>NC_056728.1:1599017125-1599157125 GCF_019279795.1 Protopterus annectens
TTCAAAGGTAAACCATATATATATATATATATATATATATATATATATATATAGTTAGAAAACTGGAGTAATAGGGTTTTATTACATAGGTAATAACACTCATAATCTATCTGAAAAATAGTTACTAAGTAGTAGCCATAATGTAATGGTTATAGAGATACACTGACTTTTTTTCTAATGTAACAGACTGCTAGTCTGACTGATTGTTGTTACTGACCAATGTGATACGAATTATATTTATATTTAATGTTTTATGTTATGTTCTTTGCCTTATCCCATAAACTGTTTCAATTACCAACATTTGCTAACACACTTACCTCATAGTGACAATTTAGTTAGAAAAGTAATGTCTCAAGTCAGGTTATATTATAAGAAATCCCACCTCTTGTCCTTTGGCACAAGATCTGCTGTTGCTAAAAAGTGTAGTAAGCCTAAACCAGGATAATGATTACCTGTACTTAACCTGCAGTTTTCACATTGCATACAAAGATTCCAGTATTAGAAAACATAGTTTTTAGATTTCTTCTGCTAGCTGACTTACACACTCATCATTGTAACCTCATAAAAAATCTAAATTGGGTTTCTGTCACTCAAAGGGCTATTTTCTGTTGAGCCCATTAAATTTAAGATTCTCAAGAATTGTTACTGACCCCCTGTTAAGGGATAAGTGTTATTAGAAGATCACCCATATTCCTTGACAAGTTTTCAAGATGGATCTATCATCAACCATCCACCTGAAAATTTTAGTGGGAGAAAAAGCATTCTCTAGACTGGGACGTTCCACATGGAAGCAGCTTCCAAATGAAATGTGATAATGAGGACAGGAAGAAATGGAAACAGTTGATCTGCTGTGGCGACCCCTAATGGGAGCAGCCAAAAGAAGAAGAAGAAGATCAGTACAAACTGATTCAGTATAGCATTGCAAAAGCATCTAAATCAGGAAACATCGTGCAACTGATTTAAAGATAATGGCTAGCTACTTACCAGTTATACTAAATTACTTAGAGTCTAGTAAATACATTTTTGGATACACTAAAATTAAATAAAACTATGATGCATACTTCCATAAACAGTCTCCAATCTGGCAAATATGCCAAATGTGTTACTTAATGAAACAGTTTTCCTATTCCAAAATATAGTACCACCTGTTCTTTTTCTTACAAACCATCTTGCTTAGAGCTAAGCTGTATTAAGGCAAAAATAACTTGAGAGTTTAACTGCCATTAGTTCTTTGGCTTCATTTTAATTAATTCTGCTCAGACTGTTAACTTGTATTTTTTATAATTTAGTTTGCCCTCTGAGCTTGTTTTAAATCTTTGTATCATCCTTATTTTATTGGTTTAATTGACATTTGTAAATATTAGTCTATTTATTTTTATATCATTGTTTTCTGTGCATTTTCTGGAATTCTCTGTATTTATAGCAGGTACATAATTTAACTCTAATTGAATGTTCAGAATTCTGAAGATGTGTGCTTCTCTATCCTTTGCATAAAATACAAACCCTGATGTTGCTGGGTCACTATCTTCTATCCAGTTTGCTTTGAATGACCAGTGTAGTAGTCAGTATGGTCCTTATACCTCTCCCGTGCCTTGAGTCAGTTTTGTTTGAATACATAGTGCACCTGCATTTCTTACAGTCTAACAATGTTTCTTCAGGTACTATGTCACAGTCCCAGGGCTAGAATCAAGTTTGACTTGGCTTTAATCAGACTGACCACATGTACATGATGCATTATCAAAGAACTGTGTTATTTTACTTTGGGAACATAGAGTTTGATCTGTTGGCTTGGTTCAGCATGGCATTTAGTCTGAGCTAAAACTATAATTATATTTTTGATCACTATAATCATAGAATTGGCATCTTAACTTATCTGTGCCTAGATCTGTTTGATTAATTTATTCTGACCCATCCTATTTATGGGTGGCTTACCTGCGTGATACTGAAAGCTCAAAATGATTGTTCTCTACAACTTCTGATCTGCTTGTATTGGAATACTCTAAAATTGATTATTTTAATTTATTTGTGTTCATTTTTGAGATATTGAATTATCATGACACATTCACAGTTTGTCCTGATTGTCATCTGTTCATTCTGTTTGAATCTAGAATCCTGTTAAAGTCATGTAATTTGTAAAAAAAATCTTGTGACAAGCAAACTTGCCTGTTGCTTCTCCGTGACCATAAAATGCAGGGGAATATTTTTTAAATTCTGCTAGGGTAATGTTAGTATCAGGTCCTTATCCGTGCTTCTGAAATTGTTGTGGAAATAGTATAACTTTTGTTTCAAGATCACAATAATGTACAAGTTACTTCCTCAAGATCATATTTTTGTTTGAATTATTTAAAATCAGATTCACTTGCATTCTAGTATAGCTAACGGTGCTTGTGTAAGCAAAGCAATTTTTAATCAAGATCAAAATATTGCATGCTACTTCCCGCTAATCATTTACAATGCTCTTTGTTGCAAGAATGTTTTTGCTTAGCTTAGATAAAATATTTTTCAACTGTCTGTTAGTGCTTCTGAGTGCAGTTGTAAGACCAATGCCATTATATTTTTTATACTAATAGTAAATCTCTGTCTGCTGCTTTCCATCAATCATTTATTTCTTTGAAACATGCAATACTAGTTTTGGCTGTTTGTTAGAGCATCTGATGATGCTTGTGAAAGTAGTTTATTTTTTAGCAAGCTCAAAATGCTGTCTACTGCTTCCTAATGACCTCAAGTGAATCTTTGCTAGTGGGAAAATCTGCTTGTTATTTACTGTTCACAGAGCTGATGTGCTTTTCTATTACCAGCAATTAATTATAAAGTGCTATACCAACCATTTGCATATTATGATAGTTTTCTATATTGGCTTTTATTCTGTTTTCTTTCTTAATTTCTGATTGCACTATACTGCCCATGTTAGTACGAGTCATAATTATATTATTATTATTTTTAGTTTTCTTTTCTTTCCAAAGTGAAACTTCTAGATGATAACAGCTTTCTGCAATGCTCTGTCTCTTCTCATTTTCTGAGGTCCGTGCTGCATTTAGCATTCAGTGTCAATATCTATGGATTCGAAAAGAAAATAGACCAGGAAATGAGCAGGGATAACTGCTGCTTCCAGAGTGTGGTGCACAGACTGCTGTTAAGATGTTTAATCCCCACCCCGGAGTAAAATTCTTTCTGGAGAAAGGGCATCCCTATTAGTATGCAGTATGCAGGAATCATGTTTAGTCATTCAGGCCAAACAATGAAATGTGCAGTCCAGCTCTGCCTCTTAGGCACTTTTGGCTCATTTCAAAGCTAATCCACAAGTCACTAATTACTAATATTATTAAAAATATTATTGGCATTGTTAGGGTTAGTATGTTGCAAAATGTTGACCTCATTTTCAGAACAGAAACTTGGATGGATAACAAGTGTCCTCCCTTCGTAGTGCCTGGTATTCCCATATCGGATTATGTTATCCAGTGTACAAGGTAAAACATTGTTTAGGCTGCATCAGCATATGTTTTACATCCTTGTTTAATGTACTTCTGATGCCTTGAGCTTGATTATTACCTTCATGTAATCCCAACAGCAAGTACAAAAGGCAGATATATTTGTTTTTTTTATCTGCTATATAATATCACTGTATTTTTAATTGTTTATGGATTATACCATTAATTTGATGTTGTGCCATCAAACTTGATTAGTTCGGGATTAATTCAATATCAAATCTGTTGATGAAATGGGGTATACTGTACAGACAAAGGTAGATACCAGCCTCATTTGCAAGCTCCTGCAAATACCAGCACTTTACAAGAATCCCAATGTCCATTAAGAATTATACTGACAGTCATACTATAAAGAAAGATTATTCCTTCTCAAAAATATCATGGGAAAAATATAATTTAGCAATAACCCATGATGTGTGTTGGTATCACATGATTAACCCACAGTTGGTGTGGTTTAATCATGAGGGTGAAGAAATTGCTTACCTTTCTTTGTATAATAGTACTGATGTACTATGTTCTTCATCTGTAAATATGTTGTAAGTAATTGCTATGTAAATTGTTAATCACTATGTAATCCAGTGTAACTGCTGTCTGTTTATTTTAACTGTGGAGCTTTTCGCCCCGGGCCTCCGCTGAAAATGGACCTACGTCCAGTCGGACAAGCCCGGTCAACAAATATAAATAAATAACTAAATAATGGCACTGTAGCTGTCTGTGTTTGATGATGTCATGGGTATGAGTGTTTGAGTTGCATTCCCATGTTTGCACAGTACATCAGTACAGTACAGGAGAAGCAATGGAGAAGAGAATCTCCAGTGTGTGTGTGTGTGTGTGTGTGTGTGTGTGTGTGTGTGTGTGTGTGTGTGTGTGTGTGTGTGCGTGTGTGTGTGTGTGTGTGTGTGTGTGTGTGTGTGTGTGTGTGTGTGTGTGTGTGTGTGTGTGTGTGTGTGTGTGTGTTTCTTTATTTTGATATGGCTAAGGCTTTTAACCAGTTTGTTTCCTCCAAATGAAACACTGACTGATGGGGACTTATCAAGATGTAAAGGAACCCTCATCAAGACTACTTATTTGCCAATCAGTTCTATGAAAACATAAAAGCAAAACAACTAACTGAAAATTGACAGATAAGATACTGAAAGTGGGGTGAGGAGGGAAAGCATACGAATAAGCAGTCCACCATGAGGGCTGGAGAGAAGTGATGCAACTCAGTCCCTGGAAAGATAATTTATCTGTTTCCAGGGGTGTCATTCTAATTTAAATATACAACCAGAATGACTTAACAGTGTCAGGAAAATATCTCAGCATCCTGCCCATCAACAATGGTTGTCATGCAAATCAAAGTCCAATAGGATTAGATGTTTTATCTTTCATAAAGGAGCACTAATGAAGTATATGTTCTTGTATGGACAGTGAGTAAAGCTACAATATTTAATTCCAAAACATATACACAGTATAAACAATTTTATCCCTTAATGTAAACTGATAAACAAGAAGGTAGTGTTTGTAAACCATAGTGTATACTTCAATGGTATATAAAGAAGTTGGAAAGAGAGTGTGGGGGGAATCTTTCTCTTGCTATGGACACAAGTCTGCCTGCTAGGAGCAGTTTAGAACCAGCCTTTGTCCTTACCTATCCATCTCCTCAGTGACAGCAGCAATACAAACAAGCAAATTCACATTCCACCGGTACCAAGTGACATACAGTGTGAGAATCAAGAATCCACATGGTAGTGTGAGAAGACTAAAACAGAATTATCGCTTAAGGTTTCTGTGTTAGACATGGGTATACTATTATGAAGACAGTGCCAGTAACTTGTCTGACCTCCATTGCTTAGAAAATGAATCTGGAGTGCAATGACATAATGAGAATGATGGACTGATCTGTGCATTACCTGATAAGAAGGATGGCAGAAAGAAAGAAGCAGCTGATACTATCAGATGGAATAAAAAACAGCTCTCATAGAAGGATGCTGATGTTAGAGCAAAAGCTATTCAGTCAAAGCAAAAGGGTAGGCAAAATGCATATGGGCTGACAGGGGCGTTACTCTTTCAAGAACTTGTATCAATTGTATAGTGAGAATCTGAAGCTCCTCTATCTCTGTATCTCTATCTCTCTCTCTGTTTCACTGTCTCTGTTCCCAAAACCACATTTACTTTATTTGGTGTTATCACACCTAGCTCGGCTGACATGAAAGCAATTTAGGTAAATCCTATTTGCTGTCTCTAGCTTTATTACTAAATGGGCTGAATCATCTAGTTGAAAAGTTGAAGGAAAGCAATGCTTGTTCTGAATGTATTAATTCTGTCGATGATTGTAATTATCTCCTGAGCTAAACCTAGGGACCCTTACATTCTCATTAAAAAATAAAGAAGATACCAGCATATCAACACTATTATTGGCCTGAATGCTGCTGGCAGGCTGCACTTCAATGCAACATGCACGTTTCTTTCAAAATGATGCCCTACTTAAAATGGATACAGAGGACTTAGTTACTTAAAAGTGAGTTAATTAAAATCGTATAAGGCTGGATAACCATCAATACTTCTGACTTGGAGGTAAGAAATTAGTTATGTAGGTAAGGCAAAATGCACAACAGTTACTGCTACAACCCCCCTGATTAACTATTTTATACTATAACCAGTAACTGTGTGATGTACTAATAGGCCAGTATGGGGTAAGGACTGAAACTTGATTTACCAATGGAGCAGTTGCAATAAACAGTATCTCCTCTCCAGCACATGAAGCCAAAAACTCACACAGGTAAAATATCTGACATGCACACAGAAATTCATGCAGACAAATACACGCACACACTCATACACACAGACACTGTATACATCTAAGCAAGAAGTATAAAGTGCATTATAATTGACTAATACCATCTGTGATGCCCCTGCACTGGCCCAGTAATCAAGGAACCTCAGTCATCACCACTGGCAACAGTGTGGGACATGCACACCAGGAGGATGATAAGTACACACACAGTAAGGTACAATTTCCCTTAAGAGCACACAGAGATCACAGTCAGTCTGGGGCTGGTTTCTCCCTCTCTCCAGATTCCTAATAAGACTTCCCATTGGCACAGCTATAGGGTTGAGATCTCAGCCGACTGGCCAAGCTAAGACCTCCAGCACTCTGTCCAATCAGTGCTTCATATCCCTGCCCAAGTAGCTGATGCACACACAAACTTTGAGATTTGATTGAAATGCAGACACACACACACACACACACACACACACACACACACACACACACACACACACACACACACACACACACACACACACACATACCTAGGAAAGTCTGGCAGAGGTTTACTAGCTATGTCCCCTTCTGCCTAGACTATAAGGTAGTACCAGCTGCCATCAGCCACCCTTAGTTATCAGCTACTATAAGGCCCTTAGAAAGAATGTCCAATCCTACTGTGTAATGTTACTATTAATCCACATGGTAGTTTGGACCAAGACTTGCAAGGTTATTTAGGAGTGGCCTGTACAGTGTCACCAAATACATATGCATGTATTCTAAGAGCTTAACAATATCTCACAAATATCAGCCACAAAGATAGGGTTAAATATATTTAATAATAAATAAAAGATAATACTCACAAAACAAACACAATTACTTCAGAGTTCAAAATCACATGGAATATTTTAAAACAGCATTGCAGGACAGTCTCAAATAAATACAGAAAAAAATCTAAACTAATCTTTACTATATTCCTATTTATATCTAAGAGAGATACTATGCCCTAAGTCTTACTTGCAGACAACACTCAGGCAGAAGTGCTGAGTGGATGTTTCTAGGTCCAAGACAAGATACAAAATGCCTAGTCTCTCTCTGAGAGAGTTCGTAAATTAATATCAAACATTACTGCTGGGTTAGTTTGGATGACATCATTCTTTGTCACCTGATTTCAGTTCCCAAACTAAACAGAAACCTAACATCTCTGTGTTAAAAATACATATCTCTCAGATGTGCAGCTGCTAGGAAGCCAGAGAGCAATCAAACACTTTACATTTTAAACCTAGTAATTACTTTTCTTTTCAGACAATAGAAAAACTTCTAGTTCTAGACATCCTGTCTCCTTGCTGCATTAACTAACTTTTATAGGACATTGTAAAGCTCTTAATTTTAACTTACTTTCTAGATGTTTTGTAAGTTAATCTTCTATGTTCCAGCAGGGTATGCTGTGGTTACATTCTTGAAGCTCAATACTGTACAAACCCTGTTCATCACACACTTCTGTACCAGTAGTCCAATATACACATAACATAGTTATTTTAGATTTATAAGACAAGTATATGAATCATGTTGATATTCACAAATGACATATGATTATTTACAAAATTCCAGATAGCTGGGCTGACAGTGTCACACTATCTGCCATATTAACATCTTAATTTTAAATTTCTATCTGTAAATACAGAATAAACCTGATCATTTTTATTTCTAAACTATCATTCTTTGTATAAGGCATCACAATTCAAAGATCTCACAAAATTATGTACATTCTACATGTAGACCAAAGGTCAGTTTTCAATGCCGCTGAAGAAATTTAATCCTGAGTGGAAAATTCCATGTTATCACATGTAACATTCCACATCTAACCAAGTCTGACCATGCTCTAATACATTCCAAGCATTTGTTTTGTAGAATAAATCATTTCAGATAGGTTGTATATAGGCACAGAATAGTAATTTATAAGGTTCATGAAGAAAAATATACCCAACTGACCAGATTCGCATTATTAAACAGTCAATACAAAATTAAACTAAAGAAATTATTAACCAGCTGTAAAGTAATTCACTCCAAGCAGTCAAGAATATACTGGCAGCATGTGGTTACTGCCACATTGCATGGCTTGCCCGTATGTACTTTACGCATTCAAGTGCATAATCATACAGATTAAACTTCATTAAAGGAGACAATCTATTACTTATCTAGTACTTTCACTCAGACAGATGTAGCAAAATTAACAGCATTGGTTGTCCTGTGTAGAGGTGATACTAATGCTTGACATACAATCTCCTTTTTCATCTGTGAGCCCTTACTACTGAAGAATCCCACATCGAAAATTCAGAAAAATATTTGTTAGATTTCACAGTTGACTTCATATCTGATAATACTATAAATCAGTTATGAAGAGCAACCCCATCTTAGGTTGATCCTTGCCATAGGCCCAATGAGATTTTGATTGGAAAGCTTTGGCAGGCATACTTCTTCCTTTTTTTTTTACTGATGGATATTCTATCCACCCTTCTTATTGTCCACAACCAGAGCATCTTGGTATGAGTCTTGATCATTACCTCTGAAAAGCTGTAGCAGCAGAAAGTCCTAATATATCACAGAATCATAGCACATTGTGCATTGTTACTTCAGCTTTTGATGGGTGATGAAAAAAATATGTTTGGCTGTTATCTTCAAACAATAAAATAGGAAGGAAAAGGAGCTGTACTGGAAGGCTTATTTTGTACATCTGTGAATGGCTACTGAAACGGCTTTCTGTTTATATATACTGTAGTGCTGTAATCCATCATCCTTAGCAATGCTGCCATCTGTGTAAACGCTGCACCCCCCCCCATTCTACTTTGTTTAGATTCCTTCCTCTGTTATTAAAAACAGACACTTAATGATGGCATGCATAGGTACATTTAACTTTATTACCTTAGGGACGCCTGATGGGCTCTTTCTATTATTAATGCTGTAAACTCTGAGAAAACATTTCAATTATTTTATTATAAAGTAACAGGTTCCTCTTCTTACACTCTTTCCAGCAAAGAAATATGTAACTAAATTGTTCCTTTTCACTTCATTTTCCATGACATCAAGCCTATTTTCAACCCTGAATTGGATGGGTTGACTTTGCTGAATCTCCCAACAATGTGTGTTGTAATTGTTTTAAACAAGGCACACACAATTGACAGTTAACTACATACTCCTTGATTGTGTTAATTTAATTTCATGGCCAGCAGTTGTGCTGCTTATATTCTAGGCAATTTTTATAATATTCTACTGTATAACGACTGACATGTTTATGCTGCTGTAGATGGCAGACAGACCCGCTGAGTGAATGTTCTCTTCAACAGTCATGATGCAAATTGTGCAGATTTTCCAAATTCCTATTAGTAAAGCATTGTATTTCTCATTTTAAAAAGCCACAGTCGGTGAAACTAGTTCAAATGAAGGCAATATTCCATAACAGTTTAATGTGTTGTATTGTTCCTGGTGTCATTTTAAGTCATCGGGTCACCCATTTAATCAGTAAAAAATGTGAGAGAGAGAATACTAGTGAATTACCATTACTTCACTTCACATCATTGTATATGCTATCAGCCTTGGCTTTCATAAATTGGTGGGAGGTTAGCATAAACATTGATGTGCTTATGTTACAGACACAAGGTGCAAGGTTTGATGCACACATTGGGTAGTTGGCTAGGCTTTAAATGTCTCACAAGGGAATTAGATTAGTACTAAGCTGTGATGAAATTGTAGTGACTTTATGGGCTGTACTCAGCTTTGCTGTCCATGTCATTGAATGCTTAAGGGTAAATGTTTGATCAGGTCTTCATACAGATGCTAGTTAAATTAAACTATCAGAGCACTGATGTCATCTTTTTTCTCTCTTTTAGTTATTTTATAAAACATCTGTATTAGTCACAAAAAAATGTTTTTTAATAGCTTTTTCCACAACTTGTGTAGACCACTGGGCTTCTTGCAAAATGTAATAGTTTATATATCAAGGACCACTTGCATTATTTGTACCCGATTAGAAGAAAAAAATATTTTCTTTAAGACAACAATGGCTGTCAACTTTATTTAGAATTTTCAACAGACTATGATAGTTGACTTTGGTGTTGCAATATGGTGTTCCTGGGTATAACTTGAGCTGAGAAAAGCTATAAGATATTGTATTGGAGGTGTAATTCTTTTAGAGGGCATCATTTCTCTCTCTATCTGATTGCTTTTTCTTCATCCTAACAGATGGCAACATGCGTCAGGAGAGGTAAGCACTGCTTTTACAAGATTTGCAGGATTTTATTATTAGGGCACATCCAGATTGGAAGTTACTTAGTCATCCTTACTGACTGATAAAGGTAGTTGTTGATTGTTATATGAGGAAAGTGTTCTCACTGACATATATCTATCTATACATGGCTGTCTCTGTGTTATGGTGCAAGTTAATCTGTTACTGTCTGCATCGAACATGAGTGGAAATTGTTTACTATGTATTATTGTATACCATTGAGTGTTTTACCATACATTAAATGTACATGGATGGGGTTGAGTGAAGAATAAATAACTTGACTAACAGCACTTCTAAAACAGCCATAACACATTTTTTTTGTTTTGTTTATTGCATAAATTGTGTCATTTCACTTGTGATAAACTATGATTATCACAACAAAAAGACCTATTCTGTAACTGGAAATGGAAACATTAGCAGCAAGTTCCTGAATGTAAATTTAATGATAAAATACATGATTATAGTCTGAATGAAAGCAGTCTTCATGTTAAAAGAAGAATGCCATCAAAACTTTAAAATTTGTTGCAGCAATTGCTTAATGCCCCATTTGATCCATCACTTCACTTTATACACAAAAGAATATACATGTGCTCATAAAATAAAAGAGAGCATTTCTACTTCTTGATTATTTGTAGAGGTATCCCTCAAGTTAGACAAAGATTATTATATACAAAAGCATTAATAAAGGTAAGAAATACCTGTTAAAATCACTATGTTGTAGAATACTAATAGTCACTGTTGGACTATAGGTGAGACAGAATTTACTCACTCGATGAAATTTACCACACAGTCTTTACCCTCAGGGGTAAAATGTGCCATTGATGGGTTAAATTCATGGATTAATACTGGTTTGTCCATGGTCTCATGATGATTATTAATGTAATACTTAGCCCATGTCTATAAGTATGGAAGTAAATTTGATAAATATTCCAAGCTACGGATATACCAGAGTAATGGAACTGAGTTATAGTTCCTAATGAACAGTTTAAAAGTGTGTAGAAAGGGATTACTGATCTTTCCGCATTTGTATTAAAAGTTAGTGCTACACTCCCCCAGATAGGTTAAAGAAAATGAAGGCAGGGACATTATAGCACTGGAGCATCAGACAGAGGTCATGTTTATAGACACTAGTAAAGTAGGCACAACAGAGACTAGACTTTTAGGATTTCATACCTTTATGGGGGAACTTGGGAAACAAGGTCAAGATGTGTGATGACATGGATAGGGATGCAGCTGCTCTGGATACTGAGGATTAAAATGACACATGGAGACGTACAGTCTTGTCTCCTCTATAGAGGGCTGTAGCATGTCTGAAACTGAGTGGACCCAAGGATTGGAGTGCAGGCACTCCTCATGTCACATCATAATGCTTAATCTGGCCTAACGTCACAGCCAGGGTTCCTAGGCATTGGGGTAGTCAGGGGAGGGACTTGCTCAGAAATTACATTTGATCACTAAATCTACTCAATAACCAAATATGTCAGGATGAAGAGATGGGAATGAGGGAAGTGTGGGGTGCCTATCTAAGACACAACACAGTGGAATTTCAAACCCTATGATAAGGTCAAGGACTTGAGACAGGTATAGAAATTGCATTTGTTTGTGGCATTTCTGCAGGAAATAACATTTTCATTAAAGGGATAAACAAACTGGTAATGAAGAAGTAAGAAGTATTAAAGGTTGATCTCCATAATAGTAGTACAAGAAGACAGCAGTGATCCTAAATAGAAAGTGGCTGAGTTAGAAAGTTCCCAAACCTGAGACAAGTAAGATTAGGATGGGGTTCTAGTGTGAGTATAAGAGGAAGGAAGCAGGCTAGTGCCAGTCAGTCACTGTAGCCTCAATTAATAGGTCACGGAAGATGTACAAAATCGGAAAGTTACAAGCTACGAGGATAATGCAACAGACTGAAAAGTAGAGGAGACATCAGTGTGTTCCCGGACGTAAGACATGACAGGCTGTTTGGGTGTCAGTGAAACTCCTGTCAGTTATCAAAGTTTACTAGATGGATTGCCTCAGATGGAAGATCGTGAGGATATGTGGAGGGATCTAAAGAGGGTGAGACAGAAAAGCTCTACCTTCTACTGAGACCCTTTCCAAACAGGTCATTTGCACAGATCATCTTTTAATACATGGAGATAGATGTACAAAAGTATGCATGTTTTGTCTGTTTGTTAGTAACGCTACAGCAAAGATGTGACAAGTGAAAAATGTACCAAACGTAATTATTTTACTGTAAAAATGCAGCAAAATATAAAATGTAAAGAAAATGCAATGGCACTCGAAATGCTTTTTTTTCTGTAAAAAGCCCAACAATTTAAAAATGTCCAGAGAACCCCTAAAACACACACACACACACACACACACACACACACACACACACACACACACACACACACACACACACACACACACACACACACACACACACACACACACACACACACACACACACACACACACACACCTACATTACTAGTGGTAAAGCTGAAGGTGTTTGAGACTGCAATTTTTCTTTTTTTTAAACGGGAAATTCCGACTTGGAACAAAGCCAATTTAAAGTAGAGGCCCAGGGAGAAAGGCTCCAGATGCATGTCTTTGTAACGTGGGAGGAAACCAGAGCACCCGGATGAAACCCACACGAACGCAGCAAGGACATGCATACTCAATCAATTTCTTGATGACAACTTGACAATCTGTTCCTTGTCAGTTATGGCTTCTCTTAAAAAGTTTCTTTTGGTGTCTATGACCACACACACACACACACACACACACACACACACACACACACACACACACACACACACACACACAACTGTAGCAAGGCTGGGATGAGAGAGTGAGCTACTTTTAATAGAAGTAGCTGGGGGTATGATCAGTGAGTTTGATGTGGTGGTGAGCACATCATTGCTAAAATTATATGCCTTCTTGTTATGCATTTCAGCAACAGAAATTGTGCATTCATGACTCCTTAAATGATTAAATGATAGTCAGTATGTGAAAGCAACAAATAAATGTTAAGCATGTTCAGCTGCGCAAACTGACTGCTGCAAAAGAAACAGTACTTCAACTTTAGCGAAACAATAGTTGGCTGTGCCAACTGGGACTTCTCCCAGGGAAGCAACTGATCAAGCTAAAGATTTCTGCACAGGCACACACACACACACACACACACACACACACACACACACACACACACACACACACACACACACACACACACACACACATACCTTCCCTACTAGTGGCTGAGTAGAATGTGGGGGAAGTTGGAACTCACCACTCAAACGTGAAGAGCTGCACTGTGTCACTCATGGTTTCTCATGGGAAGCTATAGCTACTATTGTTTCTCTTACCATGCTGGCAATGATTCACAATTTTTGTAGTTTTTACTTTTTTCTCTGGTTACATGATCATGGTGCAAGGATATATGTATGGCTATATTAGGAGATGAAGTCCTCTAAAATGGGGTGTGAAGTGCTTTGCCCTGCAAAACTTTTTTTTTTTAATTATGGCATCATCATATGACTCATATTTCACTTTACTACTAAACCTGGATGCATCTGCTGCATTATTTCTACTGATGTGTCCTTTATCTGGTTGGGGTCCCATTTTACATGATAATGATACTTAAATGCCTCCAACTGAGGTACACCCCCCTCCACACACACACACATACACACACACACACACACACACACACACACACACACACACACACACACACACACACACACACACACAGGCCCACCCACACCCATACACTTCTTCTGAACAAGAACCATAATATTGTAACTTCTGGTTTGGAGGAGTTGATTTAAATCCCAGACACTTCACATCTAGTAATAAATGATTCATGTCACAGTCACATCAGGCTAAGATGACAACATCATCTGCAGACAACAAAGATGCAGTCATCTCAGCTCCATACAATATATCCTCCACTTTGTATCTTAACTTGTTATCCTATCCATGAAATCCATAAACAGTTGGGAAGGAAAGACACATCCTTTGCATAGACTTATTCCCAATTTAAATGTATCTATCTTAATGCTGAAAATGGAGACACAACTGTCTCTCTTCAAAAACAGAGACTAAATGGAATCAGTAGTGACCCAGGAACTGCATATTATTATACCAATTGCTAAAGGTGCTCCACGGTACACAGTCATATTCATTTTTCATGGCAATAAAGTAAACATGGTCAGCACTGGTAAACTCCCACAACCTCTTTAATATCTGTGTAAGGATGCAAAGCTGATCCATCATTCCATGCGCAGGACTGAACCTGAATTGCTCTTCCTATAGCAGAGGTCAGATTATTGAATCAAGGCTCCTTTCCAGCTTCCAGGCAGAGCTTTTCTCAAGGAAAGTTAGGAGAACAATCACTCCATAAATGGAGCAGACCCTCCTCTTCTCCCCTTTTTGAAAAAGAGGAGGACCAGCATTTCAGTGTTACAGTCCAGATGTAATGTCCAGATCTTCCATGCTACATTAAAATGTACATTAACCACAGCATTCCAAAATCCTGTGCCTTTAGTATTTTTGGCTACATCTTATCCATTGCTACAGCCTTGAAATAGCAAAAGTATTTAACCACAAGAATGACATTATCTACACAAATATATACAGCTCCACCAATTACCTCTGTCACTTTCTGCTCAGAAGATAGGCTACCTAGTAGATTCAGTAGTTCTTCAAAGTGTCTGTGAAAATTCCATGATAATGACCACCTTTTAGGACATTGTTTCTCCACCTTTGCTTACAGTATCTTGGACAATGCCCTGCCCTTCACTTCTGAAGCACTAGAAGGTTCTACTAGAACCTCCATGATGGTCTCTAAAACTCATTCTTCACACGTTGATCTTTGTTGTAGTAACTACAGCTGTTACATCATTGGTCTGTTGGTATCTAAGAGCCATACCTGGATGCCATCCCAAATTAACACTAGGCAGGAGGCCTATTCCTTTAAGTCTATTGCTTTTCACACTGCTGGCATCTATGTATAGGGTTTCTTTTGTTTTTAATTTCTCCAAGTCTTTTGGGTTTCTAATACCACGATGGGAATTGGCCCCATTCCTAAGTCAAAGTACGATTAAAGTTCATGAAATTAATATTGTTTCACTTTTTGATGTTAGACAAAAGTGCTCTTTGCAGCACCCACAATGATCCCAGTAATGACTCCTTCTGCAATTTGTACGGTGTTACAGGAATTGGTATCTAAATACAATTTTAAATTCTTTATTATAAGACCAGTTGCTCTTACTACTACTGGAGCTGTCTGGGTATCTTTCTTCCAAATGGCTGTCGTTTCTGCCTGCAGATCAACGTATTTTATGACTTTGTGTCTCTCTCTATGCAAGACACTGTAGTCACTGGGTGTGGCAATTTCAATGATCAATGCTACTTTTGTCTTCTTTTCTTGGACCACTGTATCCTTTTTTCTAGCATCTATCTTTTGAACTGTCGGTATTGGGTGATCCCATATGATATAAACTTCATCATTTTCTATGATTCTTTGTGTCTCATGTTTCCAGTGTTTTCCAGCCACTTTGATACCATAATGTTTGCACAATTTCCAGTATAACAGTCTCGCCACATTATTATGCCTTTCAGTATACAGTCCCTCTGCCATTAGTGCGTCACAACCAGCAACAAGGTGTGTGACTATTTCCAATTCGGTTTTGCAAAACCTACATATATCTGTTTCTTCCACATGTTCAATGGACATTGTAAACCAGCGTGTATGTAACCCACTGTCTTGGGCTGCCAATATTAACCTTTCATTTCTTGATGTGAATTCACCTCTCCTTAACCATTCCTGCATTCATTCTTGATCAACATGAGGCTCTTCCAGAAGTTTTCTATACTTGCAACTATATTTATGTTTTTTCCACATTTCTTGCCTTCTCATCTGCTCCTTCACCTTATATTCTTTCTTTTGTTTTTTTAGCATATTCAGTTGCTGTTTGGTTTTTATCCACTTCTGGTTTGATTTCCATTCCTGCTTGATGTCGATATGCTTCTGCTAAATTAAGCAGAGATGTCATCTCAGATTTATTTTCCTCATGTTTCAAAACTTTCACCACATTTGGATCTTGTGAGGTCAATAAATATGTGTGAAGTCCCACGACTGCAGATCTATACATGTAATCAGTTTCAAGGAGGCCCATACCTCCCTCAGAATGGGGAATATATAATCTTGGTATACATTGATTTTTATAAATCATTTGGTGAGCATGAAGCATCCTTCTTGTTTTAATATCCAATCTATCCAACACTTTTTGGGGCCTATCAATTACTCCAAAACTATAAGTTATGACAGAAAGAGCAAATTGATTTATGGCTTGGATCTTGTTCCTAGATGTCAATGCTGTTTTCAGGATCAATTTAAGTCTTCTAAAGTATTCCTTACTAAGTTTTATTTGCATTTGTTCATGTTTTATTGCTGATCCTTCATCAATTCCCAAGTATGTATACACTCCCTCTTGCTCAAGCTCTTTTATATCACATTCTTGTCCTCTAGGCTCTTTGGTTACTGCTATGATAACGCATAACCACATTTGGCCATAACTCCTTCCTATAGTTGCCTTCCTGAACTGAGTGCAGTCAGACTATGTCTCTGACCTCCCTAGGTATATGAATGAAGCTCTTTATAAGGCATGAGATGAACTCATTTGCAAGACCACCGAATATATAAAAACCAAAGTCAAGAACTACAGGCACTGTAGCTGAATGAGAAATGTGTACTTCTGCAAGCTTCTGTTACTGTGTGCTACACAATTTGATAGCCATGTCTGACAAGAAGATTCATTTATTGTCTATATAAATCAACCCCAACAATCACTGCTGCCTGATAGAAAAGGATCCTTTGTAAGACATGTCTTCACACTTGAAGTCTAGCAAAACTCATTAGTGAATATGTCAGATAAACTGTTGTGCTGATCTGGTAAAGCTAAGGGGTTAATGTGCATCATTTTACATCAGAATCTTTACAGCACATGTTCTTATATTACTGTAAAACAGTGCAGCCTGTGTTTATGTCCAAAATAAATAGGACAAAGACTGATGGCACTATCATGCATTGTTATCTACTGATTCACATTTCATTTATGAAAGGTAAATACTGCTCATGCATACCTGCAGTAGAATATGCACTTTAACAAGAAAATGCACCATATTCTATTTCTAAGTTACTTTTTTTACTAGATATGTTATGGGTGCATGTGCAAAACACAAGTGACACAGTGATGCAGTGGATAGTGTAGTCATCTCACAGCAAGAGGGTCCCTGGTTTTATTCTCAAGTGTGGTGCATACTGTGTATGTACTCCCTGTGCTCACATGAGTTCTCTCCCACATTCCAAAAGCATGCAGTAGCTAGATTGGATATTCACTTTTGAAGTAACATCCTGACTCTGTGTGCAAAAATGGGAAAAGGTGGTTGCAAATGGATGGATGTGCTAACCAAAAATGCCTTAAACACTTGATGTACTGAAATATGTAAGTACTCATCTGTTGTGGGCTTCCTTGTATATTATTTATGTCATGTCATTTAATCCAGAATTTTATGTTATGATTACATAAATTACACTGAACAGTTCAAACAGCTAAGCATAACCAGTGGTGTTAGGCAATGCTCTTTTGCTATGTGGAGAAACACAATAGTTACAAGAAAAGACATGCATAGATTTAGGTCATTTTGCTTAGTTGAGACTTTTATAAATTTTAACAGACTGTTGGTCATTAAATGCAGTGAACTACAGAAGAAAAATAAAATGAAGTATAAAACATTCAGTTTTACTCATAGCAAAGCATGACCTATTGTCTTGAAGGCTATGCGTTAAAATCAACAGACTTCCAGTTACTGCATGCTTGTCACAATTTATTAACAGGCTGTCCACAATAGTCTCACATGCTATTGTTACACTATAACAATCTTAGGGAAAAAAATTAGATATCGATCATGTCTCAGTGGTAAATAGATAATGTTAGCTGTCCACTGATGTGTTTTACTATGGTGTTTATTGCTACATGCAGCAGAAAAATATATTTTCAACAGCTTAGAGAAAATGCCAGGTCAGATAAGAGCAACATCATAACAATTCTTTACTTTGAAATTCAGAACACTTCTATAGCATTCCAGGAAAAAAAATAACAATTATGTTATGCTGCTGATAAATAAACCATGCAATTAAGATTTATCTGTTGATGCAGAGTGGCATATTGTATTTTGGGCCAGGTTATTTTGTGAAAGTGAAAAAAATCTATTTTTTTTTTTTTATTTGAAAATAATTGTTTTTGTCTCCCCACGGCTGTTAATTCGCTGCCCTTCTGGTCTATCCTCATTTGGGTTTACCAGGCTCTCCTTCCTCTCCTGGACAAACTCTGACCCTTGTTTGGGACATGGGGAAAAGACTGAAGCACCTCAAGCAGCATAATGTAGATATAAAGCAGTGTTTTACATGCACTAATGTCCTAGCTGCTTTGCATGCACTCATACGTCCAGGGCCAGGCAGAAGATAAGTTGTGCAGGTGTCTAATCCTGTCTTCACAGCAACTCAGTCAATATCAACACCATCCTAAGAACAATGTCCTCCACATATTCCTAGTTCCCATCAGCGATCAAAATAGGCATGTCTGCGTATATGCTTTCCCTAACAAAATGTAGCCTTGGTTGGTTTTGTTCAATCATACAGGCTTTCCCCTCAAAATCAAACCACACCATTGGTGGTTAAATTCTGTGTTATTCACATGCAGTCATGATTTATTATGAAATGGCATTATAATTACATGTTTAAACTAAAAAGGAAATATTTATGACGTCAACAATCAAAAAGGTAAAAATGTGAGTGATGTCCTTATATATAAAATTACTAGCCATACACAAGAAACAAGGAGTGAAACACATAATGATTACTATTTTCTTTGCTGTGTTTTGTCATATGTTTCAGTACTGTCTGAACGAGTATTAAAGTAGAAGGATAGATATGTTTCAGTACTGTCTGAACGAGTATTAAAGTAGAAGGATAGATATGTTTCAGTACTGTCTGAACGAGTATTAAAGTAGAAGGATAGATATGTTTCAGTACTGTCTGAACGAGTATTAAAGTAGAAGGATAGATATGTTTCAGTACTGTCTGAACGAGTATTAAAGTAGAAGGATAGATATGTTTCAGTACTGTCTGAACGAGTATTAAAGTAGAAGGATAGATATGCTTCAGTACTGTCTGAACGAGTATTAAAGTAGAAGGATAGATATGTTTCAGTACTGTCTGAATGAGTATTAAAGTAGAAGGATAGATATGTTTCAGTGCTGTCTGAACGAGTATTAATGTAGAAGGATAGATATGTTTCAGTACTGTCTGAACGAGTATTAAAGTAGAAGGATAGATATGTTTCAGTACTGTCTGAACGAGTATTAAAGTAGAAGGATAGATATGTTTCAGTACTGTCTGAACGAGTATTAAAGTAGAAGGATAGATATGTTTCAGTACTGTTTAAACGAGTATTAAAGTAGAAGGATAGATATGTTTCAGTGCTGTCTGAACGAGTATTAAAATAGAAGGATAGATATGTTTCAGTACTGTCTGAACGAGTATTAAAGTAGAAAGATAGATATGTTTCAGTACTGTATGAACGAGTATTAAAGTAGAAGGATAGATATGTTTCAGTACTGTCTGAACGAGTATTAAAGTAGAAGGATAGATATGTTTCAGTACTGTCTGAACAAGTATTAAAGTAGAAGGATAGATATGTTTCAGTACTGTTTGAACGAGTATTAAAGTAGAAGGATAGATATGTTTCAGTGCTGTTTGAATGAGTATTAAAGAAGAAGGATAGATATGTTTCAGTACTGTCTGAGCGAGTATTAAAGTAGAAGGATAGATATGTTTCAGTGCTGTCTGAACGAGTATTAAAGTAGAAGGATAGATATGTTTCAGTACTGTTTGAACAAGTATTAAAGTAGAAGGATAGATATGTTTCAGTACTGTCTGAATGAGTATTAAAGTAAAAGGATAGATATGTTTCAGTACTGTCTGAACGAGTATTAAAGTAGAAGGATAGATATGCTTCAGTACTGTCTGAACGAGTATTAAAGTAGAAGGATAGATATGTTTCAGTACTGTCTGAACGAGTATTAAAGTAGAAGGATAGATATGTTTCAGTACTGTTGGAGCGAGTATTAAAGTAGAAGGATAGATATGTTTCAGTACTGTCTGAGCGAGCATTAAAGTAGAAGGATAGATATGTTTCAGTGCTGTCTGAGCGTGTATTAAAGTAGAAGGATAGATATGTTTCAGTACTGTCTGAGCGAGTATTAAAGTAGATTGATAGATATGTTTCAGTACTGTCTGAACGAGTATTAAAGTAGAAGGCTAGATAGCAGCCTGCTGCAAAGTTTTATAAGTTAGACTGGAAAGAATTTGGAAAGGAATCTGTAGACACAGTGCCTTCATTATTTTTGACATCTGCATCTTACAATAATATGGATATCATATAGCAGCACAGCAGCTTGAAAAAGGACTTTTACATCTAGCTGTGTATTTAGAATTCAGAGTTGTGTACTTTTAATTGTTGCTTGACTAATTTTATATTATTGCTGGCTGACCTCAGTGTTGTGCACTGTTATTTTTGCTTCACTGTATAGTTTTTCAGATCTCTGCTGAAGGTGTTGGCTTTCCCCTACCCACCTTCCCTATTCCTGTCTTGTTTTAATTTGAAGGCTTTTGCATTTGCCTGCCCCCACTGCAGATTTGATCTGGGACACTCGACACAGTCCCATCTCTATACCTCATTTGAACTATTAGACTCCTTCTGCACTTGTTTTTAGTCATTTTTAATTTAATTGCATTTTTTTAAACTGTCTAACATTGCTACATACTCAAGTGTGCTAGCTTGCACTGCATTTGAATTGCTTTTACTGCTGTTTTAACTACTTTTCTGTATAAAAAAAAAATCTAAGCCTGTTTCCTACCTTTCCTGTAACTAGTGTAGTCCAGATTCAGATTTGCTGTATCAAGGACTGTATGTAAGCTTCTGAGCCGCCCAAGCTTTCTGTGTTGGAGGGAAGCCTTCTAGCTTACCAGTGGGAGTGGTAAGCACTAGTTAACCTATCTTCCACATAAGGGGTGGTTCTGGCCCAGAAATTGTAATTATTGGCCGTTTGGGAAGTTTTTCCATCTCTATCAACTTTCTGATTTGAAAGCCTGCATATGCACTTGTTTCTGCCCTGTAACTTGTCTAGTGCAGATACAGATTCTTAGTTTTAGCACTTGAATTTGCTTATTCTTGATCAGCACTTGTTCAGACCCTGTTGTAAGCACTAAATAAGCTACTAATTACTACAGCACTCAACAGTCCTCATTATCTAGAGAAAAACAGTTTTGGTACTAACTTTCCTCACTTGCTTAGAGAAAAAAACAGCTCTTGTATTCACTTTACTAACTTATCTAGAAGAAAATTGTTTTTTATTCAGGCATGTCCAAGGGTCAGCTCCCAGTGTTCTCTCCTGTCTAGCTGATGAATCTGGGCATCTTGGGGCAATGTAGAAACTGCCTCATGTACACAGACACCCCTCTCCTCCTACCACCCAACACTACAACCTGTGAGAGATGCACTTATCTAGCCAAACTGGAGGTAAAGCTCTCTCCAACCAAGACTGAACTTCACAGTCAAGAGGAGAAGGTAAGCAATTGCACCACACAACACTCATCACATAGTCCCACTGAACCTACATCACCAAAATCCACACATAGAAACACAAAAACATTTGTGGAGGCTCTCTGCCCAAGCAACAGAGACCTCCAAAGCAGAAATGCAAGCAACCTCCACCCCCCAACACTACCCAAATGACACTTAGCCCACAGACTCAGTGTGCTACTTAGCCACAGCCAATAAGGCAAAACAGCATACTCAGCACACTAGTCATAGATGACTCTATAGTCAGGCACACAGATGTCCCACTCACCAGGCTAAACAAGGAGATGGTTACTGTTAGCTGCTTGTCGGGTGCCAGGATCCACCACTTAACCCACGCACTCAGATCACTCCACAACAAGTACAAATATGACTCTGAAATTGTCCATGTTGGTGTGAACGACCTGAGATGTACCTCCCTGGACTACATGAAAAGAGATCTGGAAGAGCTCTCTGATCTTGTAGCCCAGGCAGATATGACCCTAGCCCTGAGTAGCATTCTGCCATCACCAAGAATTATACTACAGTACAAGGACAAAATGATTGACTTCAACAACTGGATAATCTTCTAGTGTCAATCTAAAGGGATCCAGTATCTGTTTGCCTAGGATGACATGGTTGACAGACCACGATGCTTTGCCAGAGATGGCCTGCACCTGTCACCCCTGGGATTCCGGATTCTGGCTAAGGTTCTTGCCGCTCCTATAGTGCCTTTGTTAGGCAAGGTTCAAATGACAAATTCATCACCATTACAGGAACTGGCAAGCAAAAGCTGAGTGTGATGCTACTCAATGCTAGAAGTCTAAATCTCAAAATGCCCTCACTCGAGGCATTGCTTAAAATGGAGAACATTGATATCTGTGCAGTGACTGAGACCTGGTTTAAGGCTCCAGAGAGCACCCCTGCACTACCAGGCTATAACTCATACCCCAAACATTTCGGCCATGTAACTTGGACCTTAACACCAAATGCGGAGGTGTGTCCATATTCATTAAGGATATCCACACCTCCAGGCTAGTTGCTCAGCATAATGCAGCCGAGGTTATCTAAGTGCAACTAACTCTGGGCAAAACTACAATCCAAATTGTAGCTTGCTAGAGATCCCACACCATGCCCCAGGATTCCCACTCCTCTTTTCCTGATGTACTGGAAACTATTAGGGTTCAACCAAACACCCTAATAATGGGCGATTTCAACTAACCCACCATTAACTGGGAAAACTACTCACGTACCAACTCCTTCGCTCAACACTTTCTGGAATTCATAAACTCCAATGCCCTGGATCAACTTATCCACACTCCCACTAGGGGCAACAATATCCTAGATCTAGTCATTACCAACATGAGTGACCGGTGTTCCACACCTGAAGTCAACGCCTCATTGGTCCGATCCGACCATAAGCTAATTACCCTAGATATCCACACCCTGCTCCCACCCCCCATTAAGGAAACCACTGTAAAAATGTCTCCAAAGCCAACTTCATGCTTCTTAAGACAGAAGTGGTGAACTTCATGACACCCATGCAGATGGACAATAGAGTTACAACTACTGAATCCTACACATTTGTACTTTATAAGCACTTACACGAGTGCATGGATCATGCTATCCCAAACAGAACCAAGAGGGTATCCTCCAAAACAAGGAAGCCAATCTGGTGGTCCCCTGCCATAAACAACTGTACAACGGAAGGAAGAAACTCTTGAAAAAGAGAGTAAAATCCCATGAGTGGAGGATCTCCCTGGTCAGCCTCAGTAAGATGCTGTGATCCCTGATAAAATCTAGTTACGAAAATAAAATCGCCACTGATTCTAAAGACAGCCACAAAGCATTTTATAATTATGTCAAGAATCTCAATGGCAACACTCAGATCTGCTCTGAGTTACAGCACAATGACACTAAATATACAGACTCAACTGATATTGCCAACATCCTGGCAGATAGGTTCAGTGCTAAATTTACCCCGCTATCAGCCCCAAAAGAACCCATCTCTATTTTATTTATTTTTTATTTTTTTTTTATTTTTATTTAGTCTAGCTGGCTACATTTTATTTTACAGCCTTAGGAGGAGAAAAGCTCCAACATAAGTAAATAAAAACATAATAAATTTAAAAAAAAAAAAAAAAAAAAACAAAAAAAATACAAAAAAAATATAAAATGAAAAATGTAAAATAATGTAACGTTTCATTTGAAAAAAAAAAAAAAAAAAAAAAAACAAGTTTTTTTATAGTAGTAGGGAAGTCAAATCAAAATCAAAAAAAAAAACATATTTTAACATGGAATGTGTTGTGTGTGTGTTATATATGGGAGGGTAATTGATTAAGGAAGCAGGAAAGTAAGAACCAGGGGAGGGGAGAGATGAAAAGTAGATTCAATCTCTATACCGGAAGAATGCAAAGTTCCCATAATCACAGCTGCACAGGTAAATACCACACTCTGCAAAGCCAAGAACACAGCATCCATGGGACCAAACAACATCCCAGGCTGCGTTCTACATGAACTACAGAATGAACTGGCACCCAACCTAAGTACCATGTTCAGTAATAGTCTCAACTCAGGCTTTGTGCCCACTGAATGGCACACAGCGACAGTTATCCCACTCCACAAGGGGGGAGCCACCATGGACCCTGGGAACTACCACCCCATTAGCCTGACGAGCCTGGTCTGCAAGGCCATGGAATGTATCATCATGGAACTTATAAACAAAGACATTGGTAATCTCCAAACTCTGGACCCCACCCAGTTCGGGTTTGTAAAAGACAGATCATGTCTCCTAAACCTGATAGACTTCTTTGAAGCAGTCACCAAAGCCATAGAAGAGGGTAAGGTAGTTCACACAGCATATCTAGATCTTGCCAAGGCTTTTGACACCATCCCCCACTCTGGAATTGTAGATAAACTCACTAAACTAGGTATAAATCCCTATGTCGAAAGTAGCAGACACCAAATCCGACTGCAGACAAGTGACAAGTGGAGTACCACAGGGTTCAATCCTGGGTCCTCTCCTGT
Organism: Protopterus annectens; assembly: GCF_019279795.1. NCBI lineage: Eukaryota > Metazoa > Chordata > Ceratodontiformes > Protopteridae > Protopterus > Protopterus annectens. The sequence continues at coordinate 1,599,042,344 of NC_056728.1, forward strand.
TTGGTATCTAGTTCTCTGAAGTACAGACTAATACAGAAGGTCTTTGGCTAACGAAGTTCGCAGATGACTGCAAACTAGGAGCCATAATCAAAACTCCTAATGATGTGGACATCCTGCAAAAGGGCCTCACTGAGACAGATGCCTGGTGTCAAAGCCATGGCCTCAAGCTCGATGTCAAAAAATGCATTGTCATCCCCTTTGGTAAAAACTCTGTACCCATGCACTACAACATAGGTGGTAGTATACTTAACAACGAAAGTGTGATAAGAGACCTTGGGACACAGGTGGACAGTAGTCTCTCTTTTTATAATCACATCACCACAGTAGTCAGGAAATCCTTCTACGTGGCACACCTCATCACAAAAGGTTTCTCATCCAGAAAAAAAGAGGTCATTGTTCCCCTCTACTCATCACTCATTAGACCCATTATAGAGTACAACATCCCTTTTGGTATGTACCTCACAAGACATCTACAACAACTGGAAAGGCCACAGAAATACCTCACAAAGAGGATTACTGACCTCAAATAGATGCCCTATGCAGACCGTCTCAAAATATTCCAGCTTTACTCCATCACATATCGCCTACTCAGAGGTGATCTCTGCCTAAAATACATAGTTATGTCAAACCCAGAGCTGTTGGACATGCTCCACTTAAAGAAATCCCAATCCCTCCGAGCTACACACTCTAGGGACCTAAACCTTATCACCACAATAAACAGAACATGCTGGGGGGATAGATTCCTATCCCACAGACTTCCCATATTCTGGAACAAACCACCTATCTATATCAAACAAAGCTCCTCATTAGCACTCTTCAAGAAAAATATCAGTGATTGGATGGGAAATAGGAAATTCACCGCGGGGATCACCTCTGTGGCTCTGCTCGACAGGGGCACAGGAAAATCATTTTCTTGGGTGGCAAAAGCCAGGGTACCTTTTTGCCTGGGCTTGTATAGGCCCTAGTACCGATAGCTGAGTACCTCCCTATGAACCTATGAACCTATAACTTTCTAGAAAAGTTTAAGTTGTAAAACTAGTGTGGCTTGTTTATCCCTGAGCTACATGGATTTTTCCGTTTTCTTCTTAACTAACATTTTTTTACATAAAAAAAGGAAGTATGCTGATCTTCCAATTTGCAAATTTCCATTTAAACCACGCTTTAACTATAACCAAAGGGAATTTTGTGATGGAAAAATATATGGTTTATCGTGGTCTTTAATACAGAGGCTGTTGATATATCATCATGCAGAAATTAATGCAATTGGTACAGTACATTAAAAACGTTATTGTAGTATTTTATGTAGCTTCCTCAAAGATACAGGCAACAAAGATATTCAGCACGGCCTAGGATGTATAGTGATCTATGGTAAGGTGCTAAGAAGGTGTTAAAAAGGGGTGACTGAAAGATATTAAAGTCTCATTAAGAGTAGGCTGGATATACAATTTGTCTTTTACTTTCTTCACAACTATGTAACTTAATGTAAATCAATTGTACTGAAAATTCAAGTAAATTAATTTCAAAAATTCTCCAGGCAACTGTCTTTGGCAAAACCAATGAAAATTTAATAAATACAGATTAATCACTGGTACAGAATGTACTAATGATAGAAATAGACATGCACAAATGAGAACACTAGGATTTTAAAAGAATTTACAGTGGGGTATATAAACACAGTGCTACATTAAAATAGTGGGGGACTGTTGAAGGATAAGTGGATGTGAGTATGATATGTGTATACACCATTAGCTAGTTACTTCAGATAAGCAGTCACATGCTGAAGAGGGGTGTACTTTACTTACCCGACACGCTATTCACCGACACTCTGTTGACCGAGACCTAAAGACCGATAGTACGAAATACCGACACTGTAACACGCCGTATGAGTGTACCGTACATCTACAGGGAAGTAGCCTACCATGATCAGTATTTGTGAAATGCTCACAAATACTGATCATGGTAGGCTACTTCCCTGTAGATGTATGGTATACTGATAGAGTAATGCTGAGTATTACATGATATGCTGTTAAGTGCAATTGTCGGGATTACGATCGTTGGCGTGTTACAGTGTCGGTATTTCGTACTGTCGGTCTTTAGGTCTCGGTCAACGGAGTGTCGGTGAATAGCGTGTCGGGTAAGTAAAGCAGACCCGCTGAAGAGATAACTGCTCATTGCAACACAAATGCAAAAGATGAACAATCTCAGAAATGAGCAAACTAAAACAAAACATTCGGATTCAAGATGTACTTAAATTTAAGCCAAAGTCCTTTAAGATTCGAGATGATAAGAACTGCTGTACTTCTTTATCCAGAGCTTGATAGATTTCTTATATCCATTGATGTACATAGGGTTGAGCCAAGCAATGACTTTCTGAATCATGACTTTCTGAACCATAGTTATGGCATTCAGATACTATTTGTAATCATATCCAGGGTCTACGTGAAAGCAGACTACTGTAGTGCACAAAGCTTCACATAACTTACACATCAGAGCCTCAAGTTTGCTGTAAGTAGAAAGTTACATGGGTTTATAGGTTCATAGATAAGTCCTATGCTAGCTGCCCTTGAGGGTTATTTTAGGCCTAGCCAGTTTCCTTTCTGTGCTTGAATTAACTTATCCCATTTGGTTACAGATTGGTCTTACCCGTCCTATGGTTGATAATTATATAATACCTCTAGTGAGTATAACTGGGATCATAGTTACCATGACTGCTTTGAGGGGACCTATGCAAGGGATAAAGCAAGTAAGAGATGCCACAGTAAATTAGTTGTTCAGGGGCAGTCCTGAGGTAAATTTTCTGCTTCCCATCCATAGAAACAAGTTGCACTTGAATGTGAACAGAGATGAACTTTGTTTTAGGTGGATGGAGAGTTTGTTCCAGTGCAGCAGTATCTTCTGTGAGATATACTCGTCCCACAAAACCATTCTGTTGATATTACAGAAGAAGTTTAGATCCCCCAGACAGTATTTTTGATAAAATTCAACTTGCTGATGTGCAAGTGCATGGTCAGACGATGCCTTGAATGAAAAAAAAAAACAAGTCACCTCTTAGCAATCTGTAGGATAACAAGTATAGTGACAGGGCTTTCAGTCAGGTCATGTAGGACATATTGTTTAGGCATTTTATCTTTTTGTAAGGTATCTCTGTAGATGTTCCAGTTGCTGCTGCATAAGGACTGAGTAAAGGGGACAATGACATCAGCAGATCTAGAAACAATCAGTTTGTTTATAAGCTGTGCAATACGGAAGGACTTTCTTACAACAATGGACACGTTGGCCAAAAGTTAGGTCACTGCCCACATATTTGCAAGCTAGCCAGTGCTAATGTACTGAAAGTCTGACAACAGGAAACAGACAATCCTCCTGCTATAACTTTGGATACAAAACAAAGCAGGACGTGACAAAGCATAGGTTTCCTAAGTGAGCTAAATTGTAATTCTAACAGATCTACCCTCACCAGACTGCTAAAAATAATACTGAAAATAGATAGCAATATTAAAGAGAAAGAAATAAAAATTGCTTTGAAACTACAGCAGGAGACCCTGTATAATTCAACTCAATGACAAAAGGCCTAACAAGATACAAACCATGCAATTATATCACCTGATTAAGATGAATAGGAAACCAGTAATCTGAAATAAAATGCAGGAAAAAAATGATAGCTAGATTATGAAGTGGTCTGTTTTATGCAATTAATTAAGCATCTTGTTCTACTGAGTTAGGGAGCACTTTTGTTGCCTCTAAAATTCAGCAATCATCATGAAACTTGTTCCTTAAACCTGTTATACAAGGTATTTAATTTATCATGCAGCAGACCCTCATATATTCCATATAAATAAATATATATATATATATATATATATATATATATATATATATATATATATATATATACATATATACACACACACACACACACACACACACAAATATATATACACATATATATATATATATATATATATATATATATATATATATATATATATATATATATAAAGCTAGATACATATATACACACACACACACACACACACACAAATATATATACATATATATATATATATATATATATATAAAGCTAGATATGTATATATATATATATATATATGTATATATATATATATATATATATATATATATATATATATATATATATATAGACTGCGGTGGTGGTGCTGCGGTAGCGTTGTCGCCTCACAGTAAGACGTTGTCCTGTTTGATTCTCAGCTAAAGTGTCTTCTGTGTGGGAGACATGTGTGAATGGGCGTACCTTCGTTGAAGGTTGTGCGTTAGAGCTGGCAACTTGGCATGTAAAAATCTACTGCCAATCATTAGCAGAGTGGAGTGCCACTGTGGTGACCCCTAACTGGGAAAAGCCGAAAGACACAACATATATATATATATATATATATATATATATATATATATATATATATGTATATGGATTCCATACACTAGATCGTAGGTTCACTACTTCGAAATAGTGTATGGAATGCACACTGCAGCGGAAGTGCACTTAATCGAAAGGGCACTTACGCGAAGTTCAGTACACAACAGACAGGTGTTGTACTGAACTTCCGTGCAGTACTCATGGACCTTAGGGTTAGGGCATGGGTCATGGTAATGGAGGCTATCCCCTTACCATGACCCGTGCCCTAACTCTAAGGTCCATGACGACTGCAGAGCAGTGAAGGACATAGCAATGTCCTCCACTATGGTGCAATAGTCATGAACCTTAGGGTTAGGGCATGGGTAAGGGGATAGCTTTACTAGCTATCCCCTTACCCTAACCCGTGCCCTAACCCTAAGGTCCGTGAGTATCACACCATAGTGGAGGACATAGCTTGTTTTTTGATGTCCTCCACTGTGCTGCGGTACTTTCAGTGAAGTGCACTTTTGCAGAAGTTCACTTTCATTAAAGTGAACTTTCGCGTAAATGAGGCTTCCTATTACAAGTTCGAAGTTGTGAACTTTTGTTTTTATAATAGGAATCCATATATATATAAATGTATATATATATCTATATCTATTCATCCCCTTTGGTAAAAACTCTGTACCCATGAACTACAACATAGGCAGTAGTATACTTAACACCGAAATTGTGATAAGAGACCTTGGGACACAGGTGGACAGTAGTCTCTCCTTTGATAATCACATTGCCACAGTAGTCAGGAAATCCTTCTACATGGTACACCTCATCACAAAAGGTTTCTCATCCAGAAAAAAAGAGGTCATTGTTCCCCTCTACTCATCACTCATTAGACCCATTACAGAGTACAACTAGATAGATATACACACAGACACACACCCACAAAGACACAATGATGCTTTATGCATATATTTCACTCACAGGTTATAAGCAAAGCAAACATCTATACTGACAAAGTGGCAAAGATGACCACCTACCTAAAAATGTTGCTTGCACGTATTTTCCCAGTCTATTGTGCCAGAAAACCTTACTCTGTCTCAAACGTAGACACCCCTGTTGATGTGTCCAAGAGGCATAACACTTTAATCCTCTATCTGCAACAATGCAGGCAATGATGGCTGTTGGGTCACATCCCCATCTCAGTTTTGTAAGCTAACAGTATTGTGAAACTGAAAACTGTTTTTATGGCCCTTGTGGTATATGAAGACTAAGTATGTGATTCTCAAAACATATATCAGCTTCAGTTTTTCATTGTATTTGTACGTCTGTCGAACCCACTCTTTTTGCTGTCATACTTTCTATTGCAAACATTTATTTTGCTTATTTTATTTATTGTTTTGTTTCTCTCATTTACTTATGCAATACCACAATAACCTTCACCCATCCCACTGACAAGGCCTGTTGGCACCCACACGTGGCAGCAGCAGTGCCACCGCCACTATCACCAGCACCATCACCAGAAGCAAGCAGCACATCTCGGTCCCAGATTACTGCAGCTATCTCCACACTGCTGGCGTTAACAGCACCTCCTGCTTCAGGTAGCTCTGCACCTGATGCTGTGACAGTTCTACCCTTTGGTAGCAGTGCCAGTGAGGTGACACCTTTGACATCCATTAGCAGCTTACAAATATTGTGGGGGAGATTATTGACAGGAGTTTGGATGCCCAAATTATTCAGATGGGGAACCTCCTCTGGTGATGCATTAAGTAGCATCCCTGCCCAGCACTGTTTCTCATACATGAGACATGGATCAGCGGTGACCGTACCAAGGTTGGTGAGTATCTCCCACTTGGTTGCAGCTGGTAGAACGCACAGCTGCAGACACCCCATCATATCCCCCATCCTGGTACTTCACTCCTTTTTGTGTCTATGGCCAGCTCTGTTGTTTTTTCAGTTCTGCCCTCTCCTCACCATTGTCCTCCCTCTGTTTCCTTATGTGTCTTTCACCATTGTGTTCCTCTCCCCTCATTGTGCTGTCACACACCCTGTCAGTCATGCCTGACTTTCCCTGCTACTTATTCTAACCCTCTTGACTTCCTCTTATTTCCTTTACCAACTTACCATCAATTTATGCATGAAAAATAGTGACCTGTCCCAGCAAAAAAAAAAAAATTAACCAACCAACCCCACCTCTATTCTGCTCATTTCTTAGTTGTTCACCTTCAGTTTTACTCTCTGCTTACCTCTCCTTTTTCATACTTCCATTTTACCCTGCAGTCTGGACAAAAAATAAACACACCTCACAAATGTCCATCTAAGGTTTCCAAATCACTTAGCTGTTGTAATTATATTGTGCATGACAGGTTATGAAGAGTAACATCAATGCCCATGTACAATAGATGAGAAATGGCACTGCTCACTGCATAGCAAAGAGGTAGGTATTTAAGTTCCATATGTCCAACTATTAAGTGCAACTGCTGTCATACACTTTATATGTATATTGCCCTCAGCCAGCATTGACCATGTAAATGAAATCAGTGGGCAGGATTCACGAAGCCTCCGTGTAAGAGTTATAACTCTTACACGGAGGCTGCAGTTAAACGGAGTGATGTCAGCATGCTCTGCATATTCATGACAGCATGCTGAATCACACCTAAGTCTAACACAGTCCGTGTAAGACAGTAGGGGGCGTGTCCATAGGCTGAGCCCTGCAAGCGGACACGCCCCCAGAAGAATAAAAGTGCCCAAAGTAAACACCCACGACAGAGTCCACAGAAATGTGAATAAACACAACACAACACATGCCCCCACAGACTATGAACAGAAAATATATAAATAAACATGTTATATATTTTTTTTAAATTGTAAAAATGTTTAACTATGAGTGCGCTCGTTTGCTGGCGTGCCGTAAGCGCAGCTACAGTTAGCAGTCAGTGGGAAAGCATATAAGAACTAAATATGCAAAGTAAGCCAAGAAGCAATAGCATAGTGGTAGAGATGTTGGCTGAAGAGCAGGCATTAATGGTTCGAGCCCCCACAACACCAATTTTTATTTTTAGCAAAATAAGCACGAAACAAGTCCCTGACAAATATGTACACATAAAATCACATTTTATGTAAAATGTAATGAAATAGCCCATTTATATTGAAGAAATGTGAGGTAACAAAACAATAAAAAATGCCAGATGTGCCCATAGCTGAGCTACAGTTTAACAGGGTGAGTGCATCTGCCCGTACATGAGCAGTGGTTTAACTGGTGCAAAATGAGTGCCCGTAGCTGAGCAGTGGTTTAACATGCTGAATCTAAGTGCCCCTAGCTGAGCTGAGCGTAATATGCATGCCGATAGCCAAATGAGGCTTAAACCAGCGTACCCCGTTTGCACGGAGTTGCACATCGCGCAAACAAGCTAACTGACGAGCAAAGTTGAGCAAGCCGTATCAAAACTGCCTTTACACAGACACACCCCTCAGCATGTCTAGAAAGTCATGAGAAATAAAAAATAGTGGCCAGGTTCGAACCCAGGATACTATACACCATAGTCAAGGTACCAAACCACTAAGCCATGACAGCTGTACCTATAAATGCAATAATAGCTAATATATAGGAATGAATACAAACTGGAGCATGACAATGCAGGTTTACTGAAGTTGATACAATTCCAAAATGGCCAATCACAGATATGTGCGGGAAAAACAGACTATATAAGCCCCATAGGCGGGAATACACAGCATAAACAATTGTAGAACTGAACTGCAGGCAGAATGACAGGAGTAGGAGAGGGTAGTTGCTTTTGAGCACAGAGGTGGGGTGTTGAGGAGTCCAGGTACATGGTCTGGCTCCTAGTCCACATTCCTGAGGCCCAACTCATGCAGAGCCAGGTCCTCTGGGGAGCATACAGGGCTGAGGCGTGGGACCGGTTGGCTCATGATCTCACCAGTGCCACAGAGATTCCAAGGACTGGTGAGCAGGTCTGTCACCACCATGCGGACCTGAAGAGATGCAAGCAGGACCAACTGAACATTTGGATCCAGGAGGCCCGGCAAATGCCCAACGCCCCACTACTAAGTTACATTTAATTATGTATGTAAGAAATTAAACTAGCTGATATTATGGAGATGTGTATTCCAATATTACTTCATTTATATTACAGCTGCAGGTGTCCGTTCTGCGAACCGCAGAGCCTATGGCGATAGGCTGGTGTGGTTGTGCCACCAGGCAGGTCAGTAATCCACTACCAGTAACTGTAAAGAAATATAAAAGTATGACAGTCAGCAGAAGAGTGCAGTGTAGTCACTAAGGAATAAAATGTGCAAGTAACAGTGTGAAAGTGTCTGCAAGTATTGCTTGATTACAAAAGTGTGTTGCAGCCTGTAAGCCAAACAGAAAAATGAAAATGCCTGACATAAATTCTGAAATAAAAATGACCCACCTGTAAGAAAATAGTACACAACCTGCAGCAGGCTGAAAAGTATAGCTGCAGAAGATGATGAAATCACATGTGTGAAATATATCCCTATTGAAATGCTGAAACATGACAGAAGTGAGACTGCTGGAAAGGATTGTAATAACTACAGGTAAAACATGTCAATAAAGCCTAGAAGTAAGTACCATCCTGAATAGTAAAATGAAAACAAGTGAGAGAGTGTGAGAAAGTGTCATGAATCCAGCAATAGAGTAGTAATAATCCATGAATAAAGTATACTGCAGTCAAGACAGAATGAAATGCATGTGAGAATCAAAAACAAACAGTGAAATCTGTTCAAAGTGTTGCTGCATCTGGAATGTCCAAAATACGTTCTGTGCTATAGCCAAAGTCCTACCAAACAAATAGGCAAAATCCAAAAAACAAGAATGGTAGGAAACTGCTGAAATTTCTTCCTTCTTTATTAAAACAAACAAATATTTCCAGGGATGAGTGCTTTCGGGTAATAACCCTTCATCAGACAAAATAGGGACAAACACTCCAACAATTTAAATTATCTAATAACCAATAGGTTTTCAGTAAAAATTGCGCCTTTTTTGCAAGGCGGGCTTTAAAGGTACAGCATCATTTAGTCCTGGATTCCTGTGTGCCATCAATTCCAATATCCATTTAGATTCTAAAGGGCATTACCTTTACAGGCATATTGAAAAGAACCGCACACACACATTTCAATTTAGAGCTATAGTTAATGTTAGATTAAACAACAGAGGGAGATATTAAACTGTTAACAGAATCCTTAGAATCTAAATGGATATTGGAATTGATGGCACACAGGAATCCAGGACTAAATGATGCTGTACCTTTAAAGCCCGCCTTGCAAAAAAGGCACAATTTTTACTGAAAACCTATTGGTTATTAGATAACTTAAATTGTTGGAGTGTTTGTCCCTATTTTGTCTGATGAAGGGTTATTACCCGAAAGCGCTCATCCCTGGAAATATTTGTTTGTTTTAATAAAGAAGGAAGAAATTTCAGCAGTGTCCTACCATTCTTGTTTTTTGCATCTGGAATGTGTATCCCAAAATCTGGATATGTTGCTCTCAGTCTAGATAGTATGATTGTCTGATATACCAAACATCCACACTTGTCTATAGCTATATAAAGCAAATGTAGCAGGATGATGTAGCTGAACAAAGCTAGATATGAATGTGTATGAAGAACAATAAAATGTATATTGATGTTGCAGTAACAGTCCTATCACCAAGTTGAAATAGTTATCATATAGGAAACTGTAGTTAGAACAGTAGTGTGTATATATCTGTAGCTATTAGAAATGTACAGCATATGTATTGGTATTTGAAGGTTTTCATATTATTTTCTTCACCCCACCCTATAACCACATATAACCCATTCCACGTGAAAATGGTATGTGCAATCACAATTAACACCCCTGGACGTTTGTCCTGTTGGGTCATATATATTTGTATGTCCGTTGATACATCTGCCCTGTTCATACATCCAAACCTGATGGCCTGTTGCCATCAATTAACCCTGCATGTTGTTGGACTGTGTATTGCTGTTCAAATTATACATGTGTTATGTACGCTGTTCAATGGTGTGAATATCTGGGTGTTTGGTTAATAGGAATACTAATGTATGCTGTTACAACTAATTGTGAATGGTATTATATGTCAGTAACCCAAACTGTCATGACATAATGCAAAACATAGGACGACAGGGAAGGCGGGTTCCAGCGGACCCACCTCTCCCACCTCAGCTAGCGAGTGCACCTGGCACTAGTGCCGAGTCTGGACCCTCCTCCAGTGGCCCTGTGCCACCTGCGGGTGGAAGCGCTGCAGGGGATGGGGCTCACCCCCCCTCTGCAAGTGTGGCCGGAGGAGAACCATCACTCACCCTCTGTAGCGTCCGGACTGTGGTGCGTAGGGAGATTCGGGACTCTGTTCTTGAGCCACTACGCCAGCTTGAGGCATGGGTGGCACAACTTACGGGCATGCCTGTTGCCCGGTCTACACAGCCCCCAGCACAGCCCCATCCTGGGCAGTGAAGGAACAGTGGCAACTGCCTATGGGTGGGGATATCAGTTCCACTGTTACCATCTGTGGGCTTATGGGCTCTGGATATCCAAACCTCCGTCCCCGTCAATTGTGTAACCCCCCCACATGTGTCATACACCGCCCCTGTATGCGTCTTGTTTGTCTTGTCTGTTTACCTACCCAACCTACCTCCCCAGCTGTACCGACTTCCTTCACCTGACATACCACTCTCACCTGAAAAAAAAAGGGCACTCTGTACCCACAAAAAAATTACGCCCCATACATAGCTGCCCATTCCGCACATATGTCTACCAGACATGGAAACTATCAATTACAATTGGCTGTACAACAAGTATTACTGTTGTCCTTACACCTCTCTCAGGGGTGGAAGGTATCAAATGTCACACCAAATTACAAACATATGCATAGCTGTTGCTGATGAAGGAATGGGCAGCTATGGGCCTTACCTATATCCCTCCTGCAAAACCCAAGCTTGTTTCCCTATTGTCTTACCCTCTTTGTGACCCCTTTTTCACCAATTTCCTGTCTCCCCATTTTCATTTCTTTCAAAGAAAATAGCGCGGGTGTGCGCAAGAGTAAGCACGTTTAAGCGGTTGTAAGTGGGTGTGCGCTTGTGTGCGCGGAGCTAAACGCTAGTGCGCATGCGTGAGCTCCGCGCAAACCAGCGCTAACCCGGTTACAACTGCTTAAAAGTGCCTTAGTCACTTTGATTGACAGGTCCTGTAGTCAGTTCTGAAGCAAAATAAAATCCCACTGGCAGTCCCGAACCCAGGACCTTGGAAACAGTAGTCTGCATGACTTACCACTAAGCCATGACTCTTATACAAGAACATTGTGCTAAAATAAATATATCATGTAATAGTAGGAATGAATGTAAAGGGAATATAGGATGTGTAGTACACAAAGCATGTCATTTAGAATTACTGTCAAAACTAGTGGATTTCCATAATAGTAGTGTATGAACAGAAACAGCCATGCTAGTTGGTAGCTAGTAGGTAATAATGTCACTGTAGCACCTTGCAAGCCACACACATACTCACAGCAGGATAATCACTGCCCATACCCCACAACCTCTTACAGGAACACATCCGGACCACGTAATAAAATATGTGGAGCAAAGGCCCAAAACCAGGGACACATTACAAATAATGTTACAACAAACGCAGACAGTTCAGAGAGTAACAGGGTCTGCATTTTGTGGGATGTTTGGAAGGGTATGAAGTCTGAAACTTGAATGTTTGTCACTATATTCTGACTTGAGCCCAGAGTGATTTGCCAGAAAAAGCTGTGCATGAGATATTGACCAAAATATGAGGCAGAAATGTGGACAACCTGCAAATATTTGTACACATGAGAGGTCTGACACCACCATATTTGAATAGTTAAGAGCCTAGACATAGCAACAGTGAATGACTTACAGGGATGCCCCACAGACTCCATGTGAAATGTACAAACAGTAGGCAGAAAGGTGTAACAACACATGCAATGGTAACTACGGAGTCCTGAAAGTATTCACCACTTGCATGGCAGAATAAGTGTAGTAATACATATGCTCATGCTAACCCACAGTCACAACTGCAGCATACCAGACAATTTAATGGGTGTACCCCACTGATATGTTCCATTCCATGAGGCAGATAACAGATGAACCTGAGAGTCTCTGGGGCCTGCTCAGCAGCATACTCAAATACCCTAATAGATGTCAAGACCCACACCATGGCCAGACCACACTGCATGCTGTAACACCCTAGCAGATATAGCAAGCATTCCAAGGTGTGAATGTACATGGAAAATAGGAAAGCTACAGCAGCACACTACAGTCAGGACACCTAGCAGGCATACAAGTAGTGACTGTAAAGGGCAAATATTGAAGCCTTAGCAACAAAGTGCAAGCAAAAGTGAAAGGAAAGCACACACACACATTAACAGTAGTAGTAATTGTAGGTGTCAGTGTACATACACAGTTAGTACAGGAAACTGGAGAAATGAATGGAGGAATGTTAATCTACAACACAGCTGGAAATATGAGAGAGATACCAACCTTTACACTCACAGAACATTGTCCACAGCATACCAGCATGGTCCCTGCCCTTAAAATCTGAAAGGGCTACGCCTATCTCACATACCTTTTTATAGCACTGTTCTGAAATCACAGTGAGAACTGCAATCAGTACACAACTGGCTGCATGCAATTAGCAAATGCTGGCTAACAATTGGTGCAGAGGCCATCACATGGGCATATGCAGATACCTACAAAAGTATGCTGTACTCCCAGTCCACACATGCAATACTTTCATTGCACCCTGAGGAGGACGTGAGAGACAGACAGACAGAGAGAGAGAGAGAGACAGAGACAGAGACAGAGACAGAGAAAATTGAAATTAAGCAGACACAAACAAAACTGTTCAGCAACAGCCACCTGAAAGCTGACAATTGGGAAGTGGAGCAGCAGGACAGAAAACCAGATGGCAACACAAGCAGCTGTGATAAACACAGGTAATTTAAAGTAATACTATAAAGGTCTACATACTGTGAACTATCCATATGTGTCATTGGTCTGTATCCATATGTATATGAAGATGTGTAAAGGGCAGGGGACATACAGCAACTATCAGTGAAGGCTGTACATACATTTGTATGTGAGAGCATCTATGTGCACATATCAATGTAGGTTGACTGTAGGTTGTAGTGCAATGTACAAAGTAGGTTTCACAGTTATGTATGCTTAGCAGTATGTTAGTGTGTGTATACAGTATGGTAGACAAACATGTTGATATACCTGTCTATCATATGGATATGTATGTATGTCAAAATATGTATGTATGTATGCATATATATATATATATATATATATATATATATATATATATATATATATATATATATATGATATGCATATATGTATCCATACATAGAGAGAGATGTAGGAATACATAGACAGATGTAGATAGATAGAATATGTACAAACATATATATGTAATGCAGACATACAGATATAGATATATGTAAATACATATACATAGACAGACTGATCTGACTATCTACAGGTATGACTGTATATGCCAACCTCAACACACCCTGTCCCACCCCCTCTGTCACTCTCACCCCCTCTGTGTCCCCCCCTCTCCACATCTATAGCAATATATGTACATCAATATATATATGTGTATATGTATACAGACATATATATATATATATATATACATATAGATATATCTATATACACACATATATATATATATATATATATATATATATATATATAGAGAGAGAGAGAGAGAGAGATGTATATAAATTCTGAGTGAGGCACATGTGTACAGATGTATTGCAACAGGTGCCTGGTGACAAAGGCATGGAGTGAACACCAGTGTCAAAACCGGAGTACCATACCCCATTTCAAATCACCTACACCAGTAACCACCAGATATGTGATTGGCTGCCCACCACTGCATGTGTCAGGGGTGAACAGGGTCATAAATGTGTACAATAGTGGCCCCAATGATATTCACAGTGGCACACTATTCCTGGAATACCTGCACATGGTATGTGTCAGCAGGCATGGTGTGTCAGCTATGGACATGTTGGTCGGTGTACCCCTCCACACCACATAACGGATACCATGGTATGGACCTCACATGACAGCTACAGATATGGAGAAGGACACAGTGACATGTACAACACTGTGACAATGCACTCAAACACATTACCAATGCACAGTGACTGACAACACCACAGAGTACACATATACTACCCACATAGAGGTTACCACTCCCGGATTTACATACATAAGTCACACCCATGACAGATGTCCAACAACCATAGTAACACCTCACACCATCCACAACCTAAATGACTGCTGCGTGTCGTCCATGCCACTGCAATAGAGAGCACATGTGGAGGTAAAAGTTCCTACCCACAGATAAGACATACCCTGCAATAAACCACACAGTGTTAAGAAGCAAGACTCCCCATGAGTACATGTCACACATACCCCTGCTGAATGTTAGTTAGATAGGTAATATGCTATATGAGTCACCCTGTGTAACTGTGTGACAGCAGCAGGTACCATCACACCACATGTGTCACAATGGTCAGGGTTGCAGAACAGTATGCTGCTGTAGTCCCAGGGGCAATAGCATATTGTATAGTATTGTATTGTAATGTAATGTATTGTGTTGCATTGTATTGGTATGTTGAGGTGCCTTCTTCGTGGAGTGGAACCACTGCTGCTATGTGCCAGTGTACAGGTACATATCCTGTAGTCAGGCTAGTGTTACATAGCACTTCTATATGTGTGTTTAGCTGCTGTCAGAGTTTATGTAGCATGCAACTGGGGATACCATCAGGTCCCAGTCATGTTGTGTATTCTGCTTTCATGAGGGCGGCTCTCACCTGGACATCTGTGATGACAGGGAGGTTACAGTCAGCTGGGATAACTATGTCTTATTTTGGGGGAGAGGGCGGGGTGACACCTGCATTGAACCTGTCTGCCACAATGTTGTCAATATCTGTGGTGTCAGTGAAATATTTGTTGTTGTGTACTAACTATGGGCATAGAGGATGGATTCTGACCAGGTTGCTAAAATAACTGAAGAAGGCCTTCTGGTTATCTGTAGTGTCCCTCTTGATTTCCCTCTCAAAGTTGCCCATGGATGTTTGTATGATGGAAAATAGATCCTTACTAGTGCTGCTCAGACATGTCCTCCCTTTATGGAATTATGCTCTGTCTTGCAGTAGCTTCCATCTTCTGTAATACAATCTGTCTATGGCTGGGGTCCACCAGACAGGATGCTGTCCCTTTGTGGAGAGTGTCTTGGTCATATATGGGATTGCATGATCCATGCATTCTCGGAGATGTCTGTAGAAAGCATTTGTGTAGGGGTCAGCATTGTGGGTTGTATCTGCCACTGTCCCAGTGGGCTGAAAGGATACCATGTCACTGTTACAAAGTGTAAAGTTTGCATCTGCAATGTTATTCACTATAGTCGTTTGTGCTGGTGGTGGAGGTGGGATATGTATATCCAGGGCAATTAGTGTGTGATCAGCTCACAGTAGTTGATGATGTAGGCCACACAGTACTTAGATACAAACCCCCAGAGTGAGGAGGTGCTCTTGACCTGAATCAGTGTTCTGACTGCTGGGGTTTGGTAGTATGTTGTATGGAGTGTGCCAGGTACTGTTGCACAGTTGCTGGCTGAGCACTGATACCTGGCCATTTACATGTGTATCCACCAATAGACAGACAGATACTATATATGTGAGATATGTTGTATCATAACAGTCGAGTAGCATGTGTAGTATGTGTGCCAAATTCTGCTGACATATATTGCTGATATCAGGTTATTTTCTTTTTTAGGTACATGGCTCACCCGCGGCATCCCACTTACTCCACAGCTGAGGATGAGGAGATACATCAGAGCCTGGCACGGGATTATGCAATACTCTTTTCCCGCACCAGCCAGAATCAGCAGGAGAGGGCTGCACTGTGGCAAGACCTGGTCCATCGGGTAAATGACATAGGCACGCATAAAAGGACATTATGAGCAGGTACGACATCACTGCAGTGATTTAATCAGAAATGTCCATCAGCGTGCGTCGGATATCCACAGGCAACAGGTCGCCACAGGTGGTGGGGTGGCTACACATCCCCCACTCACCAGACTGGAGGGACTACTCATGAGTGTAGTGGCTCCAGTCCGCCAGCAACAACAACAGCAGCAGACATGCATTATGATGGAGGCTGGAGCCACGCAGCAGCAAGACAGTGAACATGCAGGTAATATGCCATATGTATAGTTGACTGTTGTGTACACTGGTAGTTAATGCATGTGTGAGGTGTGTCCTTGGTTTGTAGCTGTCACCATAGTATTTAATGTGCAAGTGTGATATCCTCAATATTAGCAGCTGACCTGTGAAAGGCGACTGTTGTACTATTGACCTGTATCATACTCAGTAACAATGGCACAGTTGTGCCCACTGACATTAGTTTCTTCACGTCTGCAGGTCCCTCCGGTGTAACAGCAATGCAGCCTATCCATGCTGGTGAGTGTGTATTAACAATACCTGTAATAGTCTTGATAGTAATAGTAATATTAGGCTCACTTAGTAGTGCTCTTTGTATGCATATAGGTGTGTCTGTGTCTGTGTGTTGATATCTCGCATACTGAGTACTGTACAATTGTGTGAAACTGTGTGCATGTGTACGTGTGCATGTGTGCACCTGTGCATGTGTGCATGTGTGCATGTGCGCATGTGTGCACCTGTGCATGTGTGCACCTGTGCATGTGTGCATGTGTGCATGTGCGCATGTGCGCATGTGCACATGTGTGCATGTGCGCATGTGTGCATGTGTGCATGTGCATGTGTGCATGTGTACACCTGTGCATGTGCGCGTGTGTGCATGTGTGCATGTGTACACCTGTGTGTGTGTGCATGTTTACACCTGTGCAGGTGCGCATGTGCGCATGTGTGCATGTGTGCATGTGTGCATGTGCACATGTATGCATGTGTGCATGTGCGCATGTGTGCATGTGTGCATGTGTGCATCACTGGTAATGTGTAGACATTGTAAACTGTGTTTCCTGTTTCCCTCCCACAGGTTCTGGTGCTGCTCTGGTGTCATGTAGCAGGGAACCTGAATCAGGTGCCATGGGTACTGATAATGATGACATCTGTGTAATGGCACAGGAAGGTATGCCATGGTCCGCCATTGGTCAGCCGATTGACAGTACACAGCTGTCGACCCCATCAATGCGCACAGTTATCCTGCCAATACACCCTTTGTCACCAATGTCCCTAGGTGATGGACAGCATACAGTGGGCATTGATCAGGGTAATGTGGTATCTGTGGCAGATGCCTCCCCACACAGCAGCCATGGGCATGGCCCAGAGATGGTACCAGACAGACAGATGTCCAGGGGTTCTCGTGGGAGCATCCATGGGCATACTGCCCCTGTCAGACATGCCCACAGAGGTCTTACAACCTCAGCTATGTTTCGGGCTGTCATGCAGGCACAGTCACATATGGAACGGTACACCAGACAGGGTCTGAGGGAGCTGTCAGCATGTCGCACAGCCATGACTGACAGTATGCGTGACATTGCGGCCGCCATCCGTGATTTCACCAATGTCATAGACAGACGTTGTGGGGACATATTAGACTGGTTCCATAACTACATGTCCATGAGCCAGGGTGATGGTGGACGGTTGAGGCGTCTATGTGGCTGTATGCCAGCAACAGCAGCAGCTGGCAGTCATCGCGGATGACAACAGGGCCACGGCCACCCCTGTAGTGCCAGCAGCAGCCCCAGCAATGCTGGGTCTGTGCTGTCATCAGACCGCCCCAGGAGACCACATGCATGTGGCTCTGGCCAGGCCCGACAGGGATCTGTGTCCAGTCAACGAACACCTGCTTCTGATGACAGTACCCAGTCTGGGTTTGTACCGGATATGGTCCGTAGCACCCTGCAAGGCACAGGTACCGTGTCCATGGCCAGAGACACTGATGTGTATGACCTGGCAGGTACAGTCTGTGGCTGTCCACAAACACCAGTATATGGCAGCCATGAGGTGGAACTGCATGCATCCATACACACATGCGAATTGACAACACCTAGGGCTACCGCATACATGCACACACTGCATCAACATTGCCCCACCTTCTACTGCTGTCCCTCACCAACACACATACACATACATGTCAATCGGTGGTATCGGTGGCTGACTCAGACATACCAAGTTCACACCCTGTGCATATGATGAAACTGTGCCACCTCCTGCAATCTGTAACAACTGTGCAGGTACAGGTTAACATGTTGCTGATGCACAGGGTGACCACATAGACGTGTAGTAATAGTATCATGTTGTTAACAGTACTGTGTGCTGAATTAATTGTGGGTATATCACAGCATGCCTGATGCAGTAAGGGTGTGATTGTCATGTACTGTTGTCTACACCCATGGTAAGTCCATAGTGTATCATCTGCACATGTTGGCATACTGGTGGTAATGATGTCAGCAGAAGGCTACATACATAGGTAGCACAGGGGATAAGGTAATGAATGTAGTAATATGCAATGATGGACATGTAAACTGCAAATGGCATGTTGCCCACACGGGACTCTGCAATGCGGATGTTTGAGGATGTTGATATGTGTGCAGTACTACACGACTGGTACAGGACACACAGGAGCACCCTAGCACTGCAAGCTCACATCTCATACCATGCTAGACAGCCCCAACACGCAAAACTAACTGTCACAGGAGGGAGAGTCCCCATATATGTCAGGGATACTGTGGTGGCAGGCCAGGTAGCATACATCCTACTAAGTATGGAACCACTGAGTGAAGGCTCAGTGTCTGTTATTTGACATGTGTATTACTGCAGGTATGAGCACATGGGTTTCCATCCAGTTATTGTACATCCTGACAGTACATGGTCTGTACACTTGTGTGCACTGAGACTGGACCCTAGCCATCTGACCCGTGTATTTCCATGTACATGTGCATAGTGCCTGCATATTTGCAGTGTTACCTACTGGAAGTGGTACAGCTTGTTTGTTGTACAATGGACTACATGCAGCCCTGTTTACTGTAGCTTTGTTTGCATGCATGTTTGCTTGCAATTACCCTGGAATAATGATCCCACCTGCAATGCATAGTTATAGAGCTTCTGTGGACTCCTAGTGCCATCTGCATAGCTTACTATATGTATGTCCATGTCTCACTTGACAGAATGTCATTGTTTGTCCTGTTCACATGTACATTGCCTGTGACACAGTGCATATGACTTACCTGGCATGTGTCCACATGAGCAGTCATATATGCTACTGATAACTAATCACAGGCACTACACCTTCACATATTCATCTTCTGTTGAACCACCTGCTTCGCTAGGGACGGCCTGCACCTGTCACCCCTGGGCTTTCAGATATTGGCAAAGGCTCTTGCTACCCCCATAGTGCCTATGTTAGGCAAGGCTCAAATGAAAAACCCACCTTCATAGGTATCACAAGGGATAAGAAACTAAGAGTAATGCTACCCAACGCCAGAAGTCTAAACCTCAAGATGCATGCACCCTAAACTCTCCTTGGCATGGAGAACATCGATATCTGTGCAGTAACAGAAGCCTGGTTCAGGGCTACTGAAAGCACACCAGCACTACCAGGTCTAACCTCATACCATGCTTTTCAGCCTCAAAACTTGGAACGAACCACAAATGGAGGGGGAGTATTGATATTCATCAAAGATACCCACACCTCCAGGTTGGTGGCAAAGCACCAAGCATCAGAGACTATCCATGTGCAACTAACAATGGGTGAAACTGCCTTCCAGATTATAGCCTGCTACAGACCACCCTCCCAAACCCAAGAACTGCACTCGGCCGTCCTGTGAACAGTGGAAATATGAAGGTCTGTCCAAACACCATTATATTGGGTGACGTCAACTACCCAAACATGGACTGGGAGCATGACTCTAGCTCCAACACCCTAGGCCAAAGATTCCTAGAATATATGAGCTCAAATGCTATGGAACAACTTGTTACCACTCCCACAAGAAGGGGAAACATAGTGGACCTGATCATCACCAACATGGGGACTCTATGCTCCAGACCAGAAGTGTATCCCTCACTGGTAAGATCGGACCATAATCTAATCTCACTGGATATTCACATCCCGACCCCACCCCCTGCCCAGAACACCACAGTGAACAACTTCTCTAAAGCAAATTCACACTCCTTTAAACTGAGGTGGAAACCTTCAAAGCCCCCGGGCCTGTGGAAACTACAGACCAGACCGCAGATTCCTCTATAAACACATTCTATGGACACCTTCAGGAATGCATGGATCATGTGATCCTGAATAAAACCAAGACCCAATCCTCCAAAGGCAGATGTCCTGTCTGGTGGAACCCAGCCATAAACAAATTACACAATAGAAGGAGGAAGCTACTAAATGATACAGCAAATTCACAAATAGGAAAGGCATCACTGATCAGTATTAGCAAATAACTACAGGCACTCATAAGATTGTCTAAGGCCAGCTTCGAGAGAAATTGCACAGGACACTAAGGATAATCACAAGGCTTTCTTTAGTTATGTTAGGAACCTGGGTGGTAATTCCCAGATATGCTCAGAGGTAGTCCAAAATGTCAATAGAAACACCAAACCCACAGACATTGCCAACATTCTAGCTGACAGGTTCAGTGCAAACTTCTCACCCCCCCTCCACACTGAAAGGGCAAATATGTATCCCAGCAGAGTGCTGCCCCCCTGACATCTCAGATGCTCAGGTAAGAGCCGCCCCCTCCAAAGCAATACACACTGCATCAATGGGATGAGACAGTGTCCCGGGCTGTGTCCTACATGACCACCAAGACGTGCTATTACCAAACATAAACCTACTGTTCAATCCCAGCCTTACTACAGGATATGTATCCAAAGTGTGGCGTACAGCAACAGTGGTCCCTCTACAGAAAGGTGGTGCCTCAACGGATCCTGGACACTATCACCCCATAAGCCACACTAGCTTGGTCTGCAGAGCTATGGAAAGGATCATCATGGACCACATAAATATAGATATTGCGGACCTACAGACACTGGTTCATACCCAGTTTGGCTTTGTTAATGGCAGATCCTGCCTCTCAAACCTGGTTGATTTCTTTGAAACAGTCACCAAGGCCATTGACGAGGGGAAGGTGGTTCACACAGCCTACCTGTACCTCGCAAAAGCCTTCAAAACAGTACCCCACTCGGGCATTCTAGAGAAGCTCACCAGCTTAAATATAAGCCCCTATGTCACTAGATGGATTGCACACTGGCTCAAGGACAGAACTCACATGGTTAGAATTGCTGGAGCCATGCCAGACTCCAAACCAGTTACGAGTTGTGTCCCACAAGGCTCAGTCCTGGGACCTCTCTTGTTTGGTATATATTTATCAGAGGTACAGGCCAACACGGAAGGACTGTGGCTGACCAAATATGCAGATGACTGCAAACTGGCCGCCATAATCGACTCTCCAGCCGACACAAGCATCTTCCAAAGGGGCATCATAGAAACAGACAACTTGTGCCAGAGCCATGGCCTCCAGCTGAATGCAAAAGTGTGTATAGTCATCCCCTTTGGCAAAAACAAAGTGCCCACAAAGTACCACATAGGTGGTACTCCATTATGTACAGAAGAAGTAATTAGGGACCTGGGGACCCAAGTTGATAGCAATCTCTCATTTGACAGCCACGTGGCCAAAGTGGTTAGAAAGAAATTGTATATAGCCCACCCTATCATGAAGGGATTCACATCTACATCAGGGGAGGACATCGCACCTCTTTACTCATCCCTCATCAGGCCCATAATTGAGTACAATCCCCCTGTTGGGATGTACCTTACCAGACACCTGCAGCAACTGGAAAGACCCCACAAGTACCTCACCAAGAGGATCAAAGGGCTCAAACAGATGACATATGCTGACTGGTTAAATAAACCCCAGCTCTACTCAGTGGCATACCGCCTGTTCAGAGGCGATCTGTGCCTATTGTATAACACCATGTCGAACCCGGAATTAATGGGCATGCTGCACCTGAGAATATCCAAATCCCATTGCGATACATGCTTGAGAGACCTGAGCCTCAGCACTGAAATAAATAGGACATGCTGGAGAGACAGATTCATAACCCAGAGGCTCACTTCACTCTGGAATAAAATCCCAGTCCAGGTTAGGCAGAGTCCCTCATTGACTCTCTTCAAGAGGAATCTTGATGAGTGGATGGGACATTGTAGGTTTACCCCGGGTATCACTTCTGTGTCACTGTTAGACAGAGGCATAGTATACTAACCTCGGAAAAGGGCATGGCAAGATATATTTACAATGGATGGCGACAGCCAAACACATTCTGGCTAGGTTCTTAAATGCCCTAGGGCAGATTGCTTAGTATGACGCTATGAACCTATGAACCTATGTACCTTGTTCCCCATTGGCCCTATATGCTGTTAATCACCATGGCAATCACAATACTATGGTAGCATGTTCAAAGGTCAGTTGTCAGTCACCTCTATGCTACAGTTGTGGAATATGTGGGTCATGTGGCAATGTCACAGCTGCCACATGTACACAGTCAACCATCTCCCCTACACATGGACGTACAACACATGTATGAGATGGAATCACATAGCCAAACTGGGGACTAAGCACTCTGAACCCAGTACTGGCATAACCTGTCAGGTGGCATGCAATACTACAGTGACTACAATACCAGTCTGATGTAGACCTACACTGACAGCAATACAAGCACGTGAACACACTGGGCCATTCATGGAGCCTTAGAATAGCATCCTGCCTGAGCGGCACACACCTCTGCAGCTGGCACACAGGCATACGTTATGCTTGAACACATCACACATAACACATAGCACACAAATCCTTTGTGCCAGTCACAGCCTGTACGGCTAGACAACACACCTGCCACAGTTTTGTTAGCTACCTTTATTGTCCGGTACAGTATGGTCACGCTCACCAGGCTGGACAAGGTGAAGGTCACAGTGATATCACCTAGCCTGTGGGGCACTATGGTCCACCACATAACACAAGCATACAGGTCAGTCAGAGGCATGGACACATATGACTCAGTCATTGTCCATGCCACATACCTTCTCCTGCTGTACTTGTAGGGTGCTGACATCATCAGTGTTTAGAAAGGGGAATGTGCATCCTGTAGTCTGTTCTCCTAGTTGCCAAAATGGACATTTCCTTCACACACATTAACCCCCCTCAACCAAACACACACACTTGCAGGATTCAAGCTCCTGCTTAACTATGTTATGACACGTGAGGACAGACGCATTAGCAGAGTGCGCTATTCACATTACTGAAAGGTCTTTCTTCTCCTGCTTTACTTATAGGGTGCTGACATCATCAGTGTTTAGAAAGGGGAATGTGCATCCTGTAGTCTGTTCTCCTAGTTGCCAAAAGGGACATTTCCCTCACACACACACTAACCCCCCTCAGCCAAACACACACACTTGCAGGATTCAAACCCCTATCTAACTATGTTATGACACTCGAGATGGATGCATTAGCGGAGCGCGCTATTCGCATTATTGGGAGGTTTCCCTTCTCTTGCTGTACTTATAGGGTGCTGACATCATCAGTGTTTAGAAAGGGGAATGTGCATCCTGTAGTCTGTTCTCCTAGTTGCCAAAAGGGACATATCCCTCACACACAATTATCCCCCTCAGCCAAACACACACACTTGCCATTTGCAGGATTCAAACCCCTACCTAACTATGTTATTACACTTGAAACAGATGCATTAGCAGAGCACGCTACTCACATTACTGGGAGATTTTTCTTCTCCTGCTGTACTTATAGGGTGCTAACATCATCAGTGTTTAGAAAGGGGAATGTGCATCCTATGGGGAGGCAGACGCCAAGCACACTCTGGCTAAGCTGTCATTCCCTAGGGCAAACAGCCTAGTGTTGACCTCTACACCCATATGTTTAATTGTCAAATGCACATTATTTGTTGCTGATAGACTGTTTGCATGTCTTTATTGCCATAGCATTCCCTGTTTGTATGAACAACTTGTGTATCTGTGGAAGATGTTTGCATATGGGAGGGATCCACTATATCACATATGTCTCTGTAGTCATTTAACTGTGTGCACTGGGCAGATTGCTGTAATGTGGTTGGTTCCTGGAATAACACGTAAAAATACCAGATATGTGTAGCCAACTGCTAAACTGAGATTTGGCCTAAGTGTGTGAGCATGCCCAGTTCAGCCTTCCCATGGCATCTTGTCTGACATATGTCTCATTTATCAAAGTGTGTGAGCATGCCCAGTGTGAGCATTCCTTATGTTGAACTCTGCAGCCCACCACATTTGTGGATGAGTGTGAACTTCAGCAAATATCTCCCGTTTATGGTTGTGTGTTCTGTGTCATGTTGTGTAGTTACTGTACAACTGCTTTGTGTGTGAACACAACAGGATTATACTGTGCCTGCAGGGTTTGCATGGGATACTTTGCATACAGTTGTCAACATCCTTTCACACTGACCTAACACTGTAGTACTGTATAGTGTACTGGTTCAGTACTTTGACTGTGGTGGACAGTATCCTGGGCTTTAGTCCTATCACTGATTTACATTTCCATAGTGAGCACAACAGCCTGGTTGGGGGCCAGTTGTGCACATCTGACCATGTTGCATTATGTTCAGATGTGAACTACTTAAACCAGGCTTGTCCAACATTGGTAGTGTATTCCACAACATAGGTGCACATTTGCAAACACTAGCGATGTGCCCTAGTCCATTTCTAATGCTAGTCGGAGAGTGTGTTTGTCCTTCGACACACATTGTAAGTGGAGTTTGCCATGACATATGTCATGGTTAGTATACTGTGCCTCTGTCTACCTGTGACATGACAGTGATACCCAGGATAAAGCTACCATCTCCCATCCACTCATCAAGATTCCTCTTGAGGAAAATCGATAAGTGACTCTATGGGTAGCCTGTACTGGGAGTTTACTCATGGGTGGAGGTGGCTTCTGTGTTATGGATCATGCAGTACAGCTTATCCTATGTAAGTCAGTGCTGGGGTTCAGGTCTCTCATGTGCATAGCTCACTGCCATTCAGATTGTACAAGGTGCAGCATGTTTATTGATACCAGCTTGGACATGGCTTTATACATCAGGCACAGATTGCCTCTGGGTGGGCAGCATGGCAGTGTGTGTAGCTGCAGTTTGTTTAATCAGGCAACACATGGCATCTGTGCAAGCTCTTTGATACTCCTGGTGAGGTACTGTTGGGGACTTTACGGTTGATGGAGGTGTCTGCTGAGGTACATCCCACAGGGGCTATTGTAGTCAATTGTAACGCTGATGAAGGATGACTGCAGAGCCACAATGACCTCCCCTTATCTAGATCTGACAACCTTCATGATTAGGTGGGTATATGGTATGTTTCTGTAAACACTACAGCACATGTTTGTCCAATGCAGGATATATATCACCTTGTGTCTCCAGGTCTCTCATTACATGTTAAGTACGTAATGGGTTAACACCTATGTGGTAATTGGTGGGCACTTACTGTATATCCACGGGGGTTGACTATACACTTTTCTGCAATTAGCTTGCTGACATGGCTATGGCACCAGTTGTCTGTTTCTATGTGGCCCTTTTGTGGGATGCTTGTGTCAGCTGGTGGATCATATATGGTGAGCAGTTTGTAGTCCTCTGCAAACATGTTCAGACACAGTCCTTCCATGTTGGCCTGTACCTATGGGACATATATACTAGACGAGGGAGATCCCAGGACCAAGCCTTGTGGGATGCCAGTTATATCTGGTTTGTAGTCTGACATGGCTGCAGCATGTCTGACCATGTCTGTTCAGTCCTTGGTCTGGTTTGCAACCCCTCTACTGACATAGGGGTTTATATTTAAGCTGGTGAGCTTATCTATAATGAACACGTAGGGTATTGTATAGCAGCCTTTGCAAGGTCCAGCTACGCTGTGTGGACCACATTGCCCTCATCAATGACCTTAATGACTGTTTCAATTGAGTCAAACATGTTTAGGGGCAGGATCTGCACTTAAGAAAGCCACACTGGGTAGTGTCCGGTGTCAGTAGGTCCCCAATATCTTTATGTCTGCGGTACATGCTGATCCTTTCCATAGCTGTGCAGACCGAGCTTCTCAGGATTCTGGGGTGGTAGTTTTCAGTATCCATTCAGGCAACACCTTTGTTAAGAAGGACCACTGTTGTTGTACACTGCTCTTTGGGTACATATCCTGTGGTAAGGCTGACATTGAGCAGTAGTGTGATTTGGCATTCCATTCGTCTTGGAGTCCATGTTGGACTCAGCCCTGGACACCATCTCATACCATTGCTGCTGTGTGTTTTGCTTTGTAGATGCTGGCTGTTACCTCAGCATCTGCAATGTCAGGGGCCAGCAGTCTGCTGGGATAGATATTTTGCATTCTGGGTGGGGGTTTGCACTGCACCTGTCAGGATGTATGTTGGCAATATGTGTGTGTGTTTGGTATGTTGTTTGTGATATTTGTGTGATTCAGAGCATATCTGTGAATTCCCAACACGGTTCCTACCATTAGTTGTGAAAGCCTTGGGATTATCCTTAGTGTCCTGTACAATTTGTATCTTCATAGGTTCATAGGTTCATACTAGGCTATCCACCTTAGGGCATTTGTTAGCCTAGCCAGAGTGTGTGTGGCTTTCGCCACCCCTTGCTATGTGAATATTATGGCCATTTATGATTTGCTTTGCTGTGCCTCTGTCTGGACATGACACAGTGAAGACCCCAGTGTAACTCTACAATCATCCATCCACTTGGCAAGATTCCTGTTGAAGAGTGTCAGTGAGGGGCTCTGCCTAACATGGAGTGGGATTCTGGTCCAGGGTGCGGGGAGCCTCTGGATTATGTATCTGTCCCTCCAGCACATCCTATTTCATTATTTGTTGAGGTTGACATCTCTCACTCTCACAGCTCCAATGGCTTTGAGTTTTCTGGGGTGAAGCATGTCCATTACTCCTGTGTTGGGCATGGCCTTGTACAACAGGCATGCAATGCCTCTGTGTAGGCAGTATGTGACTGCATTCAGCTGGGGTGTCTACAGCCAGGCAGCATATGACATATATTTGAGACCCTTTATCCTCTTGGTGAGGTACCTTTGAGGTCTTTCTAACTGCTGCAGGTGTGAGGTAAGGTACATCCCATATGAGGCATTGTACTAGATTATGGGTGTGATAAGAGAACAGTATAGGGGCACAATGGCCTCTGTTGACGTAGATGTGAATCCTTTCATGATACGGTGTCCAATGTAGACAGTCTTCCTAGCCACATTGGCAATGTGAGTGTCACATAACAGGTTACTGTCCACTTGTGTCCCTAGGTCCCTGATTACTCCTTCCATACATAATGGTTTACCACCTATGTGGTAATTTGTGGTACCTTGTTTGGTATTTGGTGGAACATTCACACTGTCCAGTGTCTTCAGGATGGCTGGGTTGGGTTCCTGTGTGTGACAGTGTGGTCTGTAGCATGCTACAGACTGTACAGCAGCCTTGCCTACAGTTAGTTGCACATGGGTGGACTCCAATGCCTTGTGCATTGTCAGTTACCTGGACGTATGGGTGTCTGTGCTGAATATGGATACTCACCCTCCTTTTATGTTTTGTTCCAGGTTTTGGGGCCATGACACTTGATATGTGGTATAACCTGGTAGTGCTGGTGTGCTGTCAGGAGGCTTGCAGCAGGTTTCTGTCACTGCACAGACATCAATGTTCTCCATACTGGGGATGGCCTCGGGAGCATGCATATTGGGGTTTACACATCTGGCATTGGTCAGCATTACCCTTATGTTTCTTTCCACTTATGTTTTCTAGGGTGGTGGGTTAGTCTTTTCAGCCTTGCCTACGAAAGGCTCTATGGAGGTGGCAAAAGCCTTATCCAATATCCAGACGCCCAGGGGTAACAGATGCAAGCCATCCCAGGAACAGCTGCGTGGCTTGTCAAGCATGACATCCCAAGCAGACAGACATTGGATCCCCTTGGAATGACACCAGTAAGTGTGCCACTTGCTATAACTGATCATTCCGTGTTTGTACTGTGGCATTATTCTTGGTAAGGGTAGGATGCTGCAAATGGTGAGTGTCATACCGGCCTGGACTACATAATCAGAGAGCTCATCTATGTCTCTTTTCATGTAGTCTAGGGAGGTACATCTCAGGTCATTCACACCAACATGGACTATGACTGCATCATATTTCTACTTGCTTTGGGGTGACCTGCATACTTGTGTTATGTGGCGTATTGTGGCAGCCTACAGGCAGCTTACTGTACCCTTTCCCTTGTTCAGTCTGGTGTACAGGACAGCAGTGTGTCTCACTATGGAGTCACCTATTACAACTGTATCAGGCATGTTGTTTCTCCTTCTGGCCTGTGACTGTTTGGCACACCAGCTTTGTGTACTATGTGTTGCATGTGCTATGTTTGGAAGTTGTTTGATTGGGTGTCTGCTTTAGAGGCCTCTGTTGGTGTGCTGTGTTTGTAATTTGTGCCTCCGGGAATGTTTTTCTGTGTTTATGTCTTTGGTTTGCAGTTGTGATAGGTCTATGTGGGACTGTGTTTGTGGTGTGTGTGGTTACCTTCTCCTCCTGACTAGTACTGAGTTGAGGGAGCTCAGCCTCCAGTTTGGATAGATGGTTGCATCTCTCACATATATTTGTATTTCTTGGGGTGAGTTGGGGGTTGTCTGTGTACTTGGGGCAGGTGTAACATTGCCTCAAGATTCACAGATTCAACTTGTTGTGGCTGGCCTTAGTGGATTGTATGTGTGGACATATTTCATAGTTTCATAGTTTCATAGTATAGTACTAGGCTATCTGCCCTGGGGCATTTGTAAGCCTAGCCATAGTGATGTGGCTTTTGCCACACCATGAAATGGTACAAAAATGTACAGCATAAATCTAGAATACTGTGCCTCTGTCTAGTAATTGACACATTGAAGGTCCCCTTATATAATAAAATTAGTTTACTGTGCCCCTGTCTAGCAGTGACACAGATGTGACCCATGGGGTAAACTTATGATCTCTCATCCACTCATCAAGATTTCTCTTGAAGAAAGTCAGTGAGGGGCTCTGCCTAATACGACCTGGGATCCTGTTCCAAAGCATGGGAAGCCTCTGGGTTATGAATCTATCCCTCCAGCATGTCCTATTCATACTTGTGCCGAGGTTTAAGTCTTTAGCTCTCGTGGTCCTGATGGATTTGGATTTTTTGAGGTGGAGCATGTCCATCAGATCCTGATTGGACATGGCCTTGTACATCAGGCAGAGATCACCTCTGAGCAGGCGGTATGCTACTGAATATAGCTAAAGTTTCTTTAGTCTGGCAGAATAAGACATATGTTGGAGACCCTTTATCCTTTTGGTGAGGTACTTTTGTGGTCTCTCCAGCTGTTGCAAATGCCGGGTGAGGTACATACCAAATGGGGCATTGTACTCAATCATGGGCCTGATGAGGGAGGAATAAAGGGGTACAATGACATCCTTGGATCTGGATGTGAATCCCGTCATGATGAGGTGTGCAAGGTAGAATGTTTTTCTAACCACTTTGGCAATGCGGGTGTCAAATGAGAGGTCACTGTCTACTTGGGTCCCTAGGTCTCTGATTACTTTTTCCGTACTCAGTGGGTTGCTGTCTATGTGATAATTTGTGGGTACTTTGTTTTTTCGAAAAGGGATGACTATCCATTTTTTGGCATTTAGT
Organism: Protopterus annectens; assembly: GCF_019279795.1. Taxonomy (NCBI): domain Eukaryota; kingdom Metazoa; phylum Chordata; order Ceratodontiformes; family Protopteridae; genus Protopterus; species Protopterus annectens. Next base: position 1,599,072,492 of record NC_056728.1, read on the forward strand.
TTAAGGCCGTGACTACGGCACCAGTTGTCCGTTTCAGTGAGGCCTTTTTGTAGGTTGTGTGTGTCTGCTGGTGTATCGACTATGGCACCTAGTTTGCAGTCATCTGCAAACTTTGTCAGCCACAGCCCTCCCATGTTTGCTTTAACATCTGATAAATAAATGCCGAACAAGAGGGGTCCCAGGACAGATTCCTGTGGGACACCACTTGTGACTGGCTTTGAGTCTGACATTGCTCTAGCGATTTTAACTTTATGGGTTCTGTCCTTTAGCCAGTTTGCAACCCATCTAGTGACATAAGGGTTTACTTTTAAGCTGTTTAGCTTATCTATGATGCCTGAGTGGGGTATTGTGTCAAAGGCCTTAGCCAAGTCCAGGTATGCTGTATGGACTGCTTTGCCCTCATCAATGGCTCTAGTGACTGTTTCGAAAAGTCAACCAGGTTTAAAAGGCAGGATCTGCCCTTTACAAAGTCGAACTGGGTGGGGTCAAGTGTCGGTAGGTCCCCTATGTCTCTCTTTATGAGTTCCATAATGATTCTTTCCATAGCTTTGCAGACAAGGCTAGGTAAGCTTATGGGGCAGTAGTTTCCAGGGTCTGTAGAGGCACCCCCCTTGTGGAGTGGGACCACTGTTGCTGTACGCCAGTGTTCAGGTACATATCCGGAAGTAAGGCTAAGGTTAAATAGCATTTTTATGTGTGGGTTTAGCTCCTCTTGGAGTTCACGTAACATGCACCCCGGGATACCGTCAGGACCCATTGATGCTGTGTTTTTTGCTTTGTTTAAGGCGGTTCTCACTTGGACATCTGAGATGACAGGGAAATTACATTCAGCTGGGATAAGTATTTCTTCTTTTGGGGGTGAAGGAGGGGAGAAATTTGCACTGAACCTGTCAGCCAGAATGTTAGCAATATCTGTGGGTTCAGTGTATTATTTGTTGTTGTGAACCAACTCTGAGCATATCTGAGGGTTTCAACCCAGGTTTCTAACATAGCTGAAGAAGGCTTTGTGGTTATCTTTAGTGTCCTTGGCGATTTTTCTCTCAAAGTTTGCCTTGGATGTTTTTATGAGAGAATGCAGTTTTCTGCTAATCTTGATCAGAGATGTCTTCCCTTCATGGGATTTCGCTCTGACGTGCAGTAGCTTCCTTCTTTTGTTATACAATTTGTTTATGGCTGAGGTCCACCAGACAGGATGCTTACATTTGGTGGAGAGGGACTTGGATTTGTTTGGGATTGCATGATCCATGCATTCTTGGAGATGTCCATAGAAATCATTAGTGAAGGATTCGGCATTGTGGGATGTGGTATCCACTGGCACAGTGGGCTTAAAGGATACCATCTCAGTCTTAAGAAGAGTGAAGTCTGCTTTTGAGAAGTTTTTCACTGTGGTCTTTTGTGCTGGGGGTGGAGGTGGGATATGTATATCCAGGGTGATTAGTTTGTGGTCAGATCTCACTAGTGAGGGTATACTTCGGTGTGGAGCATTTTGTCCCCATGTTTGTGATGATCAGGTCTAGTATATTATCTCCCCTAGTGGGAGAGGTGACTAGTTGTTCCAGTGCATTTGAATTTATGAATTCCAGGAACCTTTGGGCTAGGGAATTAGGGCCAGAATAATGTACCCAATCTATGTTTGGGTAGTTGAAGTCTCCCAGTATGATGGTATTTTGTGATACATTCATATCCTCCAATGTCTTCAGGAAGGCTGAGTGGGGTTCTTGAGATTGGGAGGGTGGTCTGTAACATGCTACCAGTTGTATAGCAGTTTTGCATATGGTTAGTTGCACCTGTATGGTCTCTGATGCTTCATGTGTTGCTACTAACCTGGAGGTGTGGGTGTCCTTTATGAATATGGACACTCCCCCTCCCTTTGTGGTTCGGCCTGGGTTTGGGGGCCGAAAAGCATGATACGAGGTATAGCCTGGTAGCACTGGGGTGCTCTCAGGAGCATTGAACCAGGTTTCAGTTACTGCACAGACGTCAATGTTCTCCATGCTGAGGAGTGCATCAAGTGCCTGCATCTTGAGATTTAGACTTCTGGCGTTGAGCAGCATTACCCTTAGTTTTTTTCCATTTTTGTTTTCTAAGGAGGTGGGTTTGTCTTTTGAGCCTTGCCTAAAAAAGGCACTATGGGGATGGCAAGAGCCTTAGCCAATATCCAGAAGCCCAGTGGTGACAGGTGTAAGCCATCCCTTGTGAAGCAGCGTGGCTTGTTCAACATATCATTCCAGGCAGACAGACATTGGATCCCCTTAGAATGACACCAGTACTTGAGCCAATTGTTAAAGCTGATCATCTTGTCTTTGTATTGTGGTATCATTCTTGGTGAGGGCAAGATGCTGCTCAGGGTCAGGGTCATACCAGCCTGGGCTACATAATCGGAGAGCTCCTCTATGTCTCTTTTCATGTAGTCCAGGGAGGTACGTCTCAGGTCATTCACACCAGCATGGACAATGACGGAGTCATATTTGTACTTGCTTTGGAGTGACCTGCGTGCGTGTGTTATGTGGCGGATCCTAGTTCCCGATAGACAGCTCACAGTCACCTTCTCCTTGTTCAGCCTGGTCAGTGGGACATCAGTGTGTGTCTGACTATGGAGTCACCTATTACTAGTGTATCAGGCAAGGTGTTTGGCTTTAATGGCTGCAATTGGTCGACACACTGATTTATTGAAGTATGTGTTGCATGTGTTTTGTTTTGAGGTGGTGGATTTTGGATGTCTGCTTTGGGAGCCTCTGTTGTTTTGGTATGTTTTTATTAGAGTCTCCGAGTATGTCTTTGTGTTTTTGTGTGTTTGGTTTGCAGTTGTGGTAGGTCTATGTGGGACTGGGATTATTGTGTGTGTGGTTTCCATCTCCTCCTGTCTGGTCATGCCAGCCCTGAGTTGAGAGAGTTCAGCCTCCAGTTTGGCTATATAGTTGCATCTCTCACATGTATTTGTGTTTGTTGGGAGGAGGAGAGGGTTGTCTGTGTACATGAGACAATTGTAGCATTGTCTCAAGATACCCAGATTGACCAGCTGAACTGGAGACGACACCAGTAATCGACATGCTAGAACAGTATAAGGGAGTGGTATACCTTTAAGGGAAGTGGATATTCACAGGGGTGGTAAGTAGATGTAGTGCTTTACTTAGTATGAGAGTGCTTACTTAGTAGAGAAGTATTGAGAACAAGTGCTAGGCTTATTTTATTGCCATACTACTGATCAGTTATTACTTCATTGTTTATGTTTGCTCTATCATGTAGTAGTTTCCTCATTCTCTTGCACGGTTTGGTTATGGCTGGTGTCCACCATGCCAGATGCCTGCGTATATGGCATTGTGTCTTGTTTTAATTTAGGATTGCATAATCCAAGCATTCCTGGCAGTGTTCATGGAATGGCTATATTACAGGTTCTGAGGTGTGGCCCATATTTTGCACCTGCACAGGACCTTTAATGGATTCCACATCAGTTTCGAGGAGTGCAAATATTGCTTTACACATGTTTTCCGCTGTGGTTTTCTGGCCAGGGACTGTGGTCAGGATTTGTATATCCAGTGTGATTACTCTATGGTCTGGTTTTACCAGTGAGCAATACACTTCTCGTATTGCCATCCAGTACCCATGTTGCTGATTATCACATCCAGTATGCTTACCCTCTTGTGGGAGTGGTACGTTGTTCCTGGGCATTTTGGTTTATGGATTCTATGAACTTTTGTCCTACAGTGTTGGAGCTAGTATAATGCTCCCAGTCTATGTCTGGGTATTTTCAGTCACCCAATATAATGTGGTTTGGAGGACTTGATATATTCATGTATTCCAGCATAGGCCAGGTGCAGTTCCTGGTGTTGGGACGGTAGTCTGTAGCAGGCTATAAACTGGGGGGCAGTTTTAGCCACTGTTACTTGACTATGGCTAGTCCATGCTGCTTCTTGTTGTGGTACCAACATGGGGGTGTGGTTATCCTTGACAATTATTGCTAGTCACCCTCCTTTTGTAGCTTGTTCCATGTTTTGAGGCTGTACAGCACAGTATGAGGTGTAACCTGGTAGTGTTAGGGTGCTGTTGTGAGCCTTGACCCAGTTTTCTCTTACAGCACAGATATCAACATTCTCCATACTGGGTGAGTTTAGACTGCATGCATCTTGCTGTTTCGACTTATCCCTTAACTTATTCTTATCCTTCTGATACCTATGGAGGTAGGTTTGTGTTTTGAGCCTTACCTATTCAGGGCACGCTGTGGGTAACAACAGCCTTTGCCAGTATCCATACGGCCTGCACTGATAGGTGCATGCCAGTCCTAGCAGGTGGAGCATCATGTCATTCTCAGCATGTCATCCCAGGCTGGCACACATTGGATCCCCTTTGACTAACTGCGATACTTCAGTCAATTATTGCACTTGATCATCTCATTGTCATATTGTGGCATGATGCTTGGTGAGGGTAGGATGTTAGTCAGGGTCCTCAGGTGTGCATATAGTACATGGTGTTACATTACTTAACACATGGCATTCATGCCTCAGGTGGTGCTGCAGGGCTGCCTCTGTTGGATGTGCATATTACACTTCCCTGTACATGTTTGTGAGCAGGTCATGTCATTTTAGGCATCCATGTTATTATTTGAGTGAGTCAGAGGTATCATGCCCAGGGTTCCTACTGAGCCAGTGTATGTGCTATGTGTTGCCTCTTTGCCAAGGCCAGGGCATACTGGGCACGCCTCCTTCTGCCTACTGGGGCAGGCTCAGGTTGTTCCTCCTCCGAGTCATGCTCTGCCTGTGATGGCCTTGGCAATGGTGGGGGGCTGTTTGGCCCAGCCCTATGCTGGTCCTGCTGCAGCTGTTTTCGCAAGATCATATTATGTAGCATAGCACATACCATGACAATTTGGGTACATGTAGTTGGTGTGTACTGCAAGGCTCCACCAGATGTGTCCAGACAACGGAACCATGACTTGAGCAGCCCAAACACACGCTCTATTACATTACGTGTTTGTGCGTGTGCCTCATTATGGCGTTCCTGTTCAGGTGTGTGTGCGTTTCTGATGGATGTCATCAGCTATGGCTCCAGTGCATAACCTGCATCCCCACTAGGTGTCCGTGTGGGAAGTCCCCATTGGCAAATGTCTGGTACAGCTGCGTCAAATGCCAGATGTGGGAATCGTGGTAACTCCCAGGGCAGCCAGCACACACATTCATTATTATGCCCTGGGCATCACACACAACCTGGCAGTTGATGGAGGGGAAGCCCTTGCGGTTAATGTAGGCCCTACCCTGCTCACCAGCTGGCGCTTTGATGCGTATGTGCGTGCAGTCTATTGCACCCACTACCTCAGGGTATTCCGCTATTTGCTGGAAGAGACGATATTGCTGGCCAATACCGCACAGGCATTGGGGAAATATACATAATCACTGACATGTGCTGACATGGCATCCAGGAACTGCTGCAGTACCCTGGAGGCTGATGCCTGTGATATCCCCATCATATCACCAGTTGGTCTCTGGAAGGTACCTGTTGCGCTAGTATTCTTAGGCCAACACATACCTTGGTGTCCACTGGGATGGGTTCCCCTCTGTTGGTTCTGTGTGTGAGGCGTGGCCTGCACAGCTCCACTATTTGCTGCAGGAGGTCTCTGTCCACTCTATAGCGCTCTACTATCTCCAGCTCATGTAACCCGTGGTAGGTGACCCTGGGCCTGTACACTCTTCTCCGTCTCCTCACTGTGGGTTGTCTGGCACCATCTGCATTGTCACCACCCTCAGCAAGTCGCCTATGTCTCATTATGACAGCTATGGCAGCCCCTAACATTTCTGCTCTGAGTTCAGCTTTTCAGTTTTCACTTCTAATAGCTTACTCCTGTCTTGCAGTGTCTCTTGAGAGAAACATCTTGCACTGCTGTGTGCAGATTTTTAAGTGTTGGGCTGAGCTACCATTCTGCCTGTGTAATTGCCTGCTTCTAATTGTTTTTACCTGCTAGCTCCAGCAGTATTCTCTTGTAGCTTCCTACTAATTCTGTTGCTTCCTTTTTCCTTTCTGTTTCCTCAGGGGGAGAGCAGCGTGTATACCAGCAGAAACACGCTCACAGTGGCTTACATACGTGCACACATGCTTACACAGTTCAGAATCTGCTTATTTGGGTTAAAACGCGCACACACCCGCGCAAACAGTGTTAAACATCTTCCAACACGCTCCCACATGCTCAGCCTGCCTTACACGCACACACACTGCCTTACTCGCTTCATGGCATGCACACGTGCGCATGCACGCCCAGCAAGAAACTTTGGTGTAGGCAACAGTGTACACCTTCCATTTCTTGACTTTCCCATACTTATGTTGTGGCACTCCTCTTTCCATGATATATGTCTGACATCTGTCATGTAACTCTGACCTCCAATGAACTGCATTTCTTTCTGCCATTCCCCCCTGTGATGTCACCTATCTCCTACTCTGTTCCTCCCCCTTCTGTAACTCTTACACTACTCAGAATGTGCACATTTGCTATGTGACAGTGGAATTCAGTATACTAACACTCATTTGCATCAGATTGCCTACTAATGCTTAGTTACATCTCTTAGACTCAGCTTCCCCCCTTAGCAACCACTACACGGTGGCCATGTTGTTTTTGGTCTGCTGGTCCCTGCATTGAAAATCCATGTATTGCATAAAACCCACATTTGTGGGTTTATAACCTTCATTTTTATGTATTATGCAGCACAGCCCATTTGCGCGGGGCTGCGCTGGGTTTAAACATCGGCGATCGCCGAAAAAAAAATTATATTTTTATTACTTTTGCATCAGGTTACCTTGCCAATGGCCACATATTTGGCCATTGGCATGCTGCCTGACACATATGCACCCTTTATTTGGAGCTGACATGGCTCCGTTGTGGTTTTTGCAGAAACGTACTCAGTTGTCAACTGAGTACATTTCTGCAGCTAAAATGGCTCTTACACGGGCTGTTTTGGGCTTCCTGGATCGCTAATCATCCTCATTTACATGCTATTCAGCTGCAAGTGAGGTGATTAGCTTATCCACGCCTACTCCATGTAAGAGACGTTTTAGCTTGTCTCTTACACGGACTTTGGGCTGTTCCTGAATCGCGAAGGCTGCATGGAGTCTTACACTACTCTTAGACTCCGTGCAAGCCTTCGTGAATCCTGCCCAGTGTCATTGAGTGGACAATATACAGTAGAACTGTCAGATTTGTGCAGTTTCCCTTGTAAAGACTTTCCTGATGAGCAATTGTTGAGTCTCATTCTTTTATTCTGCAAGCAACAATCAGCTGCAGTTGTTTCCATGCAGCCTTTTGTCTCATTGCTTCTGTAAGTCAGTCTGTAAATGAAGTGCTTTGAAGAATGTAACTGAGGAAAATTATGTTTTGAAGTCCCCTCAGGGTTATAGTGCTTAAGTTTAGACAGTACAAGTGAAGAGGGCTGTGAGTTGAATCTCTCTCGGGGTGGCATGCTTTTTGTCGCTACTATTCATTCATTCTGCAAGTGTGTAATCCCTAACTGCTGTGTGTGCACCCCTAAAGCATTTGCCTCTCTACTTTGTTAACTCAACATGTAAATCAAGTGCTTTGCACAGTACAACTGAAAAAGATTGTAGGGTCAGGGAACTATTATGTGTTGTTTTGCAAGTTATATCTTCAGTTAATTGACATATCTGCGTATTTTATGCTCCCTTCTCTATTGTCTTCCACATCACTGACTGTGCCACCATCTTCTTTTACAGTATTATCTCTTTTATATGCTATAAGGTCCTACTTCTTACTGTACACTCCTGTCTTCATCTTACTTCTCTTATTACTTCCAGAAGTTACATTCTGCGTATATTCACTGCTTTTCCAGTTTTCATATAAAGTGTATCACCACTTTACCAGCAGAATAAGGCCTCGAAAATGATTTCATTGTTTCAGTTACAGCAGCAGCGGTCTTCATTCTCTCTTTTACTGCAGCAGCACCCACCCTCTTCAAAGTTATGTAACATAAAAATAAATCACATGCAGTTGTCTTGTAAACATCCATATTACCACAAAAAAAATGTAAAAAGTCAGTAACAGGTTTCATGTTTAGGTGGTATGACCAAATGAGAGGAAAATATAGTTCTTGTAATGCAAACAATGGTAAATAACTTTAAAATAGCAAAGGGTTATTCTGAGTATAAGGATTTTAAAACACATAAAAGTAATTAAGATGAGTAATATTTCATGTATATAAATGGGAAGTATGTTAGGATATATGCAATAAAACAGATTATTTACTAATCCACCAACCAGAAATATCAGCTTGTTTGGGTCTACAACTTCAAAATAAAAATAAACAGTACCTCATTGATTTCCAATAACATACTTCAATGCACACAGCCTCTACTAGGAAACAGGTTGTCATTTAACAGAAAGAGAATTCAAGGCCAGGGCCTCTCTGAAACTAAGTACATCCACAGGCATAATTCTCAGATTCGTAGATAGCCCTGTCTGTGTTCACACTCCTTTTAGGCTTGTCCTTCAAATGATCTTTTATTGAGGAAAAACACGTAATTGCTACTTTCAGACAATTTCTTCTTCACCTTAATTGACTATTAATCGTTCTTTACTATCTAACCAATAAAACATGTTGCCTTGTTACCTATTTATGACAGTGTTCCCATGCATTGCAACACGCATCTTAAAGCTGCATTACCCATTTTCTATAGCCAATTTGTTAATATATATCTATCTTTACACACACACACACACACACACACACATATATATATATATATATATATATATATATATATATATATATATATATGTGTGTGTGTGTGTGTGTGTGTGTGTGTGTGTGTGTGTGTGTGTGTGTATCTATATGTATATGTATATGTGTATATGGGAGCTTGCTCACTCACTGCTTTTGTCTATGTCTCCAAATTCAGAGTCACTTCTCTACTCCATGCCCCAAGTGTTGTCTCCATCCAGCTGCTTCACTCTACAATAAGTGAAACAAGCACATGTAAGTCTGACTGCTGCTGCTGCAAATGTTATCATATCCCACTACTGAAAGAACTTGCACAGCTGAATTTCACGTGCAATTGCTAAAGTTCACAAGGAACACTACATTAAATTAAATCTATGTAAGGCAATTTCAAAGCCTCAAACTAATAACTTAATTTGTGAAGTCATGCATTAGTGTGCTCTGTTTTGTAGCGCTGAATCTACTGGAAGTATATCCCCACCCCCACTTACTTACCCACACTCACAGGGCTTTGACTGCTGAAGGTGAAGCTACATTAACACTTTAGCATATTTTACTCTTATCGGTGTAATATATCCATGGAAAGATGATGAAAAGCCCATAACCATAAAATTAAATGCTGTGACTCATCAAGTATTTAGAGTTCAGAGACCTTTTCTTTGTATCCATGAACATTCTACCTCACTGATTGCTTTTGGTGGTTAACCATCTGAGGATGTTCTTTCCACTCCGTTCACTTCACTCACTCCGCTCCCCTGTCCTAACCCCTATTTCACCTGCCCCCAGCACCTCTACTCTTATCCCAAACAAGCCATTCCCCCTCATTCCTATGATCTAGTTATATACAACTGTTTGTCCACACCCACATTTCATTCACACCTTACAAACTTTTATATTCCAAAACTCATCTGCTATCCCTTAAATACATCACCTTGAATTCTCATCCCCCTACTATAATTCTTTGCATCTTCCTCTACTCCACCATCAATACAATCACCAGCTAAAACTATCTTACATTAACTCCAGAATTACCACCTTCTCTTCTGTTATACACACATCAAACTAGCATTGCACCACAAGTTTACTACTGACCAATCACATCTCCCCCACCCCTCCTTACCACAGTCCACAAGGCAAAACACTTAACCACATTATCATATCCCACCCCAAAGTCAAAGCATTTCCAACCTTACCCTACTCTGCACACATATCACTAGATAACATACCTATATATTTACACCTATTTCTTTCTAACACATAAATACCACTTTTGCTATTTTTTTTAAACCCACCATCACAGCTGACATGCTCCTCCTAACCTGCCTAACCTCTTTACTCTTAATTCTCAATCTCGCTACAACTGTATCCTCTCATACCCACACACCCATACACATCAACAACCTCCTCCATCTCGTCAGTAGACAACACAGCTTGTCACGTATCTTCCCCAGTTTTTCCCTTATACCTCCCCATATTATTCAAACCACAAATCAGCCTCCTCACCATCTATGAACTACACTTGACACCAGTACCATCAATTATGAATAAAAAACACTTCCCATCATACTTAGTCCTTATTACCTATCTACTCAAATGTGGAGACATACATCCCAACCCAGGCCCACTCTGTAATCCTAACTACAAGAGTAACCCCAAAGATTTATATATACTTACATTGAACCTTCAAAATATATGTAATAAAATAACCCCACTGCATGCCTGGATTTATCAAAATAAACTTGCCATATTTGCCCTCACCGAAACATGGCTACACCCAAATGTAAAAGACTCAGAAATAATACCTCCAAACATTGCAATAACCAGACGGGATAGAGCTTTAAAAAGGGGGGAGGGATAGCCCTTCTATATCCCTCTACACTCAACATCGCACCCTACACCAGTAATAAACTCATATTTTTTAATACTGAGGTACTAATGTCTTTTTTGAGACGCAGCACATCAAAAAGAATTTGAATAATAGTAATATATATCCCACCAGGTCAAAATAAACCAATGTAGGAAAATATTTTATCCTGGACATCCCAAACAATAAACTTTGAAACAATAATCTTAGGAGATGTAAATATCAATTGGCAAAGCATAGATTCCAACTCCCCCACAAATAGTATAAATCTATATGTTTTTTCTCAGCTTATCAATACTCCAACTAGATAGAGCAAAGATCTTACCTGCCAGTCCACCCTTGACTGGATCCTATTATACAATGACCCCCGTTAATATGCCAAAACATGCAGCTGATTGGTCAGCATGCACATTGTAAATCAGAGTTATAGTAATGGAAAAAGGTCCAGTCACCTGGACTTTTTCTATTAGCATAACTCTTTTTTTACAGCAAAAGAGAATGCAAGATCTCCGTTGCTTTTTACATACTGTCTCGCTATGTTAAATGGGTTTAACATAGTGAGACAGCTTTAAAAAAAGTAACGGAGAATCGTGTTACTTTTATAAGGTCTCGCTATGTTGAATGGGTTTAACCTAGTGAGACAGTTTGTAAAAAGCAATGGAAATCTTGCTTTCTTCGTTCCTTCCGCCCACAGCTCTGATGTACTGCGTAAGCATCATGCGCGGTACATCAGAACTGCTACAGAATACCAGACAGCTGTGGAAGGGCAGCAAGGAGGCATTATACAATGCCATTATTTAAGAAAAGTAATTATCTTTTTCTTAAATAATGTCATTGTATAATAGCAATAACCCACTTCTGGGTGTGGGTAATGATAGAATTACTCACGGTTGTCTTTGTTTAGCCATTTGGGCTTCGCCCTCGTGCCCAAACTACACCAACCGAGGGTAAATCCAGCATTACCCACACCCTGGCATGGGTTATTGCTATAATATCCCACCCTACCAATTACCCTCTTCTGGTGCACTGCCTAGTTCCCTGAGTGATCATCTGCCAGCTTATTCCCTCAGAACAAACTCCCAACAACTAAGACTACACACTGTAAAAATCAGTTAGGAACTCAACTAATTTTTGTCAGCATGAATTCAGCTATATCCTATGTGAAATAGACTGGACACCCATTAAACAACTACCCCTTAATGATGCTTTACTATACTTTAATAACCCCTTCCTTCACATACTTAATACTCTAGCATCCATTCGTATGAAAAGAATCAAAAAGAACTCAGCTCCATGGTTCACTAAGGAATGTAAACACCTGAAGAAGAAAAGGGACCTAGCCTGGATAACCTGGAAACTAAACAAAATGAACAAAAGCATGTCAACTTCAAAACACTATGTAACAAAGTGATAAAACTAATCAACAGAGATAAGAAGTCATACCATTCCAAGTTTCAACTTCAGCATAAAATCAACCCCAATAAATTTTGGCACTTCATATCTTCTCTACTTAACCCTGGCACAAACAGAGGGCACAACCCATTACCTGATACCCCTTCATCACAAATAGCCGACACCTTTAACAAGCACTTCATAAAGTCAATATCAGACCTACTAACAAGCACCCCTTATGCTGGACCACCCCCCACCTTTCAAACTTGTCAGACATCAACTCTAGACCATCAACTACTTTTAGCCCTGTCATTAATAACTCTCCTACTCATCAACATGTCTTATAAACCCCATTCTCATTTCAGCCCATACCCACTGACACCATTAAGAAACTACTACAAAATTAAAACCCTGCTCCACTTCAGCTGATAATCTTCCACCACACACACTTGCAGGATTCAAACCCCTATCTAACTATGTTATGACACTCCAGATGGATGCCATTGAGCTGAGCCGCTTATCTCGCATTTTACTTGTGGAGAGTTTCCTTCTTTGCTGTGTACTTATAGGGTGCTGAGCATCATCACCAGTGTTTAGAAAAGGGAATGTGCATCCTGTAGTCTGCTCCCTCCTAGTTGCCAAAGGGACATATCCCCTACACACACAATTATCCCCCTCAGCCAAACACACACACACTTGCCATTTGCAGTGATCCAAACCTACCTAACTATGTTATTACACTTGAAACAGATGGCATTAGCAGAGCATCTATAGCATTACTCTCTGACCGATTTTTCTCTTTCTCCTGCTGTACTTATAGGGTGCTAACGCTATCAGTAAGTTTAGAAAGGGGAATGTGCATCCTATGGGGAGGCATTTTCCAAGCACACTCCTGGCTAAGCTGTCATTCCCTAGGGCAAAACAGCCTAGATGTTGACCTCTTTCACCCATATGTTTAATTGTCAAATGCACATTATTTGTTGCCGCTGATAGACTGTTTGCATGTTCCTTTATTGTGCCATAGCATTCCCCTGTTTGTATGAACAACTTGCAGTATCTGTGGAAGATGTTTGCATATGGGAGGGATCCACTATATCACATATGTCTCTTGTAGTCATTTAGCACTGTGTGCACTGGGCAAGATTGCTGTAATGTGGTTGGTTCCTGGAATAACACGTAAAAATACCAGATATGTGTAGCCAACTGCTAAACTGAGATTTGGCCTAAGTGTGTGAGCATTTGCCCAAGTTCAGCCTTCCCATGGCATCTTTGTCTGACATATGTCTCATTTATCAAAGTGTGTGTGAAGCATGCCCAGTGTGAGCATTCCTTATGTTGAACTCTGCAGCCCACCACATTTGTGGATGAGTGTGAACTTCCTAAACAAATATCTCCCGTTTATGTAGTTTGTGTGTTCTGTGTCATGTTGTGTAGTTACTGTACAACTGCTTTGTGTGTGAACACAACAGGATTATACTGTGCCTGCAGGGTTTGCATGGGATGCTTTGCATACAGTTGTCAACATCCTTTCACACTGACCTAACACTGTAGTACTGTATAGTGTACTGGTTCAGTACTTTGACTGTGGTGGACAGTATCCTGGGCTTTAGTCCTATCACTGATTTACATTTCCATAAGTGAGCACAACAGCCTGGTTGAGGGGCCAGTTGTGCACATCTGACCATGTTGCATTATGTGTCGGATGTGAACTCACTTAAACCAGGCTTGTCCAAACATTGGTAGTGTATTCCACAACATAGGTGCACATTTGCAAACACTAGCGATATTGCCCCTTAAGTCCATTTCTAATGCTAGTCGGAGAGTGTGTTTGTCCTTCGACACACATTGTAAGTGGAAGTTTGCACATGACTTATAATGTCATGGTTAGTATACTGTGCCTCTGTCTACCTGTGACATGACAGTGATGGCTCCAGGATAAAGCTACCATCTCCATCCACTCATCAAAGATTCCTCTTGAGGAAAATGATCGATAAGTGACTCTATGGGTAGCCTGTACTGGGAGTTTACTCATGGGTGGAGGTGGCTTCTGTGTTATGGATCATGCAGTACAGCTTATCCTATGTAAGTCAGTGCTGGGGTTCAGGTCTCTCATGTGTGCGCCATAGCTCACTGCCATTTCAGATTGTACAAGGTGCAGCATGTTTATTGATACCAGCTTGGACATGGCTTTATACATCAGGCACAGATTGCCTCTGGGTGGGCAGCATGGCAGTGTGTAGCTGCAGTTTGTTTAATCAGGCAACACATGGCATCTGTGCAAGCTCTTTGATACTCCTGGTGAGGCACTGTTGGGGACTTTACGGTTGATGGAGGTGTCTGCTGAGGTACATCCCACAGGGGCTATTGTAGTCAATTGTAACGCTGATGAAGGATGACTGCAGAGCCACAATGACCTCCCCTTATCTAGATCTGACAACCTTCATGATTAGGTGGGTATATGGTATGTTTCTGTAAACACTACAGCACATGTTTGTCCAATGCAGGATATATATCACCTTGTGTCTCCAGGTCTCTCATTACATGTTAAGTCTGTAATGGGTTAACACCTATGTGGTAATGGTGGGCACTTACTGTATATCCACGGGGTTGACTATACACTTTTCTGCAATTAGCTTGCTGACATGGCTATGGCACCAGTTGTCTGTTTCTATGTGGCCCTTTTGTGGGATGCTTGTGTCAGCTGGTGGATCATATATGGTGAGCAGTTTGTAGACCTCTGCAAACATGTTCAGACACAGTCCTTCCATGTTGGCCTGTACCTATGGGACATATATACTAGGCGAGGAGATCAGGACCAAGCCTTGTGGGATGCCAGTTATATCTGGTTTGTAGTCTGACATGGCTGCAGCATGTCTGACCATATCTATTCAGTCCTTGGTCTGGTTTTGCAACCCCTCTACTGACATAGGGGTTTATATTTAAGCTGGTGAGCTTATCTATAATGAACACGTAGGGTATTGTATAGAAGCCTTTGCAAGGTCCAGCTACGCTGTGTGGACCACATTGCCCTCATCAATGACCTTAATGACTGTTTCAATTGAGTCAAACATGTTTAGGGGCAGGATCTGCGCCAAGAAAGCCACACTGGGTAGTGTCGGTGTCAGTAGGTCCCCAATATCTTTATGTCTGCGGTACATGCTGATCCTTTCCATAGCTGTGCAGACCGAGCTTCTCAGGATACTGGGGTGGTAGTTTTCAGTATCCATTCAGGCAACACCTTTGTTAAGAAGGACCACTGTTGTTGTACACTGCTCTTTGGGTGCATATCCTGTGGTAAGGCTGACATTGAGCAGTAGTGTGATTTGGCATTCCATTCGTCTTGGAGTCCATGTTGGACTCAGCCCTGGACACCATCTCATACCATTGCTGCTGTGTGTTTTGCTTTGTAGATGCTGGCTTTACCTCAGCATCTGCAGTATCGAGGCCAACAGTCTGCTGGGATAGATATTTTGCATTCTGGGTGGGGGTTTGCACTGCACCTGTCAGGATGTATGTTGGCAATATGTGTGTGTGTTTGGTATGTTGTTTGTGATATTTGTGTGATTCAGAGCATATCTGTGAATTCCCAACACGGTTCCTACCATTAGTTGTGAAAGCCTTGGGATTATCCTTAGTGTCCTGTACAATTTGTATCTTCATAGGTTCATAGGTTCATACTAGGCTATCCACCTTAGGGCATTTGTTAGCCTAGCCAGAGTGTGTGTGGCTTTCGCCACCCCTTGCTATGTGAATATTATGGCCATTTATGATTTGCTTTGCTGTGCCTCTGTCTGGACATGACACAGTGAAGACCCCCAGTGTAACTCTACAATCATCCATCCACTTGGCAAGATTCCTGTTGAAGAGTGTCAGTGAGGGGCTCTGCCTAACATGGAGTGGGATTCTGGTCCAGGGTCTGCGGGAGCCTCTGGATTATGTATCTGTCCCTCCAGCACATCTTATTTCATTATTTGTTGAGGTTGACATCTCTCACTCTCACAGCTCCAATGGCTTTGAGTTTTCTGGGGTGAAGCATGTCCATTACTCCTGTGTTGGGCATGGCCTTGTACAACAGGCATGCAATGCCTCTGTGTGAGCAGTATGTGACTGCATTCAGCTGGGGTGTCTACAGCCAGGCAGCATATGACATATATTTGAGACCCTTTATCCTCTTGGTGAGGTACCTTTGAGGTCTTTCTAACTGCTGCAGGTGTGAGGTTAGGTACATCCCATATGAGGCATTGTACTAGATTATGGGTGTGATAAGAGAACAGTATAGGGGCACAATGGCCTCTGTTGACGTAGATGTGAATCCTTTCATGATCACGGTGTCCAATGTAGACAGTCTTCCTAGCCACATTGGCAATGTGAGTGTCACATAACAGGTTACTGTCCACTTGTGTCCCTAGGTCCCTGATTACTCCTTCCATACATAATGGTTTACCACCTATGTGGTAATTTGTGGTACCTTGTTTGGTATTTGGTGGAACATTCACACTGTCCAGTGTCTTCAGGATGGCTGGGTTGGGTTCCTGTGTGTGACAGTGTGGTCTGTAGCATGCTACAGACTGTACAGCAACCTTGCCTACAGTTAGTTGCACATGGGTGGACTCAATGCCTTGTGCATTGTCAGTTACCTGGGCGATATGGGTGTCTGTGCTGAATATGGATACTCACCCTCCTTTTATGTTTTGTTCCAGGTTTTGGGGCCATGACACTTGATATGTGGTATAACCTGGTAGTGCTGGTGTGCTGTCAGGAGGCTTGCAGCAGGTTTCTGTCACTGCACAGACATCAATGTTCTCCATACTGGGGATGGCCTCGGAGCATGCATATTGGGGTTTACACATCTGGCATTGGTCAGCATTACCCTTATGTTTCTTTCCACTTATGTTTTCTAGGGTGGTGGGTTAGTCTTTTCAGCCTTGCCTCACGAAAGGCTCTATGGAGGTGGCAAAAGCCTTATCAATATCCAGGCGCCCAGGGTAACAGATGCAAGCCATCCCAGGAACAGCTGCGTGGCTTGTCAAGCATGACATCCCAAGCAGACAGACATTGGATCCCCTTGGAATGACACCAGTAAGTGTGCCACTTGCTATAACTGATCATTCCGTGTTTGTACTGTGGCATTATTCTTGGTGGGGTAGGATGCTGCAAATGGTGAGTGTCATACGGCCTGTACTACATAATCAGAGAGCTCATCTATGTCTCTTTTCATGTAGTCTAGGGAGGTACATCTCAGGTCATTCACACCAACATGGACTATGACTGCATCATATTTCTACTTGCTTTGGGGTGACCTGCATACTTGTGTTATGTGGCGTGTGTGGCAGCCTACAGGCAGCTTACTGTACCCTTTCCCTTGTTCAGTCTGGTGTACAGGACAGCAGTGTGTCTCACTATGGAGTCACCTATTACAACTGTATCAGGCATGTTGTTTCTCCTTCTGGCCTGTGACTGTTTGGCACACCAGCTTTGTGTACTATGTGTTGCATGTGCTATGTTTGGAAGTTGTTTGATTGGGTGTCTGCTTTAGAGGCCTCTGTTGGTGTGCTGTGTTTGTAATTTGTGCCTCCGGGAATGTTTTTCTGTGTTTATGTCTTTGGTTTGCAGTTGTGATAGGTCTATGTGGGACTGTGTTTGTGGTGTGTGTGGTTACCTTCTCCTCCTGACTAGTTTTGGGGGTACTGAGTTGCGGGAGCTCAGCCTCCAGTTTGGATACATGGTTGCATCTCTCACATATATTTGTATTTCTTGGGGAGTTGGGGTTGTCTGTGTACTTGGGGCAGGTGTAACATTGCCTCAAGATTCACAGATTCAACTTGTTGTGGCTGGCCTTAGTGGATTGTATGTGTGGACATATTTCATAGTTTCATAGTTTCATAGTATAGTACTAGGCTATCTGCCCTGGGGCATTTGTAAGCCTAGCCATAGTGATGTGGCTTTTGCCACACCATGAAATGGTACAAAAATGTACAGCATAAATCTAGAATACTGTGCCTCTGTCTAGTAATTGACACATTGAAGGTCCCCTTATATAATAGAATTAGTTTACTGTGCCCCTGTCTAGCAGTGACACAGATGTGACCCATGGGGTAAACTTATGATCTCTCATCCACTCATCAAGATTTCTCTTGAAGAAAGTCAGTGAGGGGCTCTGCCTAATACGACCTGGGATCCTGTTCCAAAGCATGGGAAGCCTCTGGGTTATGAATCTATCCCTCCAGCATGTCCTATTCATACTTATGCCGAGGTTTAAGTCTTTAGCTCTCGTGGTCCTGATGGATTTGGATTTTTTGAGGTGGAGCATGTCCATCAGATCCTGATTGGACATGGCCTTGTACATCAGGCAGAGATCATCTCTGAGCAGGCGGTATGCTACTGAATAGAGCTAAAGTTTCTTTAGTCTGGCAGAATAAGACATATGTTGGAGACCCTTGATCCTTTTGGTGAGGTACTTTTGTGGTCTCTCCAGCTGTTGCAAATGCCGGGTGAGGTACATACCAAATGGGGCATTGTACTCAATCATGGGCCTGATGAGGGAGGAATAAAGGGGTACAATGACATCCTTGGATCTGGATGTGAATCCCGTCATGATGAGGTGTGCAAGGTAGAATGTTTTTCTAACCACTTTGGCAATGCGGGTGTCAAATGAGAGGTCACTGTCTACTTTGGTCCCTAGGTCTCTGATTACTTTTTCCGTACTCAGTGGGTTGCTGTCTATGTGATAATTTGTGGGTACTTTGTTTTTACGAAAAGGGATGACTATCCATTTTTTGGCATTTAGTTTAAGGCCGTGACTACGGCACCAGTTGTCCGTTTCAGTGAGGCCTTTTTGTAGGTTGTGTGTGTCTGCTGGTGTATGGACTATGGCACCTAGTTTGCAGTCATCTGCAAACTTTGTCAGCCACAGCCCTCCCATGTTTGCTTTAACATCTGATAAATAAATGCCGAACAAGAGGGGTCCCAGGACAGATTCCTGTGGGACACCACTTGTGACTGGCTTTGAGTCTGACATTGCTCTAGCGATTTTAACTTTATGGGTTCTGTCCTTTAGCCAGTTTGCAACCCATCTAGTGACATAAGGGTTTACTTTTAAGCTGTTTAGCTTATCTATGATGCCTGAGTGGGGTATTGTGTCAAAGGCCTTAGCCAAGTCCAGGTATGCTGTATGGACTGCTTTGCCCTCATCAATGGCTCTAGTGACTGTTTTGAAAAAGTCAACCAGGTTTAAAAGGCAGGATCTGCCCTTTACAAAGTCGAACTGGGTGGGGTCAAGTGTCTGTAGGTCCCCTATGTCTCTCTTTATGAGTTCCATAATGATTCTTTCCATAGCTTTGCAGACAAGGCTAGGTAAGCTTATGGGGCAGTAGTTTCCAGGGTCTGTAGAGGCATCCCCCTTGTGGAGTGGGACCACTGTTGCTGTACGCCAGTGTTCAGGTACATATCCGGAAGTAAGGCTAAGGTTAAATAGCATTTTTATGTGTGGGTTTAGCTCCTCTTGGAGTTCACGTAACATGCACGGGATACCGTCAGGACCCATTGATGCTGTGTTTTTTGCTTTGTTTAAGGCGGTTCTCACTTGGACATCTGAGATGACAGGGAAATTACATTCAGCTGGGATAAGTATTTCTTCTTTTGGGGGTGAAGGAGGGGAGAAATTTGCACTGAACCTGTCAGCCAGAATGTTAGCAATATCTGTGGGTTCAGTGTATTATTTGTTGTTGTGAACCAACTCTGAGCATATCTGAGGGTTTCAACCCAGGTTTCTAACATAGCTGAAGAAGGCTTTGTGGTTATCTTTAGTGTCCTTGGCGATTTTTCTCTCAAAGTTTGCCTTGGATGTTTTTATGAGAGAATGCAGTTTTCTGCTAATCTTGATCAGAGATGTCTTCCCTTCATGGGATTTCGCTCTGACGTGCAGTAGCTTCCTTCTTTTGTTATACAATTTGTTTATGGCTGAGGTCCACCAGACAGGATGCTTACATTTGGTGGAGAGGGACTTGGATTTGTTTGGGATTGCATGATCCATGCATTCTTGGAGATGTCCATAGAAATCATTAGTGAAGGATTCGGCATTGTGGGATGTGGTATCCACTGGCACAGTGGGCTTAAAGGATACCATCTCAGTCTTAAGAAGAGTGAAGTCTGCTTTTGAGAAGTTTTTCACTGTGGTCTTTTGTGCTGGGGTGGAGGTGGGATATGTATATCCAGGGTGATTAGTTTGTGGTCAGATCTCACTAGTGAGGGGTATACTTCCGGTGTGGAGCATTTTGTCCCCATGTTTGTGATGATCAGGTCTAGTATATTATCTCTCCTAGTGGGAGAGGTGACTAGTTGTTCCAGTGCATTTGAATTTATGAATTCCAGGAACCTTTGGGCTAGGGAATTAGGGCTAGAATAATGTACCCAATCTATGTTTGGGTAGTTGAAGTCTCCCAGTATGATGGTATTTTGTGATACATTCATATCCTCCAATGTCTTCAGGAAGGCTGAGTGGGGTTCTTGAGATTGGGAGGGTGGTCTGTAACATGCTACCAGTTGTATAGCAGTTTTGCATATGGTTAGTTGCACCTGTATGGTCTCTGATGCTTCATGTGTTGCTACTAACCTGGAGGTGTGGGTGTCCTTTATGAATATGGACACTCCCCCTCCCTTTGTGGTTCGGCCTGGGTTTGGGGGCCGAAAAGCATGATACGAGGTATAGCCTGGTAGCACTGGGGTGCTCTCAGGAGCATTGAACCAGGTTTCAGTTACTGCACAGACGTCAATGTTCTCCATGCTGAGGAGTGCATCAAGTGCCTGCATCTTGAGATTTAGACTTCTGGCATTGAGCAGCATTACCCTTAGTTTTTTTCCATTTTTGTTTTCTAAGGAGGTGGGTTTGTCTTTTGAGCCTTGCCTAAAAAGGCACTATGGGGGTGGCAAGAGCCTTAGCCAATATCCAGAAGCCCAGTGGTGACAGGTGTAAGCCATCCCTTGTGAAGCAGCGTGGCTTGTTCAACATATCATCCCAGGCAGACAGACATTGGATCCCCTTAGAATGACACCAGTACTTGAGCCAATTGTTAAAGCTGATCATCTTGTCTTTGTATTGTGGTATCATTCTTGGTGAGGGCAAGATGCTGCTCAGGGTCAGGGTCATACCAGCCTGGGCTACATAATCGGAGAGCTCCTCTATGTCTCTTTTCATGTAGTCCAGGGAGGTACGTCTCAGGTCATTCACACCAGCATGGACAATGACGGAGTCATATTTGTACTTGCTTTGGAGTGACCTGCGTGCGTGTGTTATGTGGCGGATCCTAGTTCCCGATAGACAGCTCACAGTCACCTTCTCCTTGTTCAGCCTGGTCAGTGGGACATCAGTGTGTGTCTGACTATGGAGTCACCTATTACTAGTGTATCAGGCAAGGTGTTTGGCTTTAATGGCTGCAATTGGTCGACACACTGATTTATTGAAGTATGTGTTGCATGTGTTTTGTTTTGAGGTGGTGGATTTTTGGATGTCTGCTTTGGGAGCCTCTGTTGTTTTGGTATGTTTTTTATTAGAGTCTCCGAGTATGTCTTTGTGTTTTTGTGTGTTTGGTTTGCAGTTGTGGTAGGTCTATGTGGGACTGGGATTATTGTGTGTGTGGTTTCCATCTCCTCCTGTCTGGTCATGCCAGCCCTGAGTTGAGAGAGTTCAGCCTCCAGTTTGGCTATATAGTTGCATCTCTCACATGTATTTGTGTTTGTTGGGAGGAGGAGAGGGTTGTCTGTGTACATGAGACAATTGTAGCATTGTCTCAAGATACCCAGATTGACCAGCTGAACTGGAGACGACACCAGTAATCTACCACTCGACATGCTAGAACAGTATAAGGGAGTGGTATACCTTTAAGGGAAGTGGATATTCACAGGGGTGGTAAGTAGATGTAGTGCTTTACTTAGTATGAGAGTGCTTACTTAGTAGAGAAGTATTGAGAACAAGTGCTAGGCTTATTTTATTGCCATACTACTGATCAGTTATTACTTCATTGTTTATGTTTGCTCTATCATGTAGTAGTTTCCTCATTCTCTTGCATGGTTTGGTTATGGCTGGTGTCCACCATGCCAGATGCCTGCGTATATGGCATTGTGTCTTGTTTTAATTTAGGATTGCATAATCCAAGCATTCCTGGCAGTGTTCATGGAATGGCTATATTACAGGTTCTGAGGTGTGGCCCATATTTTGCACCTGCACAGGACCTTTAATGGATTCCACATCAGTTTCGAGGAGTGCAAATATTGCTTTACACATGTTTTCCGCTGTGGTTTTCTGGCCAGGGACTGTGGTCAGGATTTGTATATCCAGTGTGATTACTCTATGGTCTGGTTTTACCAGTGAGCAATACACTTCTCGTATTGCCATCCAGTACCCATGTTGCTGATTATCACATCCAGTATGCTTACCCCTCTTGTGGGAGTGGTACGTTGTTCCTGGGCATTTTGGTTTATGGATTCTATGAACTTTTGTCCTACAGTGTTGGAGCTAGTATAATGCTCCCAGTCTATGTCTGGGTATTTTCAGTCACCCAATATAATGTGGTTTGGAGGACTTGATATATTCATGTATTCCAGCATAGGCCAGGTGCAGTTCCTGGTGTTGGGACGGTAGTCTGTAGCAGGCTATAAACTGGGGGGCAGTTTTAGCCACTGTTACTTGACTATGGCTAGTCCATGCTGCTTCTTGTTGTGGTACCAACATGGGGGTGTGGTTATCCTTGACAATTATTGCTAGTCACCCTCCTTTTGTAGCTTGTTCCATGTTTTGAGGCTGTACAGCACAGTATGAGGTGTAACCTGGTAGTGTTAGGGTGCTGTTGTGAGCCTTACAGCACAGATATCAACATTCTCCATACTGGGTGAGTTTAGACTGCATGCATCTTGCTGTTTCGACTTATCCCTTAACTTATTCTTATCCCTTCTGATACCTATGGAGGTAGGTTTGTGTTTTGAGCCTTACCTATTCAGGGCACGCTGTGGGTAACAACAGCCTTTGCCAGTATCCATACGGCCTGCACTGATAGGTGCATGCCAGTCCTAGCAGGTGGAGCATCATGTCATTCTCAGCATGTCATCCCAGGCTGGCACACATTGGATCCCCTTTGACTAACTGCGATACTTCAGTCAATTATTGCACTTGATCATCTCATTGTCATATTGTGGCATGATGCTTGGTGAGGGTAGGATGTTAGTCAGGGTCCTCAGGTGTGCATATAGTACATGGTGTTACATTACTTAACACATGGCATTCATGCCTCAGGTGGTGCTGCAGGGCTGCCTCTGTTGGATGTGCATATTACACTTCCCTGTACATGTTTGTGAGCAGGTCATGTCATTTTAGGCATCCATGTTATTATTTGAGTGAGTCAGAGGGGGTATCATGCCCAGGGTTCCTACTGAGCCAGTGTATGTGCTATGTGTTGCCTCTTTGCCAAGGCCAGGGCATACTGGGCACGCCTCCTTCTGCCTACTGGGGCAGGCTCAGGTTGTTCCTCCTCCGAGTCATGCTCTGCCTGTGATGGCCTTGGCAATGGTGGGGGGCTGTTTGGCCCAGCCCTATGCTGGTCCTGCTGCAGCTGTTTTCGCAAGATCATATTATGTAGCATAGCACATACCATGACAATTTGGGTACATGTAGTTGGTGTGTACTGCAAGGCTCCACCAGATGTGTCCAGACACCGGAACCATGACTTGAGCAGCCCAAACACACGCTCTATTACATTACGTGTTTGTGCGTGTGCCTCATTATGGCGTTCCTGTTCAGGTGTGTGTGCGTTTCTGATGGATGTCATCAGCTATGGCTCCAGTGCATAACCTGCATCCCCCACTAGGTGTCCGTGTGGGAAGTCCCCATTGGCAAATGTCTGGTACAGCTGCGTCAAATGCCAGATGTGGGAATCGTGGTAACTCCCAGGGCAGCCAGCACACACATTCATTATTATGCCCTGGGCATCACACACAACCTGGCAGTTGATGGAGGGGAAGCCCTTGCGGTTAATGTAGGCCCTACCCTGCTCACCAGCTGGCGCTTTGATGCGTATGTGCGTGCAGTCTATTGCACCCACTACCTCAGGGTATTCCGCTATTTGCTGGAAGAGACGCATATTGCTGGCCAATACCGCACAGGCATTGGGGAAATATACATAATCACTGACATGTGCTGACATGGCATCCAGGAACTGCTGCAGTACCCTGGAGGCTGATGCCTGTGATATCCCCATCATATCACCAGTTGGTCTCTGGAAGGTACCTGTTGCTAGTATTCTTAGGCCAACACATACCTTGGTGTCCACTGGGATGGGTTCCCCTCTGTTGGTTCTGTGTGTGAGGCGTGGCCTGCACAGCTCCACTATTTGCTGCAGGAGGTCTCTGTCCACTCTATAGCGCTCTACTATCTCCAGCTCATGTAACCCGTGGTAGGTGACCCTGGGCCTGTACACTCTTCTCCGTCTCCTCACTGTGGGTTGTCTGGCACCATCTGCATTGTCACCACCCTCAGCAAGTCGCCTATGTCTCATTATGACAGCTATGGCAGCCCCTAACATTTCTGCTCTGAGTTCAGCTTTTTCAGTTTTCACTTCTAATAGCTTACTCCTGTCTTGCAGTGTCTCTTGAGAGAAACATCTTGCACTGCTGTGTGCAGATTTTTAAGTGTTGGGCTGAGCTACCATTCTGCCTGTGTAATTGCCTGCTTCTAATTGTTTTTACCTGCTAGCTCCAGCAGTATTCTCTTGTAGCTTCCTACTAATTCTGTTGCTTCCTTTTTCCTTTCTGTTTCCTCAGGGGGAGAGCAGCGTGTATACCAGCAGAAACACGCTCACAGTGGCTTACATACGTGCACACATGCTTACACAGTTCAGAATCTGCTTATTTGGGTTAAAACGCGCACACACCCGCGCAAACAGTGTTAAACATCTTCCAACACGCTCCCACATGCTCAGACTGCCTTACACGCGTGCACACTGACTTACTCGCGCTTCATGGCACTGCGTCGCATGCGCCCAGCAAGAAACTTTGGTGTAGGCAACAGTGTACACCTTCCATTTCTTGACTTTCCCATACTTATGTTGTGGCACTCCTCTTTCCATGATATATGTCTGACATCTGTCATGTAACTCTGACCTCCAATGAACTGCATTTCTTTCTGCCATTCCCCCCTGTGATGTCACCTATCTCCTACTCTGTTCCTCCCCCTTCTGTAACTCTTACACTACTCAGAATGTGCACATTTGCTATGTGACAGTGGAATTCAGTATACTAACACTCATTTGCATCAGATTGCTTACTAATGCTTAGTTACATCTCTTAGACTCAGCTTCCCCCCTTAGCAACCACTACACGGTGACCATGTTGTTTTTGGTCTGCTGGTCCCTGCATTGAAAATCCATGTATTGCATAAAACCCACATTTGTGGGTTTATAACCTTCATTTTTATGTATTATGCAGCACAGCCCATTTGCGCGGTGCTGCGCTGGGTTTAAACATCGGCGATCGAAAAAAAAATTATATTTTTATTACTTTTGCATCAGGTTACCTTGCCAATGGCCACATATTTGGCCATTGGCATGCTGCCTGACACATATGCACCCTTTATTTGGAGCTGACATGGCTCCGTTGTAGTTTTGAGAAACGTACTCAGTTGTCAACTGAGTACATTTCTGCAGCTAAAATGGCTCTTACACGGGCTGTTTTGGGCTTCCTGGATCGCTAATCATCCTCATTTACATGCTATTCGGCTGCAAGTGAGGTGATTAGCTTATCCACGCTACTCCATGTAAGAGGCGTTTAGCTTGTCTCTTACGGACTTTGGGCTATTCCTGAATCGCGAAGGCTGCATGGAGTCTTACACTACTCTTAGACTCCGTGCAAGCCTTCGTGAATCCTGCCCAGTGTCATTGAGTGGACAATATACAGTAGAACTGTCAGATTTGTGCAGTTTCCCTTGTAAAGACTTTCCTGATGAGCAATTGTTGAGTCTCATTCTTTTATTCTGCAAGCAACAATCAGCTGCAGTTGTTTCCATGCAGCCTTTTGTCTCATTGCTTCTGTAAGTCAGTCTGTAAATGAAGTGCTTTGAAGAATGTAACTGAGGAAAATTATGTTTTGAAGTCCCCTCAGGGTTATAGTGCTTAAGTTTAGACAGTACAAGTGAAGAGGGCTGTGAGTTGAATCTCTCTCGGGGTGGCATGCTTTTTGTCGCTACTATTCATTCATTCTGCAAGTGTGTAATCCCTAACTGCTGTGTGTGCACCCCTAAAGCATTTGCCTCTCTACTTTGTTAACTCAACATGTAAATCAAGTGCTTTGCACAGTACAACTGAAAAAGATTGTAGGGTCAGGGAACTATTATGTGTTGTTTTGCAAGTTATATCTTCAGTTAATTGACATATCTGCGTATTTTATGCTCCCTTCTCTATTGTCTTCCACATCACTGACTGTGCCACCATCTTCTTTTACAGTATTATCTCTTTTATATGCTATAAGGTCCTACTTCTTACTGTACACTCCTGTCTTCATCTTACTTCTCTTATTACTTCCAGAAGTTACATTCTGCGTATATTCACTGCTTTTCCAGTTTTCATATAAAGTGTATCACCACTTTACCAGCAGAATAAGGCCTCGAAAATGATTTCATTGTTTCAGTTACAGCAGCAGCGGTCTTCATTCTCTCTTTTACTGCAGCAGCACCCACCCTCTTCAAAGTTATGTAACATAAAAATAAATCACATGCAGTTGTCTTGTAAACATCCATATTACCACAAAAAAAATGTAAAAAGTCAGTAACAGGTTTCATGTTTAGGTGGTATGACCAAATGAGAGGAAAATATAGTTCTTGTAATGCAAACAATGGTAAATAACTTTAAAATAGCAAAGGGTTATTCTGAGTATAAGGATTTTAAAACACATAAAAGTAATTAAGATGAGTAATATTTCATGTATATAAATGGGAAGTATGTTAGGATATATGCAATAAAACAGATTATTTACTAATCCACCAACCAGAAATATCAGCTTGTTTGGGTCTACAACTTCAAAATAAAAATAAACAGTACCTCATTGATTTCCAATAACATACTTCAATGCACACAGCCTCTACTAGGAAACAGGTTGTCATTTAACAGAAAGAGAATTCAAGGCCAGGGGCCTCTCTGAAACTAAGTACATCCACAGGCATAATTCTCAGATTCGTAGATAGCCCTGTCTGTGTTCACACTCCTTTTAGGCTTGTCCTTCAAATGATCTTTTATTGAGGAAAAACACGTAATTGCTACTTTCAGACAATTTCTTCTTCACCTTAATTGACTATTAATACGTTCTTTACTATCTAACCAATAAAACATGTTGCCTTGTTACCTATTTATGACAGTGTTCCCATGCATTGCAACACGCATCTTAAAGCTGCATTACCCATTTTCTATAGCCAATTTGTTAATATATATCTATCTTTACACACACACACACACACACACATATATATATATATATATATATATATATATATATATATATATATATATGCGGTATGTGTGTGTGTGTGTGTGTGTGTGTGTGTGTGTGTGTGTGTGTATCTATATGTATATGTATATGTGTATATGGGAGCTTGCTCACTCACTGCTTTTGTCTATGTCTCCAAATTCAGAGTCACTTCTCTACTCCATGCCCCAAGTGTTGTCTCCATCCAGCTGCTTCACTCTACAATAAGTGAAACAAGCACATGTAAGTCTGACTGCTGCTGCTGCAAATGTTATCATATCCCACTACTGAAAGAACTTGCACAGCTGAATTTCACGTGCAATTGCTAAAGTTCACAAGGAACACTACATTAAATTAAATCTATGTAAGGCAATTTCAAAGCCTCAGACTAATAACTTAATTTGTGAAGTCATGCATTAGTGTGCTCTGTTTTGTAGCGCTGAATCTACTGGAAGTATATCCCCACCCCCACTTACTTACCCACACTCACAGGGCTTTGACTGCTGAAGGTGAAGCTACATTAACACTTTAGCATATTTTACTCTTATCGGTGTAATATATCCATGGAAAGATGATGAAAAGCCCATAACCATAAAATTAAATGCTGTGACTCATCAAGTATTTAGAGTTCAGAGACCTTTTCTTTGTATCCATGAACATTCTACCTCACTGATTGCTTTTGGTGGTAAACCATCTGAGGATGTTCTTTCCACTCCGTTCACTTCACTCACTCCGCTCCCCTGTCCTAACCCCTATTTCACCTGCCCCCAGCACCTCTACTCTTATCCCAAACAAGCCACTCCCCCTCATTCCTATGATCTAGTTATATACAACTGTTTGTCCACACCCACATTTCATTCACACCTTACAAACTTTTATATTCCAAAACTCATCTGCTATCCCTTAAATACATCACCTTGAATTCTCATCCCCCTACTATAATTCTTTGCATCTTCCTCTACTCCACCATCAATACAATCACCAGCTAAAACTATCTTACATTAACTCCAGAATTACCACCTTCTCTTCTGTTATACACACATCAAACTAGCATTGCACCACAAGTTTACTACTGACCAATCACATCTCCCCCACCCCTCCTTACCACAGTCCACAAGGCAAAACACTTAACCACATTATCATATCCCACCCCAAAGTCAAAGCATTTCCAACCTTACCCTAATCTGCACACATATCACTAGATAACATACCTATATATTTACACCTATTTCTTTCTAACACATAAATACCACTTTTGCTATTTTTTTTAAACCCACCATCACAGCTGACATGCTCCTCCTAACCTGCCTAACCTCTTTACTCTTAATTCTCAATCTCGCTACAACTGTATCCTCTCATACCCGCACACACCCATACACATCAACAACCTCCTCCATCTCGTCAGTAGACAACACAGCTTGTCACGCATCTTCCCCCAGTTTTTCCCTTATACCCTCCCATATTATTCAAACCACAAATCAGCCTCCTCACCATCTATGAACTACACTTGACACCAGTACCATCAATTATGAATAAAAAACACTTCCCATCATACTTAGTCCTTATTACCTATCTACTCAAATGTGGAGACATACATCCCAACCCAGGCCCACTCTGTAATCCTAACTACAAGAGTAACCCCAAAGATTTATATATACTTACATTGAACCTTCAAAATATATGTAATAAAATAACCCCACTGCATGCCTGGATTTATCAAAATAAACTTGCCATACTTGCCCTCACCGAAACATGGCTACACCCAAATGTAAAAGACTCAGAAATAATACCTCCAAACATTGCAATAACCAGACGGGATAGAGCTTTAAAAAGGGGGGAGGGATAGCCCTTCTATATCCCTCTACACTCAACATCGCACCCTACACCAGTAATAAACTCATATTTTTTAATACTGAGGTACTAATGTCTTTTTTGAGACGCAGCACATCAAAAAGAATTTGAATAATAGTAATATATATATCCCACCAGGTCAAAATAAACCAATGTAGGAAAATATTTTATCCTGGACATCCCAAACAATAAACTTTGAAACAATAATCTTAGGAGATGTAAATATCAATTGGCAAAGCATAGATTCCAACTCCCCCACAAATAGTATAAATCTATATGTTTTTTCTCAGCTTATCAATACTCCAACTAGATAGAGCAAAGATCTTACCTGCCAGTCCACCCTTGACTGGATCCTATTATACAATGACCCCCATTAATATGCCAAAACATGCACGCTGATTGGTCAGCATGCACATTGTAAATCAGAGTTATAGTAATGGAAAAAGGTCCAGTCACCTGGACTTTTTCTATTAGCATAACTCTTTTTTTACAGCAAAAGAGAATGCAAGATCTCCGTTGCTTTTTACATACTGTCTCGCTATGTTAAATGAGTTTAACATAGTGAGACAGCTTTAAAAAAAGTAACGGAGAATCATTGTTGCTTTTTATAAAGGTCTCTCGCTATGTTGAATGGATTTAACCTAGTGAGACAGTTTGTAAAAAGCAATGGAAATCTTGCTTTCTTCGTTCCTTCCGCCCACAGCTCTGATGTACTGCGTAAGCATACGCATGCGCAGTACATCAGAACTGCTGCAGAATACCAGACAGCTGTGGAAGGGCAGCAAGGAGGCATTATACAATGCCATTATTTAAGAAAAGTAATTATCTTTTTCTTAAATAATGTCATTGTATAATAGCAATAACCCACTTCTGGGTGTGGGTAATGCTGGATTTACTCACGGTTGTCTTTGTTTAGCCATTCGGGCTTCGCCCTCGTGACCAAACCACACCAACCGTGGGTAAATCCAGCATTACCCACACCCTGGCATGGGTTATTGCTATAATATCCCACCCTACCAATTACCCCTCTTCTGGTGCACTGCCTAGTTCCCTGAGTGATCATCTGCCAGCTTATTCCCTCAGAACAAACTCCCAACAACTAAGACTACACACTGTAAAAATCAGTTAGGAACTCAACTAATTTTTGTCAGCATGAATTCAGCTATATCCTATGTGAAATAGACTGGACACCCATTAAACAACTACCCCTTAATGATGCTTTACTATACTTTAATAACCCCTTCCTTCACATACTTAATACCCTAGCATCCATTCGTATGAAAAGAATCAAAAAGAACTCAGCTCCATGGTTCACTAAGGAATGTAAACACCTGAAGAAGAAAAGGGACCTAGCCTGGATAACCTGGAAACTAAACAAAATGAACAAAAGCATGTCAACTTCAAAACACTATGTAACAAAGTGATAAAACTAATCAACAGAGATAAGAAGTCGTACCATTCCAAGTTTCAACTTCAGCATAAAATCAACCCCAATAAATTTTGGCACTTCATATCTTCTCTACTTAACCCTGGCACAAACAGAGGGCACAACCCATTACCTGATACCCCTTCATCACAAATAGCCGACACCTTTAACAAGCACTTCATAAAGTCAATATCAGACCTACTAACAAGCACCCCTTATGCTGGACCACCCCCCACCTTTCAAACTTGTCAGACATCAACTCTAGACCATCAACTACTTTTAGCCCTGTCATTAATAACTCTCCTACTCATCAACATGTCTTATAAACCCCATTCTCATTTCAGCCCATACCCACTGACACCATTAAGAAACTACTACAAAATTAAAACCCTGCTCCACTTCAGCTGATAATCTTCCACCACACTACCTTAAACTGGCTACTAACTCAGTCGCCTATACAATCAGTATCCTTATAAATAGGTCTTTATCTGAATCAGAAGTAACTACCATATGAAAACAATCTCACATCACCCCCATCCACAAAGGAGGCAACTCTTCTGAACCATTCAATTTCTGTCCTATATCCATCTTGTCACCCATATCCACAATTCTTGAGAGGGGTATCCATCATCAGGTAATACAGTATCTATTGTAAAACCATCTTTTAACCAAAACCCAACATGGCTTCCAACCCAGCCACAGCATAGCTACAGGCCTATTATCCTTTACAGATACCATGAACAAGGCCAGAGATGCAGGAGGCTATACAGCCTCAGTATTCCTTGATCTATCCAAGGCCTTTGACACATTGTCTCACCCCTTACTAGTGAACACACTGTCTAACTTAGGCTTCTCACATAATACAGTAAAGTGGTTTCAGACCTACCTCAATGATCATAAACAAGGATTGAAATGGTCCACTGAACTTTCACCCTTTCTCCACAACCCTTCTGGAGTCCCTCAAGGTTCCATCCTTGGACCCCTACTCTTCAACATTTTCACAAACAACCTTCACACTGCCTTTCACCCTGTAACTCTCATTCAGTACGTTGATGATTCCACCACAATCTGTACCACTCAATCACTACAAGAACTACTTTCAAAAACTCAACAGTCTTTTATTGCAGTTGAATCCTGGCTAAGAAATGCCCAACTCTTTCTTAATCCAAAGAAGACAAAACTAGTAGTCTTTCACCTCAAAAACACCTCTGCTGTCACTGATCATTTTAATATCCTTACATCTGACAGCACAGTCATAGAAAAAGTGCAGAAAACCAAACTTCTAGGAATTATCATTCACAATAGACTTTCATTCGAACCCCCATATACAGCAAAATATAAAGAAAACTCATCAAAAATTGGGACTGTTATATAGAAACAAACATTTCTTTACTGCAGCAACCAAAACTACTCTTGCAAAAACATTTTTGCTTCTCTCCCTTCTTTACAGTGCCCCTATCCTAACTAACTTACAAACTTCTACCCTAAGCAATATGGAACAGTGATACAACAAAGTTGCAAAGTTTGCCACAAACTCTAGATATCACACGCACCACTGTAAACCACGACTAGAACTAAAGTGGCTTGAACTCCCTAACCAACTTGCGTTTATTCAGCTAACCACCTTGCACAACCTTATTTTCAAGCCTACAACCTGCCCTGCACTAGCCAATCTAGTCAGACCTTACACATCAAATCAATCCCTACGATCAGAAGATAAAAATCTCTTAGCTATTTCAAAACCCAATAGAAAACCAGGTCACTCTCTGTATTATTACTCTGTCTCTATATTATGGAATTCACTACCTCTAGCTATCAGGTTTATGCCTGGCCTAACCCATTTCAAAACCTCTTTAAAAATCATCTAAAAAATACATGACTGTGCACCTGCATAAAGCCTGCCTAATGCACAGCTCTTTCCTCTCCTTCCACACTAGCCTCATCCTCCTATTTTGTCACATTTCCCTCCCTCAGTATCTGCAAATGCCTAAAGCTCTCCTAACTCCATCTCTGTTTCTATACCTTATCCTTATGTTACTGCTCAATCTGTAATGTCTCTATTCTTATCTGTGTCACTATCTTTCTGCATCACTAACTTTCCAGCGATTATTTTCTTACCTGAAACCCACATCCTACTTCATGTACTAGAACAGTAAATGTCATACAGTGCACTTCCTATATACTACTTTTGGACACTATCTACTCATAGCCTATGTATATGGTGAGAGTGATTGTTTTAACTCTGTAGAATTGTCTACATGTATAATCTTGCAACACAGTTTCTTTCAACTTACTTTGGTATAGCATTTCAAATGTAATTTTTATTGTATTGAATTATACTGTATTTGTTCTGCATGTGGAGCTTTTCTCCCGGGGCCTCTGCTGAAAATGGGTTCTGTAGACCCAGTCAGACCACCCCAGTAAACAAATGTCAAATATATATATATATATATATATATATATATATATATATATATATATATATATATATATATATATGTATGTATACATACATACACACACATCTATATATGCATAATTTATAATGAATTATCACTGGTGAGTTTGACTTTAACACAACACATCTGTTGGAGGCTTACTCCCTAACAAGGGGGCTCCATCCCCACACCCCCAGATTGAGTCTCACAGACACAAAAAAATGGGAAAAGTCATAGAAATTATATAATAGTCAATATAATGAACTTCAACCATTACATCATTTGATGAACTGTACCTCTAACAAAAAGCAACAGCATTTCAGCATGTAATATAACGCATGCACTGATAACTCATATATATATATACACACACACACACACACACACACATATATATATATAGATATGTATATTGTTTTTTTAAATGAAGAATTGCTGGTGAGTTTGTAGTAAATCCATTACTATTGGGTCAGAGGGTGCCTTGCATGCCAGACACAAGTCACCTCTTAGCAGTCTGTAGGACACCAACTATAGTGACATGGGTTTGAATCTGTACATGTAGGACATATTGTTTAGGCTTTGTATCTTTTTAGTAAGGTATCTCTGTAGGTGTTCTAGTTGCTGTATGTATCTGGATACATAGAAGGTTGCATTATATTTAATGATTAGCCTAATGAGGACTGAGTAAAGGGGACAATGACATCACTAGTTCTAGAAATAATCCCTTTGTTTATAAGCTGTGCAATAGAGAAGGATTTTCTTAAACAATAGACACGCATTGAGCAAAAGTTAGGTCACTATCAACATATGTTCCCAAATCCTGAATAATTGGGTCAAATCATATTTGTGGTTTGTCAATGTGGTGGTTCCCTGGAGTAGATGACTTCCCATAGGATACTGTAATGCATTTTTTGGCATTTTGTTTCAGTCCATGATTTTGGTACCAGTTATTTATTTTAGATTAACCTTCCTGTAGGATGGCTAAGTCATTTTGGGATGCAATGACTTCACAAAGCTTGCAGTTGTATGCAAACATAGTGAGGCAGATCCCTTTAGTATTGGCTTTTACTTCAGAAAAGTTGATGCTAAACAAGAGAGGTCTCAAAGCTGAACCTTGGGGAACTCCACTGGTGACTGATCTCTTTGTGGAGGTAACTTCCCCTATCTACATCCTGTCTGTGTGCCAGAGGACAATTCATTTGATGACCCAGGGCTTTATTCCAAGTTTATTTAGCTTCTCTAGTTTGCCGAGTTAGGAATTGTGTAAAAAGATTCGAGGCATGCAGTGTGTAAAAAATCCACCAGGTTAAGCAAGTATGGTCTGCCTTGATGAGTTCAGACTGAGACAAGTACGTTGTTTGGAGGTTCCCATTGTCTTGCTTGATTAATTCCGCGATGGTCTTTCTATTGCTTTGCATATGAAGCTGGTCAGACTTAAGTGTATGTAACTGCCTGGATCTATGGAAGGTCCTCCCTTACATAGGGAAATGAATGTAGCTGTTCTCCATCCACTTGGCACAAAATCTTTATAGGGGCTGAGACTGAACAGTGTTGTTAAGGGTTTGGCTAAATCAAGCTTCATGCTGTTTAAGATGCATGCAGGGATATTGTCAGGACCGATCAATGCAGTATTTTTAGCTTTCGATAGCACTTTTTGTACTTGGCCTTGTATGATAGCTGGAGATGAGCCAGTTTCTGGTATACTTTCAGGACAGAAGGGGGGAGGAGTAATTAGAGCTAAATTTATTGGCAGTAGGTTCTTGTATATTGAGCCTCCAATTAAGTAACATCATTCACAATCAGCTGAGTGCATTGTGCTTTTGAGATTACAAACATAACTAAACCATGCCTTGTGATTGCCTTTGGCTATTTTTGTGTGCCTTTGTTCTATTTTATTGAGCTCCTAGGTTGCTTTCATTTTTTTGCTTTTGCATTGACATTTTGGGAATTACTCTTCTAACTTTTGGTCAAAATTCTTTTCTTTTGTTATAAAGCTCGTTGATATTATGGTTCTGCTATGTAGGTTTGTTTCTAGGGTTTGCCCTGCACTTGTTCCTGTGGGGTACCACTATATCTGTGCACCTGTTAACATGTTGGTACAGTGTGGTGGTGTAAAACGGTAATTTTGTATTCTATTGTACAACCATCATTTTAAGCTGCAGTGGATACTTTCTACACCTGAGAGATTCATTTGCATTTTGGTGTCCATGGCTTTGCTGTGACATGGTCTGTGGCAGTCTGGCTGTGGCTTGGACAATGTTTAATTTGAAAGCTGAATGACTGGAGGGTCAGTGTCCATCCAGACTATTTACTATAATTGTCATTCTGTCTGTAAAGTCATTGAAGTGGGGGCATAGTCTGTGTCAAGAGTTAACTTTTTGCCTATTAATATTTGAGAGCACTGAGGACCCATTTGATTGACAGACATTCCTGTTCTATTAAACTTCAGTGCTGTTGTGATATTTGATAATATGACACATGGCTGGGAATATAGCATTGTTGCCCACTTTAGAGATGATGGTGTATGTCAAGAACTGTTTGGAGAAGCTAGGGTATAATGATATAGGCTCTGGGCACAACATAGCCTTACATTGTTTTTACCTCTTCATTTAATTCTCAGAGGGGTGTTGCTTTTGCAGAATTTTGTCAAGGGACATACGATATCATCAAAGTTCATAGGAAACTTCTAATAATAGCTTACCATGCTCAGGAAAGTGATGACTTGCTTTTCAGTGGTTGCTATGACACAGTTCTGTATTGCTTCAACCTTTTCTTCCTGTGGTTTAACTACCACTTGACTGATTACATAACTTAAATACTGAGCTATCTACATTACTCATATCTGAGTTAGCAGTTATACAGGCTTGATGTGAGGAATGCAAATATCACCACATTAGCCAGGCAGACTGCTGCATATCTGGTATGGGTTTAAGAATTTTGACATTAGCATCTGAAGTGTTGCAAGTACTTCATGGAAATGAAAAAAAAACAGTACTTTATAATGGATGAGTCCATTCAGTGTAGGAGATGCCATTTTTCCATTAGCCTGTGGAGCTAGTGAAATTTAACAATACTCATTGGTTACATCCAAAGTGGATAGAAACCTAGATTTGCCTCACCTTTCAATTAGCTCATCCACTGAGGGCATGAAATATGAATAAACGTCAATGTTTTATTCAGCTTCATAAAGTCATTGCAAAACTTTATGGCCTTGGGTCTGGGAATCAATACTGTGTGACTATTTCAGTTATTTGATGTATGACCACAAGTTTAATAATTTTCTGTACCTCTATACCGACTGCTTAGCACTGGGACTGCGGTATCTGGTATGGTTGCAAATGTACTGTACCATACATGTTTTTTCCTTGTTGTGCCAGGTCCTTTTTACATGATCGACTTTTCACAAAGTCAAAATTCATATGGCCGAGACCATATGATCGACTTTTGAAAAGCTGATCATGGGGAACCGCTATCACCGTACAGTGCAGAATGGGAAAATTTCCCTCTTCCGCACTGTAGTGCAATCTCGGAGTTGGTATATTTAAGTTATGGGAGGTGTGGAAAGCAGAGCCCCCCATGGGGGTGCAGAGGGGCTATGCCCCCCTGCTAACAGGGTTTAGGTAAGTGTTGGTTGTGTTTTTCTGTTTTCTTTACATGTTCGGCTTTTCAAAAGCCAATCATATCATCTCGGCCATATGAATTTCAACTTTGTGAAAAGTCGATCATGTAAAGTAGGCCCATTGTGCCAGACTAATCTAGCAGCAAACTCTAAGAATAGATCTTTATTCATAAGTGCAAATTTAATCACCTCTTGTTTTCAGACATTAATCATGTTTCCCATTTTTTACTTTAGTACAAGCTATAAACATCTTAACTTATTTTGCAAATATACTTACTACAGAAATTTCAGTCTTCTTCTCTTTCAGCTGTTCCCGTTAGGGGTCGTCACAGCAGATCATCTGTTTCCATTTCTTCCTGTCCTCTGCATCTTGCTCTATCACACCAACCACCTGCATGTCCTCTCTCACCACATCCATAAACCTTATCTTTTCCTGTTACCTGGCAGCTTCAACCTTAACATCCTTTTCCCAATATACTCTGCATCCCTCCTCAGCACATGTCCAAACCAACACAATGTTGCCTCTCTGACTTTGTCTCCAAAACATCCAACCTCTGCTGACCTTCTATTATACTGATTCCTAATCCTGGTCATCTTTCTCCAAAATTTCTCAATCTTGTTTTCTTTTTTCTTTTTTTTATATTGCCTTCTAATTCATTTGAATGATTTTTTCTATAACTTTATAAGATCTCTACCACTTTGTACTGAACTTATTTTCAACAGTGTGTACTAAAGCAAATACTTTATCTCCTTGTTTGAATTCTCCGAGACAAGAATTTTTCTTATACAATGACTGGCCATTAACATTCAAAAACAAGCACACTGATTTGTCAGCCCATACAGCATGCCTAATATAAATAGAGAGTACACCCACAGGAAAAGTCTGGCTGCTAAAGTATCATTGTGTGGCTGTATTTTACTATCTCTGAATTGAAAAGAAAAAGCAAAAACACTTAAAAGACACGATATTATCTTTCACATTTGCAAATTATTCGTAAGGTTCTAAGACGTTCGTGATGTTCTGCATACAAGAATAATTAGGTATGTTCAAAAAACATCGAAAATGTACCTGATTCTTCTTGTATGAAGAACGTCACAGCTGACACAATGCCTTATAAATAACTTCCACGTGTACAAGTAAGAGTGCGAAATTTGCAATCCATGCAGATTACAGGAACA
Source organism: Protopterus annectens (assembly GCF_019279795.1). Classification (NCBI taxonomy): domain Eukaryota; kingdom Metazoa; phylum Chordata; order Ceratodontiformes; family Protopteridae; genus Protopterus; species Protopterus annectens. The sequence continues at coordinate 1,599,110,470 of NC_056728.1, forward strand.
AGAGAGACAGGACAGAAATAAAAGGTAAATCAGGTATATGTATTTGCTTTGGCATAAAATACCTGATTTTCCTGTATTTCTGACCTGTCTCTCATGTAATTCTAAACTGTCTATATTGCAAACATTTTTATAACTGTGGAAACATAAGTCCTATATTCATCAAGTAACCCCAAGGCACAAAATTAAAGAGGACGAACAACGTTGTGTACAATGACAGTATTTAAGAAAAGTACTTTTTTTTTTTTTTTATTAAATAATGTCATTGTATAATAACAATAACCCACTGTTCGGTGTGGGTATTGCTAGATTTATCCACACTCAGCCTTGGGTTATTGCTATATTATAAAGTCTTGCATTGTGTCTCCTGGTCTATCTTCATATGTTATTTTACTGTAAGTGTCATACTTCTTAACCTATCTATTGCACTTTTAAATGGGTGTTTTCTTTTCCCAGTGTTTACTTTGATGTTCTTCTTGTTTCACTGTTGCAGTTCGCAAGTGCTGGTCGGCTGATTCGTGAAATTTTTGTTTTTCAGAACCGAAGTCTTCAACTTAAAGCTAAGTACCTCATTGGGAAAAAAATTTTCTTGCTCCTTACCGATGTCAGTGAAAGTTAATAATTGCATTACTTGTGGAAAGCAAATACCTCACAAAGATTTTCATTCATACTGTATTCCTTGCCTAGGCTCTGACCATGACGTACCTTTCTGTCTGTTTTGTGCTTTATTTAATCAGCACACTATCCGTCGTCGGTACATTTTTGCCTCTAAATATTTCGGTTCTCGGATTAATTATCCAGAAATGTCATCAGTTAGCTATCCAACTACCAGAAGTCTGAAAAAACAAAAAGATAAAGACAGAGACAGGCCGCCGAGGTCCAAAACTGCTGACGACACTTCTCCTAAGCCAGTTGCCAGTTCACCGGTACTCAGCGAGGTACTTTCACAGCCCCTGATACCCACTACTTCTGATTCGCAGGACTCTACTGAGACCCATTTGGAGTCCGGTATGCCGCGAGAGGCTTCACCTATGGAACCCGCGGATGTCTCTACCTTGGATGGGTCCAGAGCCACTGTGCAGGCACCGGCTTCTGAGGGTGCATTCAGGCCTACAGACTTGCATATTAAATCGACTTCACCTTCACTACTAAGGCCTAAATCTCGATCTATGTCTAAAAAACTGACACTCAGGCCCCATGTTCAGGCCCCTATGCCTAAACAACAAATGATCAAAATGGCTGAAGATCTAATTACTATAATCAGGGGTAGTCGACCCCGGCCCCCTCTAAGAGGCCTAGGGCTGAGCTTGATTATGAATATTCTGATCAGGTTTCTGTTTCTTCTGATTCTTCTAATGACCTGGATTTGTCCATTCCTACTTATGAGGATTCTGATGCAGAGGATTCCATTCCCTCTGCTTCCCCTCCTGTGGATTTTTCTTTTGGGGAAAGTTTGCATACCTTAAGGGAACATTTCCACTGGAAAAGACAGGGATTTTCTGATTCAAAAAAGTGGCTTAGGGATTTCCTTCTTCTACCTCAGCATAGGCCCTTGGTTATACCTCCTGTGCTAGACATTGTTGATGATGTGTTTTTGGAATCCAGTATGGCCCCTGATTCCCTGCCTCCGGCTCCTAGTAAACCTGACAGATACTACAGGGTTCCTGACTCCCACAAGTTCCTTTTCAAAAATCCTGTTGCAAATCCAGATACCATTTCTCAGGGGCCCAAGGGCATTAAGGCTTCTACTGCTAAAAATCCAACACCTTCTGATAGAGACTCCAGGGTGCTGGATAGATGGGGTAAGAAGGTTTATACTTCTGCAGCCTTGGCAATCAGGGCTTTAAACTGCCAATTTCATATGTTAAAATATCAACAGCATATTATTGAACTGCTTAAACAGAAAATTATGCTGTTTCCTGACTGTGTGGAAAATAAAGATTTACAGGCTTTATTGCATTTTGCTGAACAAGTTGGAAAACATACTTTGCAATGTGGTTTTGATTCTTTAGAGGCCTCCTGCAGGGCTGCTGTTACTGGATCTGTGCTTAGAAGACATGCTTGGCTTAAGGAGCAATCTTTGCCTGATCATGTTAAAGTGAAATTGTTAAATGCTCCTTTAAATCAGGACTGTCTGCTTGGCAATAAGGCTGAAGAAGTTCTAAAAAGATGGAAGATAAAGCTAAATCTATGCAAACTGTTACAGATTTGTTAGAAGTGCAACCTCCAAGATTTAGTAGCACTGGCCTACTAAGAATTGTTTTTTTCCAGCTCCTTCCAGATCCTCTCAAGCCAAACCCAGACACACCAAAACCACCAGGTTTCAGTCCCAGGGGACTCTCAGAACTTAGCAATGGGGGGGGGGGGGGCTCCACTTCCAAATCTGGAAATAACAAGACACCCCCTATGGTAAACAGTTTCAATGACTTCCTTTTAAAATTCAAGCACTTACCTTTTAGCCGCCCCTTTGGGAGGAAGATTGCTCTTCATGCAAAGAACTGGGAACTCATAACATAGGACAGATGGGTTTTAAATATAGTGTCCCAGGGATACAGATTTCATTTCCACATGTTGCCAACACCAAACAGTTGGCCAGACCTGCCGCCAAATCAGTGGGCAGAGGCTCAAAAAACAAGTACTTTCCCTCTTAAACATGGGGGCTATTCAACCAGTACCAGAGAAGGAAAAGGGACAAGCTTTCTATTCCAGGGTCGTTCTGGTACCAAGAAAAGACAAATCATGGCATCCAATTCTGGACCTGTCTACTCTAAACACTTTTCTGGACATTCCAAAATTTAAGATGCTGACTCTTCACCAGTTACTTCCTATGCTAGGCAAAGACGCCTGGTTGGCAACACTAGATTTAAAAGAAGCATACCTGTACATTTCGATCAGGGAATCTTGCAGAAGATACCTCCACTTCAAAGCAGGCTGTATGCATTATCAGTTCTCTGCACTGCCCTTTGGCTTGCCTAATGCGCCCAAGGTATTCACAAAGTGCCTGGCTCCAGTTATTGCATTTTGCAGGCAAATAAATATTCAAATATATCCATACCTGGACGATTGTCTAATTCAGGCAGAAAACCAGGGCATACTTCTAAATCATCTGGCCTTTGTAAAAAGGGTGCTAACTTGTCTGGGGTACACCAAAAATGAAAAGAAATCACAACTCGTACCCTCTCAACAGATTACATTCCTGGGTGCAAGCTTGAATACAACTGCCCAGATGGCTTTCCTCATGCCAGAGAAGCAAATTCATTTGGTAACTTATTTCAAACAAGTGGCCACAAAAACCCTGCTATCTGCAAGACAAGTACTGCAAGCCTTTGGGTTCATGGCCTCCTGCATTCTTCTAATTCCATATGCAAGACTGCATATGAGGAAACTACAGTGGTATTTAAAAAGTCTATGGAGTCAACATTGTCACAGCCTGGAAACAATGATTCCTATCATACCTTGCCTATGCCTGGAATTCCTATGGTGGGTAGAGGCCTGCCACAAAAACAAGGGACTGCCATTCACACTACCCCCTGCCACCCAAACCCTAACTACAGATGCATGAGACAATGCATAGGGAGGCTCACCTGGCAGGGAAGTGCATTCAGGGCAAATGGAACCGAAATAAAATGCACCTACATATCAATCAAAAAGAAATGTTAGCTTTACAGAATGCTCTGACAGCCTTCAAGGACTACATTCTTCCAGGACAACTAATGGTAAAGACGGACAACACCATGTTATGTGGTACATAAACAAGTAGGGGGGTACACATTCTTAGCCCCTCTGCAGACTAGCCATGGCATTTTGGAACAAAGCCTTAAGCTACCAATTGCACCTACAAGCTCAATTCCTGCCAGGAAAATTGAATACACTGGCAGACGGACTAAGCAGAAATCTCATGAACCCACACAAGTAGAAACTGGAACCATGGATTTTCAACATGTTGACAAGCAAGTGGGGGAGCCCAGACATAGATCTATTTGCCTCCCCTCAGAACTACCATTTGGACAAGTTTTGCACAAGGACTCCCCACAAAAAAGCCTGGAAAGTGGATGCTCTGTCCTTCAGCTGGAAAAGCCTATCAGCTACGCCTTTCCCTCTCTGCTTCTGCTCTCCAAAGTTCTGCTAAAAGTCAAACAGGACAAACCAAGAATGATTTTGATTGCTCCAGACTAGCCACGCCAACACTGGTACCCACTCCTGCACATTGTGTCACAAATATCTCCATAGCACCTGCCTCAGACCCCTTCCTTGCTGTCTCAGCAGGAGAACCAAATTCTGCACCCTCAGCTTCCAACATTGCAGCCTAGCTAATCACTTAAATTCACCTTTATCATCCCTCAGCAAACTTGTGAAGGATGTCATCTTGGAGGCGAGAAGGTCTAGTACTAGAAAATCTTATGCTGACAAATGGAAAAGATAATCTTTTGGGATGAGCACAGCAGTGCCAAATTTTCCTCAGATTTTGCAATACTTAACTGAGATGCTTCACAAGGGCCTGTCTTTTTCCTCTAGTAAAATCCACGCTTCAGCTATTTCAGCTCACTATAACACAGAACCACCCCTCTTCTCTCATCCCCTGCTCAAGCAGTATCTCAGAGAGGCAAAGAACTTAAGACCACCCAGGAAAGCTCCTACCCCTGCCTTGGACCTTAACTGTGTTTTGGAGAAGCTCACTCTACCTGCTTTTGAGCCAGCTGCTAATGCAGACTTAAAATTTCTTTCTTGGAAAACAGCCTTCCTTTTAGCAATCACTTCAGCTAGAAGGATATCTGAATTACAGGCCCTTATGGCAGTGGAGCCTTTCATCATCTTTGATGTGGATAGGGTATCTCTGAGCACCAATCCATCCTTCATGCCCAAGGTGGTTTCCAGTGTGGCTCTTGATAAGTCCATTCATTTGCAAACCTTCTTTCCCAATCCACAGAACAAAGGGGAGCAGATTCTGCATTTCCTGGATGTGCACAGACAACTTAGATTCTACTTGGACAGGACTAAATCTCGAAGAAAATCTGACCAATTGCTGGTAGCATTTGCTGCAGGGGCAGAGGGGAAGGCTATTTAAAAACAAACCATTTCTAAATGGATAAGCCATTGCCTTAATTTCTGCTATAAACACCATGGAAAACCTATCCCCAGGGGATCAGATCTCAGTCCATCAGGGCTGCATCTACTTCTGCAACATTTCTCAGAGGTGTTCCTACCAGAGATATTCTAGAAGCTGCTACCTGGAGTTCTGTACATACTTTCACCAAGCATTATCTTTTACCAATTTTCTCTAAATCCAGAGCTGGTTTTGCCACTGCTGTCTTGCAGGGTCTTATAGCTGACCCTAGTACTGTATAAATTCCTCCTGCCAACCATAGCTTTGGGAATCTACCCAAATGTAATGACTGCAACAGTGAAACATGAAGAACATAGTACAGTTGTGTACACTTACCTTAAATGTAGATGTTCGAGGGTATTCACTATTGCAGACCTGGTTACCCTCCCTCCAGCCACTTACTTTTCTCTAGCTATACCTCTACCCACTTTTACTATGCTTAAAAGCCTTTTTGGTGTATTTGCTTTTGGTTGGAGGTATATTTTTTATGTTTTTTAATTTTATTGGCTCCCCATTAGAAGGGTACCTGACATCTGGGGCAAGAAAAACTGATGTAATGGCATCGGATGCATGTTTTATGCCCCTGACAACCTGATGTCATGGAAGAAGGGACAGCAACCGAAGCAGGATCCAAGACTTTGTTAATCAGGCCGACTGAGGGCAACCTGTCAGCAGATTACCCAAATATAATGACTGCAACAAGTGTGCACAACTGTGCTTTATATCTAGTAGGCCACTGAGATGTCTGCCATACAGCTACTCAAATGGAGGGACTCCATTTGAGGCTTGGGGCACTTTGTTTACAGGTATACAAAGATATTTAAATAGTTGGTCACTTTTTTTGCATATATTTTTTATGACCTTCCATATGATAAACTGTAAAGTTTTATTAAAGTAGTCATCTAGCTCATTTGCTTGAGGGTGGTCGACATATATCCCTAACTGTTTCACTTTAAAGACCTGAGAAAGTTTATTGGCTACTCTGGGCATGAATAGAGTACCTTGGTCAGTAAAAGTTTCTTGTGGAATTCCTACCTTAATAAAATGTAGTGCTCGTTTTTGGCCAAATGTTTTGCATTGACTCATCATAAGGTTATTGCCTCTGTAAACTTTGGTATGTAGTGAATAATTAACAGGATATACTGGTGGCCATTGATATGCATATAAAAGTGACATTTACAATGGGCTAGAATGTCATAGGGTTCTTAAACATGGGGTTGGGCGCTGAGATTTGATATGACTGGATGATGGGCATGAAAATTCTGTATGCTCTTCAAAATACCAGGTTGTAAAATCTAGATAAAGTCCGAACTTTTGATATATTCGTTCCCAAATGAATAACCAAAATGTGCCTCTGTGTTAACTGTATTACAAGCATTCTAAAAGGCCTTTGAACTAATAGCTGGTTTAGTGTCTTTGTTTACTCAATAGAACACATGATTTCATAGAGTGAGGTATGCATAAAAAATTGGGCTGTTTCGTTCTTTTGGTTCCACAGCCCCTCTTTTTCTGCCATCTCTACTTAATGTATGACTTTACCATTAAGCCTTGTTGAAACTGATGTGGTTCTTCTGGAGGTCAGTCAAGACCCCATTATTGGCATCTGTTTATAGATAAGAGGTGGCGGTAGGGATCTCTTCTCCTACAAGTACCAGCATATGCTTTCCCCTTCATTAAGTTCATTCTCTGCAATTAAGTGACGAAAGCAAGTTTCCCTCTGGTGTTACTAGTACCCTCATTTTCTCTTACTCAGTGCTTTTCTGGACTTTTGTCCCTAAAATCGTACTGCTGGTTCTGACTGTCTGTTTGCTTTGGTGTAGTTTACAGCAGCTTAGGGTTTTGTTTTGGTTCCCCTTTTTATTATTTTTGTTTTTCAGTGTGAAAATCACTAGTTTCTTTTCAGTTTGTACCCCCACCTAACCTTGTGTTTTCTTAACTACAGCATCTTGTCTCTCAGTTTCCTTTATTATTTTAATAACTGTATTCTTTTGGAAAATCCTCAATTTTTGTCAGTTTCAAAGCTGACTTCCTTCACTATTTTAAAAACTGGAGTGCTTTGGAAGACTTTGTCTTTTGTTTTCTTTAATGGGGTTATGTATTTCAGGTAACGTGACTGGCTGAAACCTTACCCATACAAACTCCCATAGCTCACTCCAGTAATCCCTGCGTTTATTTTCCCATAACAGAATATTGCAATTCAGAAGTCTGGTAACAACACAGTGGCACAATGCAGATTCTACTATTCCAGCAGCTCAGAGTTCATCAATTCCACGCTCTGTAGTAGCATGTTCAATGCACATATGTTTAGCTACAATTTGCTGAATAACAGTGATAGTTTTTATATGCATTATACAGTGCAGTGCTTACCAATATGCCATTTTCTAGAACATTTTAACTAAATCAACTTAGTTGGCAATACATTTGTGCTTGCTTCTATGCAGAGTATTATATTTAAGTGATGACCTGTTATTAGCCCTTGGTGATAGAAAATCTTACTTAAGGTTAGACATGCCAGGTAATGACAGAAGTTAATACTAAGACAACTAGCTGATTAGAAAACTTGACTTAGGTTTGCTATGGAATAACATTTTTTAAATTACTGTGAGTGCCTTTAAATTTGCCTAAAGCTAAGATTTGTAAAGCTTTCCTTACATTTTTAAATGAGGTTGCAAACCCAGTTTTAAACTTGCAGTAAGTCAGCCATTTGTGACCTTATTAGTCTGTGCACACTAAATATCTATTTGGAATTAAATGATTGTGCCTCAGGTGAAGGTCCGGCTTGTAACAATATTTTCCATTTCAATTTCTGGTAGTCCTTTGCATCAGCCCATTCTAAAATCATGTAATTCTTATTAGGATCCCATATTAAATGCATTGACAGAATTTTTGCCCACTCGGTTTGAGGCCACTTTGCCTGACCTGTGTGCCTTTCAAAGGCCACTGGTTTATCTCTACATTATCTTCCTTGCTTAGATTCTGAAGAGAACCACTGGTGTTTGGAACTCTCAACAAGGTGGACTACTTGTTCACAATTACAGCCATTTGCTGCTCCATACTAAAAGGTCATTGATTAGTGGCCAAACTCATTTGTATGAGGGCCTCAAGCAGTTTCTTCATTTTACAAGATTCAGCAGCTGCAGTATATTACACACAGGGCTTAGGCTTCATAGGGAAACACACAGCCAGGGAACAGCTACAGAACACCTCCCTTTCCACTGACATGAGGAATCTTGTCTGGAGCACTTACTGATATGGACATAAGGGTTTGACCATTTCATAAAATCCTTTTTGTACTGCCCCAAGGATCCAACATATAACTCCATATATAGGCTTATGGGTTTAGCAGTTCTTAAAGCTCAGAAAACTTTTCAGAAAAAATTCACATACATTACAGCATATGTCTCTGCCCCTTTAAGAGGTGGAATGCATGACTTACTTCTGTTATGGACTTAGCAATTGCTAAACTAACAGAGCTTACAGCCTCGGTTAGAGAAACTCAGGCAAAGCAAGTTGTAAGTATTTTAATAAGTGGCAGTTACAAAAAAAAAAAAAAAAAAAATATATATATATATATATATATATATGTGTGTGTGTGTGTGTGTGTGTGTGTGTGTGTGTGTGTGTGTGTGTGCTCTCCACCAATGTAGCAAATGTTAAATATTGCAGTAAAAGAATTAGTCACTGAAGGCAAGTTTTCTATCTGAAATTCAGTTTTATTAAAATAATAATCCTTCTAAATGAAGGCAGGAGATACACAAACCAAAACAGGACAGTCAGTCTTAGTTCCAAAAAAAATCTGTCTCATTAAATATTGTCCTTATTTTTTACAAGCTATATACAAGTTCAAACTGAATCAGAATTCACTTTGAACAGTCTTTTTAGATTTTTTTGTGCTTGCAATGCACCCTAAAAGTTAATCAGTGGAAACAATACTTTTGCCTATATTCTTCGCTCCACAGTCAGGTTAAATCTAAATAGGAAGGTAGTTCATGTAATCTGTATGAGCTAAAACTTCTTCCTATAGCACTGCAGCTCCTGTTAGCTTTCATGAACACTTGGCTTCATAACAGACATAGCTTTCTCCTGTTTACAAACATCTCTGGATCTAGATGCTAGGAGTCTCCAGATCTGCATCCCTCACTGGTTGGCCAGTTTTATTCCCCCATATGCATCTCGTTCCTCTTGAGATTTCCTGCTGGATATGTAGATCTCACTAAAAAGGTCCTCCTCCCTGAGATACTGCGAAGTTTCATTAGCTTAGCTTTGGTTCAGCAGCTGCCACAATACCTCAATACATATAGATAAAATTAAAAAAAAACTTTTTCATGTGAGTTCTGACATAATCCTCCTTTCTACCTCTTTGTCAGATTGCTTTACTTATGGTTTCACCTGAAATGACCTAACTACAAAAATGTTGACATGAAAAATGCAGTTTAGAATAGTCAGCAAAAAATATCGTCAGCATTATTTCCATGCTCCGAGACAAAATCTCAGAACATGCAAAGAAGATACAAAGATTTCTAAATGTGCACTATTAGGGGTTTTGATCTTTTATGGGTAATAGATATCTACAATACCAGGGATGGGGAATATGCCCTTTCCAAGTATTGTGCAATCTTGTAGTTGGTATATTTAATTAGTGGTGTTGTGGGGGGCTTGTCCCCTGCAAACGTGTTGTTTTTTATTTGCATGCACAAAGATTTTGTTTAATAGTATGCAAATACTGCTGTCGATATCTATATCTATATATCTATATCTATATATATATATATATATATATATATATATATATATATATATATACACACACACACACACACACACACACACACACACACACACACACAAAGAAACACACACACACACATATGTATGTATATGGGTCTACTTCGAAACACCAAAATACCACAAGACTGACTTTCAAAATCCCAAGGCAAGAAGGCCGACAACTGCAGTAAACCAATGTCCCAAAACACTGACTTCCAACTCCAGGTAAGTAACCACTTTGCTACTATGTTGCGCTTTGCCCCTTACCACCACAGTAGTATGGATATGGAGTTGTTATATTCAATTAAGGTGTTGTGGTGGTGAAGCCCGCCATATCGATGGGTTTAACTTGCTTTGGGTTTAATTTTACAGGTGGTTGCTTTCCTGGAGTTGGAAGTCAGTGTTCCAGGACATTGGTTTTCTGCAGCTGACTGGAATTCACTGTCCAGTACGACCATCAATACATTACTTTTTTGGATGTTGCTGTTACTAAGCTAGCTGACAATACCTTATCCACTGAGGTTTTCAGAAAACATCCCGAGTACAATACCATCCTTCATGCCTCCAGTTTCCACCCCCCACATGTCATACGTAACATCCCAAAATCTCAATTTATCAGAACCAAACGCATTTGTTCCAATGATTTCTCTTATCAGACTCACAGGAGAGACCTTACCAATAGATTTAAATCTAGGGGTTATGGTATGGGATATGTCCTAGCTGCCAGTAATATGGTTGATTCCTATGATAGAGATAACCTATTAAAATATAACAAGCACCAACGGAACAGAGATCCTATCCTAAGATTTACGACCACTTATGCTAGGAATTCCAACCATCTGATAGATAGTGTGCACAGACATTGGAACATTCTCAAATATGACCCAGACATAACCAGTCTCATACCAGACAAATGTCTTTTTTCCTTTCGCAAGGGAAAGAATTTGGGTTCTTTCTTTAACCACTTTAAACATGGACATAGGCATGATGTTCCTAATCTCATCCAAACAACACTGACAGGTGACCCATTGATAGGTTGCTATCCTTGTGGACATTGTACAAACTGCGATAAGATCAATAAGTCCAAACAATTCTCAAGCAGAAACTGCCCAGTAGTTTATGATCTCAGGTTTTTTGCAAACTGCAGTACTGACTGGGTTATTTATTTAGCCACCTGTCATTGTGGTTCATTTTATGTAGGACAAACATCCAGACCACTCAAAATCAGGATTTCAGAACACATCAGGAACATCAAAAATGAAAGGCAAAATAATGCTTTATACAAATATCATCTAGTACATGCTTCTGCTAAATTTACCTTTATAATAATTGACAAAATTGTTGGCAATAACATACCTCTCAACCTGGAAACATCAAAAATCTGGACAAGGCCCATGAAAAATAGGTACAAATCTGTACGCTGATTAACATGTAATTTGCATACATATGTATGTAACCCCACCCACTCCAACGGAATTGTGGGATACCAACTTTCGAACAAATACTGAACAGACACCCATAATATGGCACCAGAGTCTCTCTGCAGCCACTCCAATGCCCCATTATCTGGCTATTTCGCCCCATTTACCATAAACCCTAATGTGTGCATACTGCTTTACTTCTACAATGATTATTTGGTTTTTATTTTTACATTTTGCAGTACATCAATACACAAACACTAACAGACATCTGATAAAGCAAACAATACTGTCTCACGATGAAAATAGACTTGGCATAAAACTTCTCTGCCCTTGAAACTCACATTCATTGAAACAGCATTGAAACCCACACACCACATCCAAAGAAAATGCATGATCTGGCCAGTGGTGGATAAAGATTACCTTTGGGCTGTTTTCAAATCATTGGCCCCCTTGCACACAAAACAAGAAACATACATGTGTTCTTTTCTTTGAGACACCTTCCTGACTTTATTAAGCTATATGCCTTGTATAATACAGAACAATTGTTAGACAGAGCACATTTTAAATTTATTGTTTGAGTGAACATTTTACAGTAGGTTGTACTGTAGGCAATGAAAGAAAATGCATGAACCAATAATTATAAAACTTCCCGATTCAGAACATTTCAGACCACAAGCACTCAGGTCACACTAGTCACAAAATGATGCAAAGATGCATCTTTATGACTGAGTAGCCTGGCTACTCAATCAGGGGCTTCTTTTTTTTAGACAAATCCCCATACAGCATTTACAATCCACCCAGCTTGCTAGGAGACCAAATAGATTTATTTATTTACGGATTACTCTTAATTCAATTCAGGGAATTACTGGGTACAAAGCAACAGAATAAATCCTATAGGAGGATGCCAACCAATCACAGGATATGAACACACATATACACACACTACCTTACTTATATGCAGCACAACATCTAGGGCAATATGAAGTAATGCCAGTTCACTTCATTCATGTATTTGTAATATGGAACCAAACCAGAAGCCCCAGTGAAAATGTGCACAGGCATGGGTGAGCTATGCAAGTTCTTCATGGAAGGCATCACAAATGAGAACTGAACCAAAGAATTTAGAGGAGTGAATTAGCAACAATTGTGCAAGCTTGTCACCAGTGCCACACAATGGCTAAAGAAACTAAATCCTGACTATTACCTGCATGCAAATGATGCTTCAGACTACAGAATTCTAGAAGCATTTGGTAATGTTGGATCCATTTTTGTGCTAAATTGTCAACAGAACCCAAACATTTGATAAGGAAATTCCTGCTGCAATTCCGGATAAGCATGCAAACGTACGGCACACTGCTCATGTCATTTGATGCATTACAGACGTGTTTAGTAGAAGTATTTATCAAAGCCTACCGCTAAAACTCATATGACCTCCTTTGGTAAAAACAACTGACTAGGCAAAAAAAAAAATCATGGAATGCTGTTGCCGGGTTATTGCCATCCACTCATCTAAAATGTGCATCAGCTCTGCTTATTGAATCAGCAATACATTTTTTCAGACATGGAAGTCTTCCTGCCAGTTACGTAGATTTGTTCTATTACAGTAACAATATTGATTACAGTACGATGAACAGCAAAAATAAATGGAAGCGAGAGTGATGCTGCTACGAATCAAGAAGCCGCTCACAAATTTTGGCAAATTACTTTAAAGTCTGAGAGCGAATAAATGATAAAATAAATGGATTCAATTGCATCTGATGGAGTGAACTGCTTTCACTCATATTATTCTACTTCTACAGGGATTGGTACTATATTTTTCTTTGACAGGATATTAGTAACAGATTGATGAACATTTGTGCATTTATTGTCTTTACTGAACACAATCTTGCAATCTTTTCATAACCGAGTCTTCTTAAAATTATATACACTGATATTCTTTATGTTCCAGAGATCAGACCGACTCTGATTTTAAAGGCAACAATGAGTTCTAGTCATACTCTGTCACCCCAAACAAAATATGTGTTCCCTACATCATATACACACAGACATCATTTGTTGTTTCCTTACCAGCAAAGTAAAAGTCCATTTACGGCGGCAGCAGCAAAAATGTCTAAAACCAGGCAGCCCATTCTTCTTGGCAAAGCTTTCTCCTTTCTGTTCTTGGCAGCCAGCAAGCAAAGTGGTTTAGTTCTTCTTGGCGCAAGCCAGCTCCAGCCTGTAATTCAAAAAGTAAAGACAGCCTGTAATTCCCGCTCGCAACCAGCCAGCCGGAAATGATGACATGAGCTCCTTGAGCTCAATTCCGACTGGCTGGTAGCGCTGATGGAGCTGACGTCATCGATGACGCCAGCTCAGACAGCTGAAAATTCAAAACATAAAAGAAATGAAGGGGTGTCACTCGGGAATCGTGGCACCCCTTCATTTGGACCCTAAAACTCGGTAAAAACCGAGTAATTCGGTATGGTTGGGAGGTCTGGGCAATAAGCATAATAAAACTGGATTACACTCCATTCTGAACACCAAAGAAAAAAATTGGATAATTAAACTAGGGGGATTATTCCCACCTGATCTCAATGAAAATCTTTGATTGAATTTAATTAATTAACTATGACTATATGTGTGTATAAATATCCTTGTTCACCACTATGTATGTAAGCAACACTGATGAAGGCTGTGATTTCCTGCCGAAACCGGTTTGTTTTCTCTTTTGTAATGATTTAATTTTCATTACAACTAAATCTGGAATACTGTATGCTGGCTCTGTGTATTTTTTGCCTTATATTCTATGATTGGTGAGCCGTGCATTTGCCCCACGCGCTGTTGACTTTTCTTTTTGATTTGTTGTCTACTTCGAAACACCAAAATACCACAAGACTGACTTTCAAAATCCCAAGGCAAGAAGGCCGACAACTGCAGTAAACCAATGTCCCAAAACACTGACTTCCAATTCCAGGTAAGTAACCACTTTGCTACTATGTTGTGCTTTGCCCCTTACCGCCACAGTAGTATGGATATGGAGTTGGTATATTCAATTAAGGTGTTGTGGTGGTGAAGCCCGCCATATCGATGGGTTTAACTTGCTTTGGGTTTAATTTTGTTTTTTTTTTTTTACAGGTGGTTGCTTTCCTGGAGTTGGAAGTCAGTGTTCCAGGACATTGGTTTTCTGCAGCTGTCTGCCTTTTCATCTCGGGATTTTGAAAGTCGGTCTTGTGCTAATTTGGTGTTCCAGGAAAAGGAAATATTCCCTTACTTGAGAACTGCTGAACTTGCACACCTGTTACCTACCTGTCTGTATTAATTGTCAGTGCAGTGTCCATTTGACACAGTGCCTGGCACCCATATATATATATATATATATATATGCCTTGGTGTGTTCCTTGGATTGTTTTTCCAGAGAGATATATGCACCTGTCATTTGTTTGCTCACGCTTACATACTAAATCAGTACTTGATGCTTTCTGTGGGAGTTATGAGTGCTCATATGTTTTGTATTTAGCTGATTTGTAGTGTTATTTTCACCTGCACACATGCAATACTCTGTGAGTGTTTTTCTTATGTTTCCTTTTTTATAGTTTCTTTTTATGTTTTACTTATTATTTTTTACCAGAGAAGCAGTACTGCAATGTGTAAGAGGGTGGGATTTTTAGCTGGAGATTTTACTGTTTTGCGTGGGTTATTGATTTTTCACCCCTACATTCTAAAGTATACTCTGATTTTGTGCTGACAACATTCAATTCTTAATAGACTCTTTAAAGCATACATACATACATACATACATACATACATACATACATATCATTACCAACACCTATTTAATAATAAGGCAGAAAGAAACCTTAAGCAAAACATAGTTACAGATGTTGTGTCTGCTGTTAGGCAAAAGAAAATCAATACTTTTTTGGTTTTCGATATTACCACTGGTCTGAAGTCTTTATTACAGAAAAAAAAAAAGAAAATATTACTGTCAGTGTAGAAAGCATTATGGCTGAAGTTACCACTGTCTTTTCTTTAAAAATAACGTTTCCTGTTTAGTAATCAAAGTTTAGTTTCTTCTCACATCAGTTTTTAATTATGATTCCTCTCCATCTGCTCAGCAATTTTGTTGCCCCAAATGTCATACTTTCTGGGAATACCAAAATGGCAGTTAAATAGCTACTTTTGAAAAAAAATAAATGCATGGCTAGACTTAAGAGTTAGTAAGAGATTTTTTAAAGTTTGCACTACACTCATGAGCATAACCTTGACCTAACAATGGATGAATCATTTCTCTAGTGTTCTGTTTTCTGGTACTGATAATTAATCAGAATGAAAGGCTCAGATTCTAAACTGAAACTCTTAATTACGTAGTAAATTATCTGCAGCTCCCTTTTGATGCCAAGGACATTCAAAACTAAAACTTCTACCAATTTTCTTTCACAATTTTTGTACTACTTATAATTCATTTCAAGCACTTGAGTTCAATTTTCTCAGCTTGAAAACTTATAGGTCTTGGGTATTCCTTATACAATGTTAAACCTGTAGAATGTGATTAAGTAAGCATTGACAGGGAAAAGAGATATGAGACTGAAAGAGAAACAGAAATAGTGTAGAAGTGTGTGAGTGTGCGCATGCATGTGTATGTGTCTATGTGTGTGAATGTATGTATGCCCATGTGCGCATGTGTGTGTGTATGTGTATGCGTGGATGTCCACATGTGCATGTGCATCTGTGAGTGTGTGTGTTTGTGTGTGTGTGTGTGTGTGTGTGTGTGTGTGTGTGTGTGTGTGTGTGTGTGTGTGTGTGTGTGTGTGTGTGTGTGTGTGTGTGTGCGCATGCGTGTGTGCATGTGTGTGTATGTCCATGTGTGTGTGTGTGTGTGTGTGTGTGTGTGTGTGTGTGTGTGTGTGTGTGCGTGTGTGCGTGTGTGTGTGTGAGTGCATGTCCATGTGTGCATGTGTGTGTGCGAGTGTAACAATTTCCACATCTGGCTGCTCATGTTTTCTATTTCTGAATAACAATAACACAGTGACTAAGTACTTTTCTTTACAGGCTGAGTACATATGCAGTCAATATACAACAATGCTGAGTAGTGAGAAGCAAGAGTAATTAAAAGCCTTGTTTCAAACTAGTGTGTGCTCCATATATGAACTCCACGTCTTACCAACAATATCAGAGTTCCTGTAAAATCCCACACTTTTGTCTCTAATTAAAAAAAAGTGAACATCGAAACTCGCTCTTTTCTTTGAAACTTCTTTTTGCAGGGAGGGGCAAGCTCCTTCTCCATCCCCTGAACTAATGTATACCAAATCCAAGATCACCATACTTCAGAGAAAAGAAAATATTCTGGGAAATTACATCTCAGAATTAACTTATGTAAGTTCAGTCTTTTGGCTATTTAGTTCTGTTAGAGCAAGTCACAACATTTCAAATGGTTACCATCTATCTATCTATCTCCATCTTTCTGTTTATCTGTCTGTCTGCTTATCTATCAGTCCATCCATCTGTCACAGTCAGGTCTATGTAGCTGTCTGCCTGCATCCCATCCAGTCTTTTATTCTTCTCTCCTTATCTTTCTTCTTCTTTTTCCTTTTATTTATTTTAACTTACCTACCAGGGACACTGCTAATTAGTGAACATACTTAACTAAAGCCAGTCATTTGCCACTCTAACCAGAGTCGGTCTTCTTCTAAAGTTCAAACTTTAAAAACAACGACTTTCTTATGGTCGAGACCATAACATCAAAATTTTGAAACTTCTAATTGTTTAAGTAGAGATCGCAGCACAGCACAGAATGGGATATTTACCATTTTCCTCGCTATAGTACGAACTCAGAGTTGGTATATTTAATTAGTAGGAGGTGTTGGGGGTGTAGGGGGGCTTGCCTCCCTGCAAAAAAATAAAAAAAAAACATTTTTTTAATTTAAATTTCGAAGTTTCAAAACTTCAGTCATATGGTCTTGACTAAGAAAGTCAACATTTTGAAAGTTGAAAATTTAAAAGTAGACCCATCTTGAGCACACCTTAAGCCATCTTACATCCAAAGATAATATTTCATCACTTTCAAAACTTCATAGAAAGTGCATATAAAATATGGTATAAGTTCACACACACTGTTTAGCACTATGGGCACACTCACAACTACAACTTTCCGTGGCATCAGAATTAAACACAGATCATCAGCACTGTGATTTAACACGTTTTCTTCTCATTTTGTGATATTTAATACAAGTACATTAAATAAAAATGGACTTTGAACTAAACCTTGGGAAGCTCCACTTGTTGCAGCAATGTCCTCTGACAGCATCCCCTTAATACTTTTCCATTTCTTCTCCTCACTAACCAGTTCAATGTCCATCTTTCCATTCTAGATCCTGCTGCACCCCTCAAGCCTTTGGCAATGAGTCTACTTCAAATTGTTGAAGTCCCACAGCATCGACCATCAGATCATCGAGTACCAAATGATCGAAGTTGTGGAACATTGAACAGTCTTAATGGAGACTGTCGTAAAGCGCGGAACGGGAAATGTACAGTTCTCTTCACTGTAGTGTGATCTCACAGTTGGTATTTTTAAGTAGCAGAGGGTGTGGGGATTCAGAGGGGCTTGGCCCCCCTGCAAAAATCTGAAGCAAGATGTTTTTTTTTTCCGATTTTGTTTTTTTCTACTTTTGATGTTCCACAACTTCTATCATCTGGTACTTGATGATCTGATGTTTGATGTTGTGGGACTTCGATAATTTGATGTAGACCCTTGGCAACAGCATACTGTGGCTATCTCAGTTAAATACCTTGCTAAATTCTAAAAATACTAACCTACTTGATTTCTCTTCCCACCTCCAGTACATAGAATCATAAAACTCACTTAGCATGATTACTGGGATGTGAATCCAAGTCAGTTGTCATGCAGTCTGTTTTCAATTAAGTTTACCTGGGTAAGTGGGTTGACTTGCAAACAGTGTAATGGATTTGTCTTATTTCACAGACCTGTACAAAACTCTGTCTACTGCAGTAAACAGTCAGTTATGTGACTGAAACCAGAATGTTGACCATCTCTTTTTAACAGAATGATGGAACCTGACAGTGACCCAGGAATCCAGACTCAGGTTCAGGAGGTGGGCTGTGCAGCTGCAGGACTCAATGGCGGTGTCTGCTCCTTCCTTGTGGGGAAGTTGTGGATGTTTGGGATGAACTGGCATCATCTAGTGGAGACAGAAGGGAGATGCTGCAGCTGTTACTCATATGCTCCATAGTTCAGTATTGCAGGGAGGCTAGACCTAACATTTCAATTCATATGCATGGCAGCATGTGTGTGATACATATCAGACATCACTGCATGCTCTGTCCCCAGTTATGGATAGATTATTCCCCATCAAATTAATCACCTCTATTTGCAAATAAAAATCCCTATCTTGTAGCAACTGCAGTTCTCCCTCCGCATCCCATACCTTCCAGTGGTGTCAACTTTATACAGATGTGGTACATATTCCTTGCTCAGGGTGGACCTGTCTGTCATAACTGATATAACAGGATCTTGCTTCCTCAAAGGATGGAAGGAAAAACTGGACAAACAGAGGTAGGAAAAAAGGGTGATTTGTGTGTGTGTGTGTGGGGGGGGGGGGGTTAAGAAACACAAATAAAACTAAATAAAAAAAAATAAAATATAAAATTTATAAACAAAAATCAAGTAGATTTGATATCTCAGTACTTCTGCCTAGTGTCAGCCTAGTTTCCCCAAGTGTTACTGCAAACCGCTATAATGTGAGGGAGTAAGAATCCACATCAAAGCTAATGTTTTCTTACTTACATCATTTCTGAAGTGTTTGCAAGACAATGTATGCATTTAGAACTTTTGGTAAGTCTGCTTTGTTTGTTTTGCTTTTCTTTCCTTTTGGTTTAAGCAAAAAAAAAAAAAAAAAAACTATCCATCTTACTTACTTGCTCATGGAAGAACACAAGATGCACTTCATTTTATTAAGAAAAAAAAAACTTCTTGTGTATTTAACTCAATTTTCTTCATGGCATATGTAGATGACCTCCACAGAAACTACTGAATTTACCAGTTTGAAATGTGGTGTTGGCAATGCATGCCACATGTACTCTCAGAATGTTTGCTATAGTTGCTTGGACTTTTTATCAGATGCAGCAATATGTATGCATTTGTAATGACAGCACAGATTAAAAATACTAGCAAAATGCCTTACACTGCAGATGTGAAAGGAGAGGAAATGTAGATCTTACTACTTTCTGTAAATACAAAGGCAGCAGGGAGCCAAGTGGAAATAATTCATGTATAGTGTAGTGGTCATAGGAGTGTTGCCAGACTGCCATGTGTACATAGATAAGCATCATCACCATCACCATCATCATCAGAAATGTTTCTCCGCATACTGTTCCTGCAGAATTTCCTCATTCTGTCTGTGTGAGTTCCTTTATTCAGCTAATAGAAAATGCTCATTCAACATTAAAATATTAAAACATTTACTTGACGTTTGAGAGTCTTCAATTAAATAGGCTGAAAACTCTACATACTAGAAATGGTCAGAGTTAAAATGTAACTTTTAAGCAAAGAAATGCATCTAATATTTGCAATCTATTCTGTACCAAATCTTGAATTTATTTTTCATGTAAGCTTCAGTAAGGAGTTAAACTGATACATATCTGTACTGCTATAGTGACTTCAGAATCAGCACTAAAGACACTAGAAATGTTAAGGCAGCTGTTAAATGTTGTGCCCTAGAAAAATAATATTCAAAACCATGGCTAGACAATTTTTCAAAAACATTAATAAAACTATGAGTTATAGTACAGAGTCAAGTATTAAACAAAAGCCCCCACACCTTACTGAAATGCCATGTCATACCGATCTTTATTAAATTTTTCAAAATCAGATCTGCAGTATTCAATACAACCAATGAAATACACAATCAAAACCATCACTAATTCTTTTCAGGGGAATAGTCATGTCCTTTTAGACCAGAAAATTAAACATACCTGCAATACAACCCCACAAGACCTCCAAAAGAAACCTAAGCATGCATATGGCACACTGTCAATGGATGTATCAAACCATACACAGCATCCCTATAAATTCCTTAATTTCCTTTTCATACTCTCGTCTTAGGACTTCATTTAACTATTTTTCATTTGCTTAATATACCTGCTTTCATCAGGAAATAACACCAGTGAGGGACTGAAGAATATCCCCAATCTCCATCCCTCCCTTTTTAAACAAATTGAAGACCACACTGACTGGAGTCCTACTCCTTCCTTCTCCTTCTTGTAATATTTTGTGGAAGTCCTTTCTTTATTATATCCCTTCACATTTCCTTCCAATCCACTTCGGTTGACTAATCCACACCCTTCTTATCCTGTTATCAGTACATTTACTGTATATATCCTCTGTCCTCTTGCCTTCTAGCATCTAATATCCCTTGCTTTTACCTGCACCTATGCCTTTTTTCTTTACACCAACCTCAACAAATTATTCTAATACCCCACAAAAAACAAACCTCCCTACTACTGACAATTTCCTTCATAAAAATCTTGCGCAGACATCAGTAGCCTGAAGCCATAGTCGTCTAACCTCCTAGTAATCTCCAAATTGGTCCACGTTAACTTCTTCAACCTCCAACAACATGACATTGGTCTCTAACCTTGCTTATAAATTCATAGAAAAAATGTATACCATCTTCGGATGAAACACCACTATATATCCTCTATTGGCCCAAGTGGCCTCAACTCCTAGGCCATTTCACAATCATCCATAATTTTTTCTTTTGCCCAGTTTTTGTTATCCACTGACATAATGTCCTCCCCAAAGCACTAATAGCAATCTTTTCACTAAATGTTCACACACACACACGCACACACACACACACACACATAGCCCCTCAGTTTTTACAACCAAATGCCCATAACATAACCATTCTCTTCCATCACACATTATTTCTCCCACACTTTCTTAGAAATAATTCTTCCTCTCCATCTATGACCTTCTTGCAAATCTCTGAAACTTCTTATTCATAGCTCTCCGATGTTTACAATCTCCTACTCTCAAAATTGTCCACCATTGTTCCGTTCCCCAAATATTTCATTGTATTTTTACTGTATTCTCTTCTAGCCAAGAAATATTTCTTCATATGTTCCATTCTGTAACATTTTCCTACCAAAAGTGGTGCAACTCTCCATTATACAGAACTCTTATTCTTGGATAATTGGTTTATTGCACATGTAACTTCCAAAATCAGAAATACATCATCTCTCTAAATGTCTATTTATCCTTATCCTCTTTTTACAAAGCTGAGCGTTATACTTCACTGTGTCTTTTGTTCATATCTGAGCAGTTTAAAATGTATCCATAACTTTAGGTAGATCATACAACAAAGCATCCTGATGATGAATCGATGCAGAGTGAAGATTTTCCATTTAGAGTCTCCATGATGTTATCAACTTTTAAAGAAGTAAAAAAAAAAAGGCCGTATTTCTTCTCCTAGAGAAAATTGTCTGTGTGACCTTTTTACACTTTGGTTTGGATATTAGTTGGAATATTTTGCAGACACCTTAATTATTATGGGCATCAGCTAGGTTTAAATACCCAGTGTTTCCAAAGTGCAGCCAAACTATCCACTTATGCTGTGCTGACTAGGTCAATCAAAATGCCGAAACATACATGTCTACAGCTAGTGGGGCTTGACTTTATTGGTCTGAATGTAAACATAAAAACTTAAACAGTGAAAAAGTCATGGACATTCAGAAGCCACGTAGCTGAACTACTTGATGTCCTTAATGGGTAATTTGCATATATCCCATGGGCCTCCATTACAGGAGGTTTAAGTATCATACAGTGAAAATTCTAGCTTGGCTAGATTTTTCTTGAAGATTTGTACTGGATGGTTTTGTCTGTATGACCTTTTTACCCTTTGTTTCAGATTTTAGTCAGAATATTTTGCAGACCCCTTAATCTTTATGGGCATCAGCTGGGTTTAAAAACCCACTAATTCTAATAGATAGTAAATTATCCACTCACGGTGTGCTGATGAGTTGGATAACAACATTGAAATATGAATGTGCACAGCTTATGGAGGTTTGCTTTATTGATTTAAAAAGTCATGGAAATTCAGAATATAGCTAAAATAATTGATATTATTAAGTGGTCATTTGCATATATCCTATGGGCCATCATAACAGGAGGCTTAAGCTACTACAAATAAAAAATTGTAGCTTGGCTGGGTTTTGCTTGCAGTAAATATAAATATATGTGTGTGTGTACGTGTGCGTGTGTGTGTGTGTGTGTGTGTGTGTCTCTCTCTATATATATCTATATCTATATATACACACACACACACACACACACACACACACACACACACACACACACACACACACACGCACACACACATGCATGTGAGTTTCTGATAATTGGTTGAAAGTACCAATTGTTGTACAGACAAAAAGACAGTACTGCTGATAAAAAAATCAATGTATTACATGTACTGCTGTCACTGCAAGATCATGGTGCACTGGGGATCATTGAATTTGCTTTTTTCCCACTGTATTGACATCAAACATTTGGTACAGGTAATTAGCAGGGGGAACTGGGTCTCAGGGGGCTTGCCCCACCTCCAAAAAAAAGCCAAACAAATGTTTTAGAATATTTATAGATGAATAATAGGCTAGCTGCCCTGAAAGGCTATTTTAAACCTAACCAATAATCTGGGGTCTGAATCAGACCCTGTACCTTGTGTCTTTAAGGTGAAGACATTAACCACTATGCCAAACCTGATCAGTTTGTGATCAACATGTTGTATTCAATCACTTGCTATTTAATATATGGACACTTAAATAGATGGTCTCACTTTCACACAACCACACACACACACACACACACACACACACACACACACACACACACACACACACACACACACACACACACACACACACACACACACACACACACACACACACACACACACACACACACACACACACACATACATCCTCTACTTCCTCTTTTAGTGACTATGGACTTCAAGCAATGTAAAAAAAGCCACACCAAGCTAAAGGCAAACCACTTTATCCAAATATGTAGGTGCTTTGTTCAAATATTACCAGTAAAACATCTGACTAAAATCATCCACTGTGCATCTTGACATAGAAAGAACTCGCAATAATTATTTCAGCATCTCTCTGTTTTTATCTCTGGTTTAATACCAACCTCCTCATTCAAAGCAGTCGCAAAAATGTCTCTGTCCTCACCTAACACTGTATTTTTTTTGCTTGTTTGTTTGTTTGTTTGTTTCTAGAAGAATGTCAAAGTCCCACCCCCTTTTATTTGTATTTTTTCTAGTATTAAAAAAACAGAAACTGTTCCCAATTCTTACATTTCTCCATGTAAAGTGTTGAATTGTATTGAATTTTTTTTTAGTTGCATTTAGATAGAAAAAATGTCCTTGAGGGTATCGGACTGACAGCCTTTTCAAAAAAAAAATCAGAACAAGATGTCACTCTGGGCAAAATAAGCAACAACTTCAATGATAGAATTATGGTGCCCATTTATGCTAAAGAATCTGTCTTGTCCTTTTTGTGTCTAACAAGGGCTGTTAACTATGTGCTTACAACAGATACAGAATACACATGTAAATATATCTTTCTTCTTGCAACTTTGTTCCTTTGACTCGGATCTACCTGACAAACTCTTCAGATAGATTAATTATCACCTTTCCTGTAATCAAAGATCGGTACACATCCAACTACTTCCTATAAACTGAAGTTCACAATTTTTCACTTCTCTTTGGTCACACTTTTAATCTCATAACTATCTACTGAATATTCAGGAACTATTATAATCTGCCTTGGTTTGAATTGTTGTTCATGATTTCTTCCTTTTCCCAAAACAATTGCTGTTTAATCACTTCTGAATAATGTTCCATTCCCATATTGGTCAGTCTGCCCCTTTGTCAGCCCACATGTAATATAATACATTTTGTTGTTTTTGTTGTTAAGTTAAAGTATTTTACTTTAGCCAGCCAAATTAAAACACATTTAATTTTTTCGCACATGTACTATCAAAAGTTGTTTTCACAAAATTCAAAGTTTAATAACCTTTTCTAGGGTTTTTAAAAGTATTAACATTATAATTTTTGGTCAAAGCCCTCCTGCAGCCATAAAATCTAATTGTTAACATTTTGAGTCGAGTTATGCTATGTTTACTATTCTCTTAGGTACATAATAATTTTCATTGCCACATTTAATTTTCTTTTTAATTTCCTTTCCTTAAAAGTCTACATATGCCTTTTAATTCTGTTATATGCAGTATTTTTTCTCAGTATGAATTCCTTTTTTTCACTAACTCACTGATATAAACTTTGAAGTTCTTTGCTGAGCTCAGTAAGTCTGTTTTTTTTTGTGTTGCATGAGGATTCCCATATACATTGTTATTGGACAAGATCACTGAGCCCTGCCATTCTACTACACCTGCAGAGAAAAGCAAGAATTGGGGAGTATGACCATCATCCAGTAAAGCTTAGAATAGTTTTTTGCCCTTTTTGAACAGAAAGCATAGTGCAATGTCTGCTAAAATGGATCCGCTATATATGCAAACATTTGTGCAGCCAGAGAATTAGCTATACTGCATGAACAGTCTTTGCAAAGCTTACACTGCTCTGTGTCTTTATGCTACGGTCATCGGCCTTACCATTACAGGAATCCAGCACTCTCTGTCACATGGTGAAATTATACTCGACTTCCTCTGTGGTTGGCTCTTCCAGTATCCAGGACATTAGTCAAACTTGTGCCATAGTCAGGGAAACACCCTCTGTTCTATGGTCCGTGACCCTATTATGGCTTTATTAGTGCAAGTATTTTGTGTAGTTTTGCTTGAAAAATATGCACTCAGGAAATCTATGTTAAGACTTGACAGTAGAGGTTTTGGATTCTTACTGTTAATGAAATATGAAACACATTTGTCAGGTGTTACATATACACTTACTAAATTATCTCTGAACATCTGTGGCAGACAGTCCACAGTGTTGGTAGACATGGTAAGAATTATTTGATATAATGCATTATTAAAGCTTTGAGTTTCAAAAGCACTATTTGTATATCAAGTGCATATCTAGCTGATGTCTGATCCTCTTCTGAAACATAATTTTCTTACTTATGTAATAAAGCAATATTCTCTGTTCTATAACTTCCTGGGAGGTGTGGATATAGCACTGTGACATTATGTAGTAAAGCAATGTTCTCTGTTCTATAACTTCCTGGAAGGCTTGGATATAGCACTGTGACATTATGTAATAAAGCAATGTTCTCTGTTCTTTAACTTCCTGGAAGGCTTGGATATAGCACAGTGACATAAGGATTAGAGTTATTTCTGTCACCTTGGCAGAAATGACAAGGTGATGGAATAAGTGCTTTTCTTATCATCTTCAAGGCTTTTAGTATACTCTGACAGAACAGAAACTGTATTTTCTGAGTAGCAGTAATCAAAAAGGCTTCATATTAGATTGACTTTATTTGGGACCTTGTAGTATTACATACCATATGTGCAGTGTTTCAACGAAATGAGTCATACCAAAAATGATAGAGTGGTACTAATGAGTGAACCTACCCTTATAGTCATGAAACAAAACCTAATCCATGTTCAGAGGTCTGAAGGCAAGCGACTGGATAAATATAAAGCTATCATTTGATCCTTTATTTCAGTCACATAGGGTTCATTCTAACAGAATATGCTTAAAGTCTGTACATTATTGCAATGAACACAACTTTCTGACTTGCATAAATTTGTCTTTCAGGCTTCTTTTTCCATGAAAAAAAAAAGATAATTCATGTATGCTGTCTCTGACAGCGTAGCATCATGCTTATTTGCATCTTGATTTGTGTGTGTGTGAGTGAGTGAGTATGTGTGTGTGTGTGTGTGTGTGTGTGTGTGTGTGTGTGTGTGTGTGTGTGTGTGTGTGTGTGTGTGTGTGTGTGTGTGTGTGTGTGTGTGTGTGTGTGTGTGTGTGTGTGTGTGTGTGAGTGAGTGTGTGTGTGTGTGTGTGTGTGTGTGTGTGTGTGTGTGTGTGTGTGTGTGTGTGTGTGTGTGTGTTTGTGTGTGTGTTTGTATGCGCTAACAAAGAAATCCAACTAAAGTACACACACTTCTATTCACTGATGACCCAGCAACACAGCTGGTCAAGTGATCTGTTCAGAGCCAAATCACAAAGAGAGACATATAATCAATCCTAGGAGTATAGGAACAGTGTGTACTTTATCTCATCAAATTTACTGGACCTTCAACATTAATTTCAGAAAATGACATAATTATTGCTGATTAATTGTATCCCTCCTTGAAGGCTGTGGTTATGAGAGGAAATGCAATTTAGATGTACAAAGCAGCTTAGGAAGTAAATCACAGCTTCAAGCTAAAGGACTGGAAATATATATTCATATCAGAAATGGTTAACCTTTCCCTGTCAGACAGAATTATTGACTATATTTAGAGTGTGACAACAGTGAGAACAGTGAAAAATAAAGATAATCTCTTCTTATAGCACTGGATACCATCTTTTTTATGCTTATTACATATTTTATTCAATTAAAAAAAATGCAGGCTTTGTTTAATAGTGAAATTGTTACAGGGTGTTCCAGATCAGTATAAAATTGCGCCATTCCAGATTTCCATAAGACCGCACCCAACCTTTCCCCAGGTAAATATACAAAAATAATTGAACTCATTCCTCTCAACTGTCTAGATATTTGCCTTATACTTCTGTTCTTTTCCTCATAACAGCTGTGGTTTTCTGGTAAACCAGTGATGATAGGATTCACTAAATGACAGATATTTGAGTTTCAGACTTCATATTCTTCAGAAAATGCATGGTAACAGAGATCATTTTATTCGAGCAGCTTCCTAAGTTTATAGGCGCAATGTTTAGAACGTGTCCATATTTATAGGCGTTTTTCACCATTATTTTTGTTTTGATCAGAATTCTTGTGCTCTGAGCTTGAGAGGTATCAATGAACTATGTTATATTTTTAATATCACCTCTTAACGCCAGGAGCTGTAATTAACCAAACCAGACTTAATGACAGGTACGACAGAATGAGGGGGAACTTGGGTAGTAGATACCCATCCCATTCCTTCCAAAAGACACTCTGCACCACTATGACTACCTCCTTTTCTCTACCTTAAGAATGATCTCCAATTAGCTTTTCCCCACATAGCTTCAGGAAATGACATAAATCTATAACTCTGAGGAAGCATTTCACATCTTAGTTTTTATTAGTTCTAATAAGCTTTTGGCATCAACAGTTCAATTACTTGCAGGAAGTGAGAATATTGCCACCAAGCTACATAGATGCAGGCCGACTGTAAGAATCAAAAATATATATATCTCATTGCAGCAGTTTTTAAACCAGAACATGATCATGAGATATGAAAAATATTAGGAATAATCTTAACTTTAGTCAACATGGAATCATTTAAAAATACCATTTCAATGTATATAATGTGAGGTTTGGAAATGTCTAAATTTGAACAAATTTATTATTTATTTATTTATTTATTTATTTACTGACATTTGTTTACCGGGAAAGTCTGACAAGGTATGAACCCATTTTCAGCAGAGGCCCAGGGAGAAAAGCTCCACAGCACACATTAAACAGAATTAAAAAAAATCAAACAATGGTTACAAATATTAAGCCAATCCCTGGGATTCAATAAAATCCATGTAGGCTCCATGAACAGTGTTCTCAGAATATACCCATGTGCATGGCCATGGTTCCTCCTCTGCATCATGCCCTACATATTAACTAAGGTGTGCTGCTGAGGGAGATCACAGTAACACAGATATTGAATCCATGTAAGCAACAGTGTTAAGGTTGTTCTGTACTTGTGGACTGTCTAGGAAAATTCTAGACCGTTGGCAAGCACAGCACAATACCTTTTGGCCTGATAACCTGGACTGAAATGTGAACAACAGGTTTTACTACATGAAATTGCAATTTATTTATTTATTTTTTTAATTCCTGCACTTATTTGTGTGGTGCAGTATGTTGTGCAGCTATGCTTAGCTTTGATCACATATACAGTACACATCTGCTACACCTCGAAAAATAAGAACCAGATGTATTCAGCTGTAGTTAATTTTTTTCATGTGCTTGTTTGAGCGGTGCGTTACATTGCTTAGCAATGCTGAACTGCGCTTATACACACACACACACACACACACACACACACACACATATATATATATATATATATATATATATATATATATATATATATATGTATATATCATACAGTTGACAACTGGTACATATCCAAAAAAATAGAAACTGGATGTATTCAATTTTAATTAATTCTTTTCATGTTGCTTAGTTATGCTTAACTTTGCTTACAGATACAGTAGGCATCTGCTACACTTCTAAAAATAGAAAAAGGATGTATTCAATTGTTGCAGTGCTGCAGTGCTTAGCAATGTGCAAACCAATGCAGCGAAGCTGTGCTATGCTTACAGGCACCTTTGTAGTATATGTGAAGATATTCAAGTTCCCTTTACTATCCCACTGCTCACATAGGTCGAGTCATGATTTACAGTGCAGTAGGTCCTGGGTTTGAGTCCTGAGCAATCATAATTTTTACATGTATTGCTGTGAAAATGTGTCAGGTGACTGAAACATCTGTTTAGTTTAAAATTAAAAAACAAAAGTTAGATTTGGAAAAGCTGTGCAATGCTAAGCAGCACTTAAACATGGTCAATGGTCTGTTCCTGTCTGCACATTGCTAAGCTCTGCTTAAACATATTTTATGTGAATTTGCATGGTGCTAAGTGGTACAGCACTTTATTGAAAGTTATAGCATGACATGGAAGGGCAGGAATGCAGCCTATTTAAAGGCCAGTAGGTGGGAATTTCACATCACTTGTTGGAGTCTTAACTTGGATGTGAATATGTCTGGTGCTGTTGGTGAAGGAGTGCACTTTCATGTGGAGAAGTGGAGAGTGCAAGATTCCAGAGTGCTTGTTGGACTCTTGGTTAAGAACTATGAACCCCGGCTGCTGCAGTGCGATTACCAGGGCTCAGAGTGTAAGTCTGAGGCTTTGGATTGCTTGGCCAGGGAACTTACCAGTGCTAGTGGTATCCCCTGCAGTGATGATCAGTGCTGTCACCACTACAATGACCTGAGGCATCGGAAGAGGAGAACCTTGGACACCTCGGTCCAAGATGCTAGGGATGGGCACACCACATAGATATGTAAGTATGTTTGCCAGTAATTTAGAAATATACAAGCTGAATCTGTGCAAAACTGGTATGCATAATGGTTTGCTTCTCTTCCCACAGCTGCAGAAGAGAGGGATTGCAATGTCCAGTCTCATGCAGGGTGCCTGGCCAGGATGAGGCAATCTTGTGATAAGTAGGAAACATCAAAGTAATAACTTAATGCATGATGTAATTATACAATAAATTAATTACAGAGTTTGCAGTCTTAACAGTCAGCTATGACATACCTGGGACATCTTACATTTTTATTAATGTGTCACTGCCTACCAGAAATGTTAAAACAAGTTAAATCAAGTAAACATGCAGTACTGTGTAGCATAGCTTCCAACCATTGGTTACTGTTGGGGTCTACCCAGATTAAGAGTCACTGTTCTGGTCTGCTCATTGTCTGAAATATGCTGTAGTTTGCACTCAATAAATAAACAAGGTATATGGGTAAGTTAATAGAAGTCCTAGATAGCTATCTGTGGTCTACATGGCAGAGTTGAAGCAACATTAATCAACACATGTTAAAAGGGGATGCTGCTTTGATAAGTAATATTTTCAAATAAAGTGTTCACTATTCCTAGATTCACTGCATCTGTGTTCTAATCTGACACCCATCAACTGTTTCATGTTACTGAATAAAGAATGCAGCAACAAATGTCAGTAATAAATGCAGTGCAATACCCAGAGTAAGGTTCAAGCCTGTATTGTGCTAATTTTGTCTGAAATAATGCTGTATATTCCACTCAGTCAATGAACACGGTATATGGGTAAGCTAACTAACATCCTGGACAGCTATCCATCTGTCTAAATGCCAGATTTTAAGAAGCATTATCAATAAAGTTTAAAAGGAGATTGTACTTTGATAAGTAATCTCTTCAAAAAATGTTCATTATTCCTACATTCACTGCGTGTGCGTTTTAATTCGACATGGGTCAACTATTGCATGTTAACTAATAAATAATGCAGCAACAAATGTCAGAAATAAATGTAGTGCAATACCCAGATTAAGGTCAAGGTTCAGTTCTGGTAATGTTTACCAAAATATGCTATATATAGCACTCAGTAAATAAACAGGGTATAAGGTTAGGTTAACAAACATCCTACACAACCATACATGTGTGTAGCTTCCAGATGTCAAGTGACATTAAGCAATAAAGTGTAAAAGGGGATGATGTTTTATTAACTAATGGTTTCAAATAAAGTGCTCATTATTCTTGTGGTCACTGCTTTTGGTTTCCAATCTTATGCCACATACGCTATGCATGTGTGTAAATGTACGATTTCACACAAAATGTTGCACTAAAAGTCTTAAAGGAGATGGTGCTTTGAGAATTCATTATATTCAGATAAAGTGCACATTTTTCCTGTAGTCACTACTTGTGGGTTCTAATACCGTGGCAGCCAACTGAGAAATAACAAGCTGTCTAGTGCAATTAGTGTACACAAACATACTTCTCAATTGCCATGGTTTTGCAGAATGTAATGACTACTACCCCATATGTCTGGCCTTGATCTGTTGATATATGACATTACTTGGAATGCAATTTAATGGCAAATCTGTTATCAGAACACCTTGCTACTAATGGATGAGCACACTATGTAAAAACATTCCCTCTAATTGTGCTTTCTAACAATATTTGGTAGGGCTTGTCCCCTAATATCCCATGCTGACAGTCTGAGCTCTATGTACATGCAACATCATCTATAGGTTCATAGGTTCAAAGGTAGGTACTAGGCTATCAGCCCTGGGGCCTATACAAGCCCAGCCAAAAAGGTACCCTGCCATTGCCACCCAAGAAAATTATTTTCCTGTGCTACTGTCGAGCAGAGCCACAGAGGTGATCCCCTGGGTGAATTTCCTATTTCCCATCCAATCATCAAGATTTTTCTTGAAGAGTGCTAATGAGGAGCTTTGTTTGATAGAGACAGGTAGTTTATACCAAAGTATGGGAAGTCTCTGGGACAAGATTCTATCCCTCCAGCATGATCTGTTTATTGTGGTGACAAGGTTTAGGTCCCTAGAGCGTGTAGCTTGGAGGGATTGGGATTTCTTTAAGAGGAGCATGTCCAACAGCTCTGGGTTTGACATAGCTTTGTATGTTAGGCAGAGATCACCTCTGAGTAGGCGATATACATTGGAGTAAAGCTGGAGTTTTTTGATGGTCTGTGTAGGGCATCTGTTTGAGGCCGGTAATCCTCTTTGTGAGGTATTTCTGTAGCCTTTTCAGTTGTTGTAGATGTCTTGTGAGGTACATACCAAAAGGGGTGTTGTACTCTATAATGGGTCTAATGAGTGATGAGTAGAGGGGAACAATGACCTCTTTTTTTCTGGATGAGAAACCTTTTGTGATGAGGTGTGCCATGTAGAAGGATTTCCTGACTACTGTGGCAATGTGATTATCAAAGGAGAGACTACTGTCCACCTGTGTCCCAAGGTCTCTTATCACATTTTTGGTGTTAAGTATACTACCACCTATGTTGTAGTTCATGGGTACAGAGTTTTTACCAGAGGGGATGACAATGTACTTTTTTGCATTGAGTTTGAGGCCGTGGCTTTGACATCAGGCATCTGTCTCAGTGAGGCCCTTTTGTAGGATGTCCACATCATTAGGAGTTTCGATTATGGCTCCTAGTTTGCAGTCATCTGCGAACTTCATTAGCCAAAGACCTTCTGTGTTAGCCTGTACTTCAGAGAAGTAGATACCAAACAGGAGAGGACCCAGGACTGAACCCTGTGGTACTCCACTTTTCACTGGTCTGAAGTTGGATTTGGAGTCTGCTACTTTCACAGTGTGGGTTCTTTCAGTGAGCCAGTTGCCAACCCATCTTGTGACATAGGGATTTATACCTAGTTTAGTGAGTTTATCTATAATTCCAGAATGGGGGATAGTGTCAAAAGCCTTGGCAAGATCTAGATAGGCTGTGTGAACCACCTCACCCTTGTCTATGGCTTTGGTTACTGCTTCAAAGAAGTCTATCAGGTTTAGGAGACATGATCTGCTTTTTACAAACCCGAACTGGGTGGGGTGCAGAGTTTGGAGATTACCAATGTCTTTGTTTATAAGTTCCATGATGATATGTTCCATGGCCTTGCAGACCAGGCTCGTCAGGCTAATGGGGTGGTAGTTCCCAGGGTCCATGGTGGCTCCCCCCTTGTGGAGTGGGATAACCATCACTGTGCACCATTTAGCAGGCACAAAGCCTGAGGTGAGGCTATGACTGAACATGGTACTTAGGTGGGGTGCCAGTTCGTTCTGTAGCTCGTGTAGAACGCAACTTGGGATGTTGTCTGGTCCCATGGATGCTGTGTTCTTGGCTTTGGAGAGTGTGGTTTTTACCTGTACAGCTGTGATTACAGGAACTTTGCATTCTTCCAGTATAGAGATCAGCTTTTTAGGGGGTGAGAGGGGGGTAAAGTTAGCACTGAACCTATCTGCCAGGATGTTGGCAATATCAGTTGGGTCTGTATATTTAGTGCCATTGTGCTGTAACTCAGTGAATCTGAGTGTTGCCATTGAGATTCTTGACATAGCTCTAGAATGCTTTGTGGTTGTCTTTAGAATCAGTGGCAATTTTGTTTTCATAACTAGCTTTGCAGGATTTTATCAGGGATTGCATCTTCTTACTGAGGCTGACCAGGGAGGTCCTCCACTCATGGGATTTTACTCTCTTTTGCAACAGTTTCTTCCTTCTGTTGTACAGTTTGTTTATGGCAGGGGACCACCAGATTGGCTTCCTTTTTTGGGGGAATAGCGTCTTGGTTCTGTTTGGGATAGCACAATCCATGCATTCATGTAAGTGCTTATAAAGTGCAATTGTGTAGGATACAGTAGTCATAACTGTATTGTCCATCTGCATGGGTGTCAAGAAGTTCACCACTTCTGTCTTAAGAAGCATGAAGTTGGCTTTGGAGAAATTTTTTACCATGGTTTCCTTAATGGGGGGTGGGGGCAGGATGTGGATTTCTAGGGTAATTAGCTTATGGTCGGATTGGACCAATGAGGCTCTGACTTCAGGTGTGGAACACTGGTCACTCATGTTGGTAATGACTAGATCTAGGATATTGTTGCCCCTGGTGGGGGTGTGGATAAGTTGATCCAGAGCATTGGAGTTTATGAATTCCAGAAAGCATTGAGCGAAGGAGCTGGTACATGAGTAGGTTTCTCAGTTAATGGTGGGGTAGTTGAAATTGCCCATTATTAGGGTGTTTGGTTGAATCCTAACATTTTCCAGTACATCAAGAAAAGAGGAGTGGGAATCCTGGCTCATGGTGGGTGATTTGTAGCAAGCTACAATTTGGATTGCAGTTTTGCCCAAAGTTAGTTGCACTTGGATAACCTCGGCCGCATTTTGCTGAGCAACTAGCCTGGAGGTGTGGATATCCTTAATGAATATGGACACACCTCTGCCTTTGGTGTTCCGGTCCAGGTTACATGGCCAAAAAGTGTGGTATGAGCTATAGCCTGGTAGTGCATAGGTGCTCTCTGGAGCCTTGAACCATATCTCAGTTACTGCACAGATATAGATTTTCTCCATTTTAAGGCGTGCCTCGAGTGAGAGCATTTTGAGATTTAGACTTCTGGCATTGAGTGGCATCACCCTCAGTTTTTGCTTTTCTGTTCCTGTTACGGTGGTGAATTTGTCATTTGAACTTTGCCTAAAAAAGGCAATATAGGGGCGGCAAGAACCTTTACCAGTATCCAGAATCCCATGGGTGACAGGTGCAGGCCACTTCTGGCAAAGCATCGTGGTCTGTCAACCGTGTCATCCCAGGCAGACAGATACTGGATCTCTTTAGAATGGCACCAGAAGCTTAGCCATTTGTTGAATTCAATCATTTTGTCCTTGTACTGCAGCATCATTCTAGGTGATGGCAGAATGCTACTCAGGGCTAGAGTCATACCTGTCTGGGCTACAAGATCAGAGAGCTCTTCCATGTCTCTTTTTATGTAGTCCAGGAAGGTACATCTCAGGTCACTCACACCAACATGGACAATGACAGAGTCATATTTGTACTTGTTGTGGAGTGACCTGAGTGCGTGGGTTATGTGGCGGATCCTGGCACTCGACAGGCAGCTGACAGTAACCTTCTCCTTGTTTAGCCTGGGGAGTGGGATATCAGTGTGCCTGACTATAGAGTTACCTATGACTACTGTGTTGGGTACGTTGTTTTGCCTTATTGGCTGTGGTTGAGTGGCACACTGAGTCTGCGGGCTATGTGTCATTTGGGCTGTGTTGGGGGGTGGAGATTGCTCGTATTTCTGCTTTGGAGGTCTCTGTTGCTTGAGCAGATTATTATTGAGAGTCTCCGCATATGTTTTTGTGTTTCTATGTGTGGATTTTGGTGGTATAGATTTAGTGAGACTATGTGATGAGTGTGGTGTTGTGCAAGTGTTTACCTTCTCCTCTTGACTGTCAAGTTCAGTCTTAATTGGAAAGAGCTTTACCTCCAGTTTGGCTAGATAAGTGCATCTCTCACAGGTTGTAATGTTGGGTGGTAGGAGGAGAGGATTGTCTGTATACATGCGGCAATTTATACATTGCCCCAAGATGCCCAGATTCATCAGATAGACAGGAGAGAACACTGGGAGCTGACCCTTGGACATGCCTGAATAAAAAACTATTTTCCTCTAGATAAGTGAAGAAAGTGAGTACAAGAGCTGTTTTTCTCTAAGCAAGTGAGGAAAGTAAGTACCAAAACTGTTTTCCTCTAGGTAAGGAGGAAGGTTGAGTGCCATTACACAACTCTGAAGTGCCAGAAAAATATACTCAGCTCTGTATATCTCTAGATAGTTTGAAGAGCACTCTGTCAAGACACAGGAAGGCTCCAGCAATGATCCAATATTAGCAGTCAGTGTTCTCAGAACTGAAATCTGACATACGTAGAAGTATGTAGTAGTAGTAGTAGTCAGTGTAGTTATATTATCTTCAAAGTTACTAATGTTCTTTTTTTCTTGCTCACCCCACCCTCTAGATATATCTCCTCCTTTAATATATTAATTATATTTATTATTATGATTTGATATTAATATATTATTTGTAATTACCTCTTATGTTGGTCTTATGTATAATTTAATATTGTTTTGGTGTTAACATTTACATTATTTATTGTTGTGTCGATATTGTATTCCCTTCTATTTCTTTCCATTACTCATTATTATTTTCTATTATGTTATTACTAACATTTGTTTGATTATGTTTATTTTTACCTTGTGTTTATATTTACTTTACTAAAGTGCGAAAAGGTAGGCCAGTTCCAGGTGATCCACCTACCTTGGCTACACCGGCCGCAGCACCAGTACCCAGCACCCTTTGGCTGCTACCTGGTGGCACCCCCTCTGCTGCCCATGCACTACCTGTTCTTCAGGTAGTTCTGCACCATGGTGTGGTGGTGACCTCTCCTCTGAAAGTGGAAGTGGAGGGGGTGTTTATGCCACCCATGATGAACTCCTAGGTATGGTGCATGGGCTGCTGCACCAAACTGTTGGTGCATGTTTATGATAGATAGATAGATGATGGATGGATGGATGGATGGATAGATAGATAGATAGATAGATAGATAGATAGATAGATAGATAGATAGATAGATAGATAGAGAGCATGCTATCCATCCTGGTGGGGCAGTCTCACCCCAGGCATAGGTGTCGACTACTGCCTCCACAAGAGCAATGAAGGTGCAGTGCTGACAGTCCCATGGGTGAGGATTTGTGTCACACTGCTACCATGTCTGATGTCCATGGAACTGGGATTCCACAACACCCTCCCAACCAAGATGTTCACCCCACCTTGTGTCACACACCAACCCTGTCTGCTGTCTAGTTTGTCTTGTCTGTCTGCAAAAGCTTTCTCACCTTCCCAAATTACCTCCCCCACACATTTCTGTACCTTCACCAACCAACATTCCACTCTCACCTTAAAAAAAAAAGAAAATGGGCACCTGTCCCAAAAAAAAATATTGTCTCATACATAGCTCTCCATTTCACACACGTGTCCACTGGACACATTAAATTTGGTCCACTTGGCTTGACAAAGCACTTATGTTGTCCTCACCCCTTTATCTGAGGGTGACAGTCTAAATTTAGCTAAAAGATCTGTTAAAGTGCACAGTTGTTGCTGTACAAGAAATGGATACCTATGGTTCTTTCCTACACCCTTCCTGCAGATACTTACTTGCCTTTTACTATGTTTTAGCCCCTGCTTGAACCCCATTTCACTACTGTCCTATCTCCCCATTTTACATTTCTTTAAAGATTTCTTTTGTGACACTGCATGACACAAACCATTGCTAAGCTATGCTAAATGGTGCGATATTGATATATGTGTATGAAATAATATTAATCATATGCAAAAAGTACACCTGCACCCTATTTTGGGCCTAGGACTATCGCACCTGCAGATAAGTGTATCAACCCAGCAAGCCATACCGTTGTTCATTAACAGAGGTGTTTTACGTAAACCATAATACTTGCCATTTTCCCATCATTAAGCATGTTTAAGTAACGCTGCACATCACTCCATGTCATGCAAATTTGATAAAAGAATAATAGAAAAATGGGAATGTAACTTGGACTCTGGTATAGGAATATATCACTATAGTCAGAAGCATAATAATGGATGTAAGTGAGATCTCTAACAGCAGGTAACTGTGCAATTATATCTGCCACATTTAAAAATACACCTGCTAAAGCATACATGGAAAAACAGGTGTTTAACTGGGACATCAGTGGAGAAATTCCTCCCTATGAAGACATACACATAATAATGAATGTAAATGAGATATATTAGAGCATGTAAGAGTGAAATGCTTTCACAACATTAATTTTTGGTCCACATGGTCCTGGGTTCAAATTCAGTGGTGTCTAACATTTAAAAAAACATGTATGTGTACGTTACCATTATGAATTCTGATGTGTATTACTGTCTCATCACCTATGTATCCACCCAAAGCAGTAGAGGTGGAATGTCTGCTTTTCAATGATGGAAGACAAAGGCCTACAGATAGGAACACATGTAACATATTCCTAGTACAACACTAGAAAGTGCATACAGTGTCAGGTCATGCATTATTATGCATTCACAGAGGATTTTGAAGTATGTAATTCAAATGAAGCCCAGTAATATCAGACTGCAGCACACAATGATTTGCTACGGATATTACAGACAACCACAGCTGCACAAGTAACATACACATATGGCAGTCATGCTAGAAGCAAGGGTTGCCAGTACACATGTCCCAGATGACTACGATAACATAACACATGACTTGGCAGTTGTCCAAATGGTTGACATACTGGTAAATGTACCCCCTACCTTGTTGTAGGACACAACAGCCATGTTGCCTTTTACTCTGTTAATGATACTTTTCCCTAATATACTTACCTTAAACACATACCTCAATTTCCTGTGGGATGGGTTCCCTTAATCAGGCTCTGGCTGTACACCAAGGCTGCCACAGGTCACACCATTACTCATAAGTGTTGTTGTCCTCCGCATTCTGCAGCCTTTTTGACTATGGTTATTGCCTGCAGCAGCAGTATCAGCTGCAGCCTGTAACACATTTGTATGTAATAACTGTCACTTAAGACATACTTTCTGTGCTGATGTAATATCTCTACCCCAGTATTTCCACCCCCATCATATGAGAAAAAAGATGGATTCTACACTGAGGCCTTATATCTCCTTCAATAGTTGTATGGGATTGCCTGATTACACTGCAAATTACCTGTGCATTCTTCAAATAGCATTCCTGAACCACAGATTGATTTCACTGGCTAATGAGAACCATCTTAAAAAGGCAAACTCCTAGCTAGGGAAACCATTGTGTATGAAAGTTACTTTCTATGGTGAACTCATTGTCACAACACGTATATATCTGTATATTTCAAAAGAGGAGTATTGTACTGCATCAGGTTTGAACCATTTTGTTTTCAACATGATGCATATGTTTTAATATAATTTGGGGGAATAGGGATTAAATCAGTATGCCTTTCTTAGAACTGTACAGGTAACATGTCATTGATCTGCAGTTGTGTAACACCTACAGAAGACGTAAACTACAGCAAGGGTTTAATGCTGTTAACTAGGGATATAGGTCTCCTGGATACTGCCTTTTTTGGCAGTTGTAATACTACATAGCTAATTTTTGGCATTGTACTATATACAAATGTTATGTTGGGGGGAAATTCCTGCTATGGGCCACACTACAAGTGGACTCCTATGTTGAGTGTCTGATCATATGTGGGTATCTGTCATTCCACAAGCAGGTGTAGGTCACTACTGCCACTGTTCTAGTTGCTTCCACACACTTTGCATGTTTGGCACACTGTTGAATATGAGATGTGTAATCAGGCAGTGAATACTGATAGTTTTCCTTTATTGCTGTATCTGTACATGCTGTACTCCCACGTATGTGATCCTGACATGTGTTCACATTATTTTGTATTTCAGGTGATAGCATGCACACCAGACATCACCTGCCTTTCACTAAGGTGGAAAACAACCTCATAACTGAAGCATTAAGACAAGACTACCAAGTCCTGCTGTTCAGAGGGTTGGCCAATAGGCAAGAGTGACAAGCCTTCTGGGATAAACTGGTCCATAACATAAATGCCGTGGGCCATCAAAATCGCACATATGAGCAGGTGCTACACCGTGCCACAGACATATTCCACTCACCACGCAGGTGGGCAGCGGATGTGGCCAAGGATCATGAGGTTAGTGATGGTGGGCCTACAGCAGAACAACCTCTGTCAGCCACTGAGGAATTCCTGGTGAACCTTTCAACACAGGACAGC
Source organism: Protopterus annectens (assembly GCF_019279795.1). Taxonomy (NCBI): domain Eukaryota; kingdom Metazoa; phylum Chordata; order Ceratodontiformes; family Protopteridae; genus Protopterus; species Protopterus annectens. The sequence goes on from NC_056728.1 coordinate 1,599,149,787, forward strand.
TCCCTGGCTCCCATCACCCCATATGTCATGGATGTGGATGCCGCCATTTCTACCAAAGAGGAGCATCCTGGTATGTTTAGTTGAATCAGCATTGGAATACTGTAGCATTTAGCCTGTCAGGGTATACATAGTTTTACGTGGGTGTCAGCTGTTTTATGAGGTGGGGAACTAGATATGTTCATGCAGAGATTGTGACATGCATACCTATTAACATAGCAGTTAATGTAAATGGGGAATATTTGAACATAGTGCCAATGTTATACTGTAATATGTGGTGCTGTGTACATTACCTCTCACTCAAATGGTTTTCAGGACTGTCAGGAATAGGAAGAGGCCATGCCTTTGCCGCTGGTAAGCAAAAAGCATTTTTGTCACAGATGTAGATTTACTTCAAGGTATTAGCTAAAGTGTCATCCTACGCCTGAAGGCCGGATTGATGTACTGTCTGCATGACTGAGAAATGCAGAGATATGTTCTGACTGTACATACTTTAGGGTCATACCTAAGCCTTCTAGGTGTGACCACAATGATTGATTCCACAGTATTGACAGGACTTTTCACTTGGCTATACCTATAAATTAGGCAGAGTTCTGCAGAATGTCAGTAGTGTACATAATTAATGTTTTGCCCATGAGAGTCCAATTTAAAGAGATGTAAGTTTGAAAACTTACCAACATGGGTTAGAAATTAATGATCTCATGTCCTACTATCTCAGATTGTGGGTTGTGCAAGTCTGTAATAGTGACAGCAGTGTATATAGCTTAACATATATTGAAACACAGGGCTGCAGATCATAGTAGTGCAGGTATTAATGTGATGCTTTCAGCTTTATATCACAGGTGACGTGGGAGGTTTGTCTTTGTCCCTTTCACAACCTGAAGTCAGAGTCTCTACAGACTCTGATGAAGGTGGTGGCCAAAGTGAGGCACAACTAGGGGTTGAGGGGCTGAAACTGTCAAAGAGGTTTATATCCCTCTTCTGCCCTCATTATCATCGTACACAGTCATTATGCCTCCACATACCCCATTGCCTAAGGCCACAGATATTGCACAGTTGGAGGGTGGTGACATTGAACAGGAAAGTGTGGCTATTTGGCTGCAGTAAGTGTTGACAGTGGCCATAGCCAAACAATTGGTGAGGTTCCACACAGGCAGATTGATAGGGATGTTCATAGGAGCCCTGCTGTCCTTCCACTACCTGTTGCAGGTGTCTCATCACGTGTCACTCAGCATTTATTTAGGGCCATCATGATGGCACAGGCACATTCTGAAAAGAACTCTAGATGAATGGTCAGGGCTATGAATGCAGCACAGTTTGACATCCGTGACTGCCTCCACTGCATTGCTGATACCTTGGATCGGTTGACCGATGCAGTGGGAAGGCATTGTTATGAGAGAGATCTCACACTATCTGCCTTGGAACACAGATTGTCTGTGATAGAACGTCTAGTTGGAGTTGAGCGTTGGACTCGTAGATGTAGGTCAGCAACTACATCTGCTGAGAGTCTATGTGGCTGTGCGCAATCACACTCTCATAGTGGCAGTACATCCAGTGCTCCAAAGGGGAGTGTGCTGTCCACACCAAGATGTGGCAGGCCATGGGTTCATGGTCCTGGATGTTCTCATGGAGGACCAGTCCCAGCAAGCAGCAGTCTCTCTCAGGTAATATCCCAGCATCTGACCTTGGGCATGGAGATCCCAGTGCAAGTCCTGGTAGAGACAGTTCTCATGTTCAGGGGTGAAGATGAACTCTCAGTTCTACCATGCATGGCTCAAAGCTGTCAAACATACATTCACATAGGGCTAGCACTGAGCTTGGCTGTGTTCAAACAGACACTCACACATCACTGTCACACTCAGGTCACTTACAGACACACACATCACATTCACATGGTCTGTCTTGCCTGCTCCCCTTTCTGCCTCACATACACACTTGCTAACCTATTGGGTCAGCCTAGGCCTCCTGCACCCCCATACAACACCCTGTGCAAGTGATGATACCTGTGCCACATCCCTGTCATCATTCTCATCAATGCAGGGAAAAGAAGCTATGTGTCTGATGCACAGGGTGACTATCTGAATTAATATGTATTTGTTCCATCCATTGTTGCCTTTGACATGCTACTTGTACTGGTCAGTCACACAGTCTGAAGGCTGCCATTTGTAAGGTGTAAACCACAATATGCTGTGTATGTTACATTGGATGCTGTTGTAATGGCGGTGTAGTCACACAATGAAAGGTGTCTCATGGCTCTGTATATGTTTCACTTTCAGGATTGTGTAGGACACACCTATGTGTTCCTATCTACAATAAACCCATCAATATCAGACCACAGGATGGAATGATAGCACAGAAGAGAAATGTCATCAGAAAGGTAAAACAGTGTATTTACATGGCTTCATGGGTTCATATGTGTATAATAAGCTAACAAAAACAAGGGTGTCTCATCCTAGCTATGCATCCCCTAAACTCTGACAAGGTCTGATACCTTTGATAAGTGTAAGCAGAGTTTTTGGAGCTGACACATGGACAAGCCAGCGTGTGCGAGGTGAACCATCCACAGTTTCCTTGTGTCCATTAGAGACGTTTGTCCTAAAGAAGTTATAATTGTCATGTTCCCCATCCTGTCATGTAACTTGCACATGATTTGCATTAGGGCAGAACTGTGTTTCACATGCATGGGGAGCTTGTTGCATACTTGATGTAGTGTCTGGGCTACATACCTGTCTGTCCAGCATGTACTCTTTATACCAGAGTCAAGGTGTAGGTGTATTGGAGAAGTAATTCTCATGCTAGTCTTTTCTTGGATATGCAGAAGGTTCACAGTGGGGTCTGACACTTCCCTGCATGGCAGGCATACACCTCCCCTCCAAAGCATGTCGGATACCAAATACACAGTTTCAGGCTTAACACGGTCTGCATAGGATATGTTATGTACACTGTGTATCAGTTTACTGTGGAACCTCTGTGGATGTGGCATTTGTCAGATATGCCTGGTAAGGTACATACTAAAGGTGGCATTGCACTCAATGGTAGGTGTGATGAATGCCAAATACAGTGGAACAATGACTTTCTTGGATTTACATGCCATACCTTTGTTTATAGGTTGTGTAACATAGAATGAATCTCCAAATATTACCAACCTGTGACAGTCAAAGTCTAGATCACTAGCTATGTGTCCATAAGTCCCTGACTACTGGGTCAACTGTTGGTGGTGTGTGGTCATTATAATAGTTATCAGGGATGGATGACTTCCCAAAGGATAGTATTGTGCATTAGATGGCATTTACTGTTAGGCCACGGCTCTGACAACAACTGAATGCCTGTGTCAGTCCATTCTGGATAACTGTTGAGTCAGTGTGGGATTCAATGACAGCTCCTAATTTACAATCTTCTGCAAATTTTGTCAGGCAGTGGCCAATGACAGTGGCCATGACTACAGAGAAGTAAATGCCTAGAAGGAGCACATTCTACCCCACCCAAACCCACATCACACATACCTACATGTGCATATGTCTGTACCAGACACATAAGTAAATACCAGACACCTCAGAAACCCAAATGCGAGCTCACTACACATAATCATACCTCTGAAGAACACAAAACACATAATAGCTCATGCACCACTGTCTCACTGAAACACCTAAGGCAAAACACAAAATTAAACATATTACTCATAGGTGATTAAATCATGAGAAACATTTATGTGCCTCTCATCAGGTTACATATGGGAAAGGTCATAGATGGCTTTCTGTGAGGTGGCAGGAAATGCCATATCACACATGCACTCAAGTCTGTCAGCATCAGGTACTGTTATGACTATGTCTTAGTTCTTGTTGGTGTGTATGACTTGAGACATACCTATCTGGACTGTATGCAGAGTCAAGACTGGGCTGACAGACTATGTGTCTCAGGCAGGTATATCCTTGCCTTTTGCTGCATTTTACCATCACCTAGGATGATGGCTACATACAAACAGAAAATTATTGATGTCAACAATTGCTGTAGTGTGTGGTGTCAATGTAAGGGGATCCACTATCTGTCAGCCTGGGACTGCGTACACAACAGACCTCAGTGCTTTTCCAGAGACGGTCTTCATCTGTCACACTTGAGATTTTATCTCCTGGCCAAGGTTGTTGCCACCCTCACAGAACACATTTAGGTGGTGTCACAAGGAAAAACTATCCCATGAGAAAACACCATATTTCATTTATTTATTTATTTTATTTTAACTAAAATAAATAAATAAATAAAAATAAAAGGAGGTGTCAAGAGGAAAAACTACCCAATGAGAAAACGCCATCTACAAACAACATCATGCTTATGCTGCTAAACGCTAGGAATGTCACCACTAAACTTCTCTCAGTGGAAGCTGTCCCCATCATGGAAGATGCAGACATTTGTGCAGTCACAGACACCTGGGTCAAGGCTGTGGAGAGCACCACAGCCATACCAGGCTACACCTCCTTATACACATTCAGACCTCAAACTTAAAGTGTGCAAAGTAATGGAGGTGGTGTATCCATATTCATTAAAGATAGATACACATCCAGATTGGTTAGACAGTATGATTCCCTTGAAAAACTGCAGGGGCTATTAACTGCTTGTAGGGAACCTAACTAAGCCATTGCCAGCTACAGGAGCAACTCTATGAATTAGCGCACCCACTGTGCTGAAATGGATCTACTTGATTCTATCAAGATACATCACAACAAGATGGTTGCTTGACTTTAACTACCCACCAACTGGGTAGCTTACTTGTGCTCAAACTCACTTGCCCAGTGGTTAGTCAACTTCCTTAACCACAATGCCCTGGACCAGTGAATTGACATCCACATAAGGGGAGACAGTGTACCGGATCGGGTGCTTACTGATATGGGTGACTACTGCAGATCCTCCACTGTGAGTTCCTCCCTGTTGAAATGTGACCACGAATTGGTTTCATTCAAAGTAAGTATCACACCTCATCTTTGCAGCATAAAAAGTAATACACTTCAGTAAAGAATATTATAACCTACTATGGGATGGTATAAATAGCTTGACTGCACCACCCCCCTCAGATGGTACAGGCAACTATGCCAAGCTTTACACCAATGCTTTTTACAAGCACCTGTGCAAGTGCAATGACTCACCTGTACCTGACAGGAGCAAAACAAGCTCCTCGTGGCACAGCAAACCTGCCTGTGGACAACTGCCATTATCAGGCTTTACAATAAGAGGTAGATATTGGTGTCTAACATTTTATCTCCATAAAATGGCAGCACTCACTTCTCAGCTTAAACAAGCAAATAAGTGTTGTTGTGAAATCCTGCCAAAGAAAGTATGGGGCAAAATTAGCCTCCTTCAAAAAGGACAGTCACAAGGCATTGTGCAGTTACACATGTAACATAAAAGGAAAGGCTCACATTGTCAAACGTGTACATAATGATACCAGATATAATGAACCTATAGACATAGCTAACCTGTTGGCCGACAGGTTCTGTGACAACTGCACTCCCCTGTCCTCACCACACATACACCATGACATCCCTGCAACCTAACCCATATCTGGTATCTCTAAAGAGCAGGTACTAAATGACCTCTCTAAGGTGACAAAAACAGCATCTATTGTACCTGCTAGCATCTCAGACTGTGTCCTACATGGTATCAAACATGGATTACCAACAACATTGGAAACTCTTCGCAAATATAGTGTAACCATTGGTTGCATCCCAGCTGACTGAAAATTGGCCAGTTATTCCCTTACACAGAGGTGACAGTGAGTTCTCTGACCACAGGAACTATAGACCTATTAGCCTGACTAGCCATATTTGTAAGGCCATGGGGCAACTCACCATGGACCATAGCAACAAAGATATAGGCAATCTAAAAACATTTGACCCTACACTGTTTAATCTGTGATAGGGAGATCATGCCTGTTATACCTGGTAGACATCTATGAGGCAGCCCCCAATGACCTGGATGAAAGGACATCTGTACATACAACCACCTGGACTAAGACAAGTCATTTGACACTATCCCCTACTCAGGCATCATTGACAAACCCACCCAGCTAGCCATCAACAGTAATATAATTAGAGGGGTCACTAACTGGCTCACTGATAGCACTCATATAGTCAGAATATGGATATCCATCTCTAATAGCAGAACTGTAACCAGTGGTGTTACACAGGGTGCAGTCATGGGTCCTGTAAGGTTTGGAATCAATTTATCCTACATACAAACACAAAGTTAATTTCTGTGGCTGACAAGGTTTGGTGATGCCTGCAAACTGGAAGTGGTCATAGACTCTCCAAATTATGTCAACATTCTACAAGAGGGTCATACATGACCAAATGATTGTTGACACAATCATGGTTTTATACTCCATGTAAATATACGTAGTATTATTCCTTATGGTATCAACAATGTCCCTGCTATGTACTACATCAATAGAAACACTTTAAGTACATACTCAGGGGTGAGAGACCTTGGCATACAGGTTTACACCTACCTTACCTTAGCTCACTATGTCTCCACAGTGGTATGAAGGACATTATATCTTGCAAATATCATAACTGAGGGCACTGTCACCTGAATATGAAGTAGTTATAACCTCCACGTACTCTTCCCTCATCACGCCAATATGTGAGTGCAATGGCCATTTTGTTATGTATGTTTCCAAGCACCAGTGGCAATTGCAGAGACCACAAATATTCCTTACAAGGGAAATTCAAGTCTTCAGCATCTGTCCTATGGCAATCATCTGAAATCACTGTAACTTTAGTCTGTGTCATCCAGACTACTTAGAAGTGATCTCTGCCTTCTATATGAGGCAATCTGAGACCCTGTTTTATTGGTAATGCTGCATATCCATAAGTCAAATGGTACACAGATTACTTGCTGTAAGGACCTTTGGAATGTGACATCAACAAAACATGTTAAAGGAAGAGATATGTCTAACAGGGATTAACAAACCTTTGTAACAGACTCCCACTTAATGTCAAACAGCATGCCTCACTGGCCCTCTTCAGATGCAATCTGCATGACTGGATGTGTGACTGTAAGTTCACCATGGGGTTTCTGCCTGTGTCCACAGGGGCAACAGGTGCTAATCATGTATATAAGGGTAAGAACTTGGATATGATTAGAAGGGTCCTAGGGCTATTAGTCCAGTAAAGTGAATGATTCTATGATCCCATAGGCTGTTGTAAAATGCTCTGACTGACATCTATACACACCATCTTGGCTACAGTGAGAATGATATCACTACCAAACAACATTTACAGGAGAATGCACAGCACACACACACACACACACACACACACACACACACACACACACACACACACACACACAC
>NC_056728.1:1599162125-1599234625 GCF_019279795.1 Protopterus annectens
ATGTATGTGATCTAACATTATGTTGGGAGCTATGTCTATATTTGTGGATATTTACATCCTCTTCTGTCCATGTAGACTCCTGTATGCATAAAAATTCTGCATACACTACAGACACTGACACAGAGTCTACAAGGATGCCTTTTGGCTTGTTGGATCACTCCACCTGGGTCATTTGCATAAAATTCAACTGCTTATGAGTTAATTTGAATTCCATGGAACTTTACTCTGTTTGTGCATGCTTGCACACTGCTAAGTGATGCTTACTGAATCTAAAATTGTTTGCGCTCATGTATACATTGCTGAGCATTTACACATTGTGTCGTGATTCACTGACCAAAAAAAAACTGTGTAAGCTTTACTGAATTTCCCCCAATAACAAAGTAGTACAAGTATTAAGACAATAACAAAGTAGTAGAATTTGTGAATACAATAAAAGAAAATAAGCAAAATATAAGGCAAGCAATAAAGTTGACCATACATTATATACAAGATAGAAGAGAGTTCCTCATAAGCATGTTACATAATGATGCATGCACAATATGTAACAGAATAAGAAATAGGTTCATAGGTTCATAGGTGTGTACTAGGTCAACAGCCATGGAGCCTTTACAACCCTAGCCTATAGAAGTGCCCTGGCATCATGGCACTGTTAGTTCCCGGTGCCTCTATAAATAGAGCCACTGGAGTGATCCCCGGGTGAACTTTCCATTTCCATCCACTCATCAAGAATTCTTTTGAAAAAGTCCAGTGAGGTGCTCTGCTTGACATGTATGGGAAGTCTATTCCAGAGCATGGGCAGTCTCTGGGTTATGAACCTGCCCCTCCAGCATGTTCTGTTGATTGTCGTAATAAGGTTGAGGTCCCTGGAGCATGTGGTGCAGAGGGATTGGGATTTCTTTAGGTGTAACATTTCCAACAGGGCTAGGTCAGACATGACTTTGTAAGTCAAGCAGAGATTGCCTCTTAACAGACGGTATGAGACAGAGAAAAGCTGGAGTTTTTTTGAGTCTGTCAATGTAGGACATGTGTTTAAGGCCTAGGATCCTCTTCATGAGGTACTTTTGTGGCCTTTCCAGCTGTTGCAAGTATTTAGTGCGGTACATGCCAAATGGGGCATTATACTCGATGATTGGTCTAATGAGGGAAGAGTAGAGAGAGATGATGACCTCTTTCTTCCTGGATGAAAAAGCCTTGGTAATGGGATTTGCCACATAGAAGGACTTTCTGATCACAGTGGCAATATGGTGGTCAAAGGAGTGGTTGCTGTCATTAAGCTTAAATCTGTGGTTTCGACACCAGTTGTTGGTCTCAGTGAGGCCTTTCTGTAGGATCTCTTCATTACTTGAGGAGTTAATAATGGCTCCCAGCTTGCAATCGTCAGCGAACTTAGTAAACCAGAGTCCTTCCATGTTGGCCTGGACTTCTGAGAAGTAGATGCCAAACAGGAGAGGACCCAGAACCGATCCCTGTGGGACTCCACTCATGACTGGTCAGCAGTCTGACTTGGAGTCTGCTACTTTCACACTGTGGGTTCTATCTGTGAGCCAATTTACAACCCACCTAGTGATATAGGGGTTGATGCCTAGTTTGGTGAGTCTATCAATAATTCCTGAGTGAGGAATGGTATCAAAGGCCTTGGTCTGATCGAAGTAGGCTGTATGAACTACCTTGCCCTCATCCACAGCTCTGGTGACTGACTCAAAGAGGTCAACCAGGTTGATTAGGCAAGATCTACCCTTCACAAAACCAAATTGCATGGGATCCAGAGTTTGGAGATTCCCTATATCCTTGTTAATTAGGTCTATGATGATGCGCTCCATAGCCTTGCATATCAGACTTGTCAGGCTAATGGGGCAATATTTCCCAGGGTCTGTAGTTGCTCCCCCTTTATAGAGAGGGATGACTGTAGCAGTGCTCCATTCTTTAGGGACAAAGCCTGAGGTCAGGCTGTGATTGAACAGGGCACACAGGTGTGGTGCCAGTTCACTTTGTAGTTCATGTAGAACACAACCAGGGATATTGTCAGGTCCCATGGAAGCTGTATTCTTGGCCTTGGACAATGCAGAATTAACCTGTGCTGCAGTACTGCTGGGTGCTTGGCATCCTTCCAGTATTATGATTGGTCCTTTAGGTGGGGGAGAGAGGGGTAAAGTTGGCACTGAATCTGTCGACCAGTATGTTGGCAATATCTGTTGGCTTAGTATAGGAAATACCATTGTGCAGTAACTCACAGCAAATCTGGGTATTGCCATGGAGATTCTTGTTATAACTGTAGAAGGCTTTGTCATTGTTTTTAGTGTCTGCCACAAATCTGCCTTCATAGCTAGCTTAAGAGGTTTTGATGAAGGATCTCAGCTTTTTGTTGAGGCTAATAAGGGAGTTTTTCCAGTCTTGGGACTTTACCTTTTTCTGCAACAGTTTCTTCCTTCTGTTATAGAGTTTGTTAATGGCAGGGACCACCAGACTGGCTTCCTTTTTTTGGAGGAGAGCATCTTGGTTCTGTTAAGTATGGCTAGTTTCATGCATTTATGTACGTGTTCGTACAGTGCATTGATATATAACTCGGTGGTCATGCACCTATTTTTCTTTGCATGGATGCCATGAAGTTAGCCACCTCTGTTTTAGTAGTCCAGAATTAGCTTTGGAGAAGTTTTTCATGGGGGTTACCTTTGCTGGTGGCGTGGGTGAGATGTGGATTTCCATGATAATTAGTTTGTGGTCAGATCTAACCAGGGAGGAATTGACTATTTGTGTTGAGCAATGGTTGCCTATGTTAGTAATAACCAGGTCAAGGATGTTGCTTTCTCTAGTGGGGGTAAAATTGAGCTGGTCCAGAGCATTGTTATTAATGAATTCCAGGAAGTGTTGGGTAAGTGTATTGGTGAATGAGTACTTTTCCCAGTTGAAGGAGGGGTAGTTGAAGTCACCCAGTATGAGAGTGTTGGGTTGGACCCTAATAGTTTCCAGGGTGCTTAGGAACATGGAATGAGAGTCTTGGGACATGGTTGGGGACCTATAGTAGGCTACGACCTTAATTGCCATCTTACCCACTATTAGTTGTACCTGAAGTAATTCTGCTGCATTATGCTGTGCTACTAGTCTGGAGATGTGCATATCCTTTATGAATATAGAGACGCCACTGCCTTTGGAGCTTCAGTTCATTTTCTGGGGTTGAATGGTGTGGAATGAGTTATAGCCTGGTAGAGTAGGGGTGCTTTCTGCTGCTTTAAACCAGGTCTCTGTTACAGCACAAATGTTGATGTTCTCCATTTTAAGAAGTGCTTCGAGTGAGTGCATCTTGAGATTTAGACTTTAGTACTGAGCAGCATGACCCTCAGATTGCATTTATTTATAGCTGTTATGGTGGTAATTTGGTCTTTGGAACACTACCTAAAAAAGGCATTATAGGGGTAGCAAGAGCCTTAGCCAGTATTGGGAAACCTAACAGTGACAGATGCAGGTCATCTCTGACAAAACATAGAGGTCTGTCAGTCATGTCGTTCCAAGCAGACAGATACTGGATCCCCTTAGAATGACACCAGAACTTAGCCAATTGTTGGAAGTCAATCATTTTCTGCTTGTACTGCGGTATCATTCTGGGCAATGGAAGGATGCTTCTCAGGGCTAGGGTCATAACTGCCAGGGCCACATAATCCATGAGCTCCTCCATGTCTCTTTTCATGTAGTCCAGGGAGGTACGTCTCAGGTCATTCACACCCACATGGACAATGACAGAGTCATACTTGTACTTGTTGTGGAGTGACATGAGTGCGTGTCTTATGTGTCAGATCCTGGCACCCGACAGACAGCTGACTGTTACCTTTTCCTTATTCAGTCTAGTGAGTGGGACGTCAGTGAGCCTCACTATCAAGTCTCCTAGTATTAGTGTATTGGGTAAGCTGTTTTGCCTTTGGGGCTTCGGTTGAGGGGCACACTGTGTAGTTGAGCTATGTGTCTTGTGATTTGTGCTGTGTTGTAGTGGTCAACTGCATTTCTGATTTGGAGGTCTCTGCTGTTTGAGTAGATTTCTATTGAGAACCTCCATGAAGGTGGGTGTGTGGTTTTAGTTTTTATGTGATAGCTGTGATGGCGGTTGTTCTGGAGGGCTATGTGTTCCATGTGGTGTGGTGCAGGTGCGGACCTTCTCCTCTCGACCAGCTATTCCGGTCTTGGCTGGAGAGTGCATGTCTTCCAGTTTGGGTGTATAAGTGCATCTCTCACAAGTCTGAGTGTTGGGAGATAAGAGGAGAGGGTTGTCTGTGTACATGAGGCAGTTGCTACACTGCCTCAGAATGCCCAAGTTCACCAGGTGAATAGGAGAAAGCCAGGAGGGATGGTCATAAAAGACATATACTCTTTCTGGCAAGAGAACAAGGTAGTAAATTCCAGATAAAAAATTGAAGTCAAAAGAACTTGCATGGAAATGAGCTACACCTGCAAAATGATATTTCTCACTAAACCAGCACATCTACTGCTTGTTCTTCCAGTAAGGTCTCTATCAGTTCACATTCATTGAAATCTAATGGGGATAGATGGACCTTTGTGCTAGGTTCCAAAAGTGGAGAATGGCTTGCAACAATGAAATACCTTGGAAATGTAGGTTGGCAAAGGCTTATAATGCAAAATCCTGAAGAATCAGTGTAAATAAAGAGCAAACCAGTATAAAAAATGTACATATAAAAACACAACAGAACCAGTAGGCAGAAGGTATGTGAGAATAAATGAACTTTAATAAAATAAAATAAAATATAAAATCAAGATAAGCACTTTCGTATTCAGTCCTAGTACTTCATCAGATCTAAGTTAAGCACACAATATACTTTCCTTTTATAGGTTAATATTTCAAACCACGTGACTTCAATACAGGCTTAATAGGTATATATTCATTTAAGAGTGTATAATGAGACTGAGATTGTAGTGGCACAAAATGATACCATATCTCTAAGGGAGACACGTACAAAACCATTTTTTGGGAATACTTTTGGCAATGAGAATAGCAATGATTCCCTTCATCTCTTAAGGATGTGACTCACTTACTCCAATGATACTAGTTCAATCTGTAGCATAATTGAGAAGCACTGGAGAATTTTACTGTCTGATAAGAAATGTAAAGAGACATCGGGCACACTACCCTCTTTCTGCTTTAAGAATCATCCCTCCATTAAAAAGATCCTGCAATCATAACCCAGTCTAAAAGCACTTTTTCTTGTCATAATTGTAATATGTGCAAGTATATTCAAACAGATGACCAATTTATGCACCTTGACACCAAGCGTATTTATGATATCAATGTCTATGCCAGTTTGTAGTACATGTAGTCTAGTTTATCTAGCCTCCTGTGAAATCTGTAGAACATTTTACTTTGGTAAGACCAATTGCTGCCTAAGGGACTGCATCAGGGAACAGTTGTACTGTATAAATAAGCAAGACAACAAGAATGCTTTATCTAAGCATATTAATCATGTTGGTAACAACCACTGTTTTAAATTTATGGTCCTGGAGATATGTAAGATTAGTCCAAGAGGTGGTGATCTTAGGACACGTACTGAATGTGTAGAAATCAAATGGATTTCAATCTTGCAGCAGCCAAAGGGAAAGGGTTAAATGAATATATACCTATTGAGCCTGTATTGAATTCATGTGGTTTGAAACATTAGCCTATAAAAGGAAAATATATTGTGTGTTTAACTTAGATCTGATGAAGTACTACGCTTGAGTATGAAAGCGCTTCTCTTGACTTTATATTTTATTTTATTTTATTAAAGTTTGTTTATTCTCACATACAATCTGCCTACTAGTTCTGTTATGTTTTTATACAATCCTGAAGAAACTGTTTCAGTAAAGGTACAGTTCCACTTAGAGGAGGGACATGGTACACCAGGCAGTACATGTTAGCAGGACAGACTGCCTGCAAAAACAAGTTCAACTGCCATATTACCTGTCATACATGCAGTCTCCCATGTCAGACAGGAGGTGCTGCTGCTGTGCAGAGTGGCCTTATGACAATGCAGAATATCCATGCTGCCTGTCATACATGCACTCTTCCACATCAGACAGGAGGTGCTGCTGTTATGCAGGGAGGCCTTATGGCCATACACAGCTGCCATGTTACCTGTCATATATCCATTCTCGCGCATCAGATAGGGGGCGCTGCTGCTGTGCAGAGTAGCCTTATGACCATGCAGAATATCTATGATACCTATCATACATGTATTCTCCCACATCAGAAAGGGGGCACTGCTGCTGTGCAGAGTGGACTTATGGCCATGCAGAATATCCATGATACCTGTTATATATGCATTCTCCCATGTCAAACAGGAGGTTCTGCTGCTGTGCAGAGTAGCCTTAGGCCCATGCAGAATATCTATGATGCCTATCATACATGTATTCTCCCACATCAGAGAGGAGGCACTGCTGCTGTGCAGAGTGGACTTATGGCTATACACAGTAGTCATGCTACCTGTCATACTTGCATTTTCCCATGTCCGACAGGGGGGCACTGCTGCTGTGCAGGGTGGCCTTATGGCTATGCATCTCTACTTATAAAGCAGCTCCAAAGCTGAGGGCAGACTTCCTGGTGACAAATGACTGCAGTACTACAGATGACCTATAGGTGGTAATGTGGCGCCAAGTAATTTTGAACATACAACCCAAGGAATGAGTAATGAGCTTTATTGTCACAGAACTTTTCAGAATATCATTACCTGCTCCTGGCACTCTAGGAACAATAGCCATTCAGTACCTCAGTGTTGCCAGATACTGATTTGAGTGTACCCTGCTACCTTGGATGATATTTTTCACAGGATGAGCTTTAGTTCTTGGACGGTGAAGCAGGATGGTGGAGGTTCTCCATTATGTTGCTCCAAAACTGTTTTGGAATCTAGTCCCAGTTAGCCCCTTTTTACTGAGGTACTAAAACTTTGAAGAATATTTAAGTAGCCAGTTGTGGGGGGTTATATCTCCTACATGGAAGATGTACAGGTGTGCAACTTCTTGCCAAAATATATGCTCAAGGGGATTACAATGAGTCTTAGTTTTCTATAAATGTGTAATGTCCTTTCTGACTATGACTAAACAATGGAACTCTTTGTTTTTCTAAACTTAATGTAAGGATCATCATTATTTCATTGCAATATCACACACAGTAGGCTGCTTTTTACATTCCACTTCTTAAAAGCAAAAACTCTCCAAATAACACGACACATAATTTTTTTGAAGACCTTTCTTTAAAAAATATGCTAAAAGTAATGGAGATCACCTACTATCTGCACTAATATGCTAGAGACTTAATTGCCTACTGTTTTCTGAAATGTCTAAGTGTTAAATTGATCTTGCAAAACCAATCAGCATTTGGTTATATATCAAAATTTTGAGTTTTCAGGAACGTAGGCTTTATATTCATATAGTGTCATCTTTTTGTTAATCAGTTTATGATTCATTGTTATAAACAAGACCACCAATCATAACCATTTTTGGTTATTTATAAGAGATTTTTTTCACAAAAAAGTACAACATGCCTTGTAACTCATCCAGCGTAACTCTTCTGTATTTATATTTTGCTTTACAAATAAAGTTACATCTACCTAAAATAGCAAACTTATTCTCTGATTTTACCTTATAAAAACTGTAAGGCTGCATCAACACTTAGCATTAGAAAATGTCATGCAGTTCTCTCTTTAATTTTATAAATAAATGTTGGCCATACAGTGGAAAGACTGCATTACCTGCCTCTGCTAAAACCCATAAGATCTGTGACAACTGATAAATATGTATTCTATCCAACCTATGAAATAAGATTCCTGGCTGTACCTTATGGGCTAACTGATTAAACAAGAGCTGTGAGTCACTGTGAATATTAGACCAAGTGGTTCTTTCTGGGCTTAATACTAACCAAAAATGTGATTGCATGCAAGAAATGTAACTTCTGTACCATGGATATGACATAAAAGAAGCCGAAAAAGTACAACAAAAATAATTTCTTTAATTTTTTTAATTTGTAAAAATCCCGCCATATACCATAGTCCTTAATTTGATGATATTACTTCTGTGATTATCAAACTTGTCTACTGTTGTCTTAATAATATATTGAAGCAGAAAGCTCTATTCTTCATCAGGAAACAATGGAAGCTGTATAGAGTACCAACAGGGAGCATTTTTGTCTGAGGATGCAGTCTGTCCATTTTTGTGTATTTTCCCATAGAATTATATAGAAACTTCTTGACTCCTCTCCACAGGAAACTCAGCTATCCTTCCTAGAGAGTCTTTCTTTTTTCTTTTTATTTTTTGTAATAGAATGCTTGTTATACCATCACACTGCAGGTGGGTGATCCCACCTACAACTTACTGAGAATTGTTTGAAGATACAGTCCTCTGCTTGTACTACCAAAACATTCACCGGGCCATCAGCCTTCCCCAAAATGACTGAACTAGTATTTGCTGTACATTCTTTACTATGTCTGCCAAGCTCTTCTAGTGCTCAAGCTAATAAATGAACTCAGCTAGTCTTAGCCATAGTCAATGCTTTATCCAACAAGAGCTTGGTTGTTCTAAGTTGTTTTTCAGTGTGCAGTCTTATTAACAAATCATATTTGCCTATCATTTGCCTGAAAATGGACCTACTTTATGATGATGATTCTTAAAATTGCTGTGTGTTACTCAGATCATTATGCATCATTCTAAACACTTAGTTTATCAAGATACTCACATATCGTTATAACACTCGTCAGTAATCAGTACATTATTTAATTCATTCATTAATATATCATTCGACTCACACATCCGTTCTTCTTTCCTCTCACTTATCACAGCATCATTTCACGGATTTTTCTGTGTATCATTATACTCAGTTATCAGTATTTTATTCCATTCACATATCAGTGTATAATTCTATGCACTTAATAATTTAATATTCCACTCACATCTCAGTATATCCATTCTGCTCACTTCTTCATAATCACATCATTCAGCTCACATATCATTGTGTCACTCCACTCACTTATTAGTGTATTAATCTCCTCGCTTATCATCACAATGTTCCATTCACATATCAATGTGTAATTCTCCTCACCAGTGAATCATTCCACTCATACTTCACTATATAATTCTACTCCTTACCGGTGAATCATTCCACACAGCCATCAGAGTATCACTCACCCCACTTATATTTAAAATCTTTCTATTCACTTATCACAATGTGTTCCTCTTACTTTTCAGTACTCCATTCCACTCACATATCATTGTGTCACTCCACTCACTTATCCGTGTATTAATCTTCTTGCTTATCATCACAGCATTCCATTCACATATCAATGTATAATTCGCCTCAACGGTGAATCATTCCATGCACATGTCAGTGTATCATTCCATTCACAAAACAGTAAAATATTCCACAAAAATATCAGTACATAATTCCACAGACAATGCAATGAATCATTCCACTCATTATCATATCATTCCACCCACGTTTCATTACATCAGTCCACTCACTCATGAGTGTATTAATCTTTATAGGTTCATAGATGTTTACTAAGCTAACCACCACAAGGGCCTTTTTAATCCTAGCCATGCATCCCAAATCTCTGACTAGTTTTGATACCCTTGATAAGTGTAAGCAGGGGCTTAGGAGATGAACCGTTTACAGATTACCTGTTTGCATTAGAGACATAGGTGCCAAACCAGGGATAAATTTCTGGTTTCCCATCCAATTGTCCAAGTTGCACTTGAATTGGATTAGGGAGGAACTCTGCTTCACAGAGACGGTGAGCCTGTTCCATAGATGGGACAGTCTCTATTTATATCACAGGCAAGGGTTAAGTTTTTAGAATGGGTAATTCTGGTATTATTTGTCTTGTGGATATTCAGGAGGCCCATCAGAGTGGGGTGTGACAATGCCCTGTATGCCAGGCATAGATCTCCCCTCAAAAGTCTGTAGGAAACAGAATACAGAAGTGGTCTGCATAAGACTTTATCATCACATCATTCTGTTCACATATCAATTCATAATTCAAGTCACTTACTGGTGAATCATTCCACTCATCTATCAGTTATCACTCCACTTACCTGTCAGTGTATCACTCCACTCACCTGTCAGTGTATCACTCCACTCACCTGTCAATGTATCACTCCATTCATCTGTCAGTGTATAACTCCACTCACCTGTCACTGTATCACTCCACTCACCTGTCAGTGTATCACTCCATTCACCTGTCAGTGTATCACTCCACTCACCTGTCACTGTATCACTCCACTCACCTGTCAGTGTATCACTCCATTCACCTGTCAGAGTATCACTCCACTCACCTGTCACTGTATCACTCCACTCACCTGCCAGTGTATCACTCCACTCACCTGTCAGTGTATCACTCCACTCACCTGTCAGTGTATCACTTCACTCACCTGTCAGTGTATCACTCCACTCACCTATCAATGTATCACTGCACTCACCTATCAGTGTATCACTCCACTCACCTGTCACTGTATCACTCCACTCACCTGTCAGTGTATCACTCCACTCACCTGTCAGTGTATCACTTCACTCACCTGTCAGTGTATCACTTCACTCACCTGTCAGTGTATCACTGCACTCACCTATCAGTGTATCATTCCACTCACCTATCAGTATATCATTTCATTCATATGGAGTATCATTCCTCTTAGTAATCAATGTACCTTTGCTCACATTCATCAGGATAACATTCCTGTTATTTACCAGTCTATGATTCCACTTTACCCTTT
Organism: Protopterus annectens; assembly: GCF_019279795.1. Lineage (NCBI taxonomy): Eukaryota > Metazoa > Chordata > Ceratodontiformes > Protopteridae > Protopterus > Protopterus annectens. The sequence goes on from NC_056728.1 coordinate 1,599,172,860, forward strand.
GTGGGAGTCACTGTTTTCAGCCAATTTATATTAAGATAAGTTTTTTAATATATTTTTTATTTTATATGTATTATATTTCAAGGACATAAATGTAAACTGTTTATATATTTATATTAATTCACATTTAAGCCAATGCGACTGACAGTTCCAGAGCTTCAGTAACAGGGCAGCATTTTTATATAATTAACCGATGCTGCTTAGCACCTAGTGCAGGCAAAGACCAAAGATTCAAAGCCCATCTACTGTTAGTCAACTGTTTTTGGCATTGCATGTTTCATTGAAGGTGCACAGGTTGGAGTAGAGGAAAGCCAACTCCTGCTGGTGCCAGTAAATATAGAAAGCAGCAGGTGCAAACTGTGGAACTGAGGCATTTGTACAGGGTTACAGAACTGTTAAAATAGTGCCATCAATATTTTTTAGAAGTAATAATGTTAGGCTTACATACAGATTCAGTCATTTAAGTTTTGCTTTACAAGCTGTATTTCATAAAGCTACCAAGTACATATTTGGAGAGAGTTGACACCATTTATATCTGAATGCTAAATAGATAGACCAAGGTGATATTGTTGTTTAAATTTTGGATCTTGCTACAGAGTTTTTAGCTTGTCTTTGTACTTCTTAAGTTTGGGAAGCATAAGCTATGAGTTTTATTAAACATTAGAAATATGTTTCTATCCTATTGTATTTATCATGACTCTGATAATTGACTGGTAATATCTAGCTCTACTTTAACTCAATTACACCTACTGTGGCAATCATGCAGTTAGCTTCTTTTCTGTTGCTGTACTAGTTTTATGGGTAGCCTGTCTCATTCAAACACCTCTTGGCACCTGTTTGTCTAAACGTATCTCTCAACTTGAGAGACCCCCATTGATTCCTAACTGAAAAGAACAGCAGCCCTCAGAATCTCAGTTATCAGGGTTGATTTCTCTCTGTGTTCTTGTTCTCTTCTGGACTCCTTTACAGTGATCTGTATCTAACCTTTTAGGCCATGTAAGACCTGTTGCCCCTTGACCTCCTAGTCCTTTGTAGAACAAAGGTTTCCTTAAATATCCACTTTTATGAATTAAACCTTCACCAAAGATAACCAAGCCATTTTAGTGTGACAGATTTATATCTGAATATATCCCCCAACTTTGGAACACCTTTTACTACATGTTAAGCAGAGTTACACCATTGTCATCCACAAGGCAAAACTAAATCAGAGTAGTAGCCTCAGAGTCATAGGTAAGACATATGCTAGCTCCCTTTGCAGGGCATTTTAAGCCCAGCCAATTTATCTTGTAACGGTGAGAATCAAATCCTGTACCTTGTGACTTTGAAGCAAAGAAATTAATCATTTTACCAACCCACAACTTTCCTTGTCTATCCTGTGCGGCCCTCCCTGAATTTGAAGGAAACTTCTGAATAATGATTATTGAGTAGGTTTGCCAAGAAGACTGTTTGCTTAGTATTAGCGAGGAACATATGTAAACATAGGAACCTAAGTCTACAGCATATCATCTGTTGTAGAATTTCTGTACTGTCTGTTGTTTTATTCATATTAAGGTGTCTGAGCATTTGTATTATAATTTATGTATTATTTAAAGGAAAGATAGAAAATATCAGTAAAAGCACGTTTACCATGTCATGTTTTGCGGAATGGAACTGGTCATATAAGGACTCCTTCAAAACTACAGTCAAATGGTAACCCTCCATTAAACAGACAGAGCGAACTAGAGAAAAAAGCAGTTTAAACGGTTGGCATCATTACTGCTTAGAAGTAACATTTCTAGTGGTTCTGTATCTCCAGTTGGAGGTTCATGTGCTCTGGTTGGTGTTTGAGCTGAGTGACTTTATAAATAGAAATTCAGTAAGGCAATAAGTTCAAATGTACCTTTCTTGTTTCTTGATGGATGCACTTAGATTGGCATGTTTTATTAGAGAAGATCATACTTGTATTTGAATGTGGGTTTCAGGGGAGTCTGTGCAAGTAGTTAACCAGTGGTGTCAAGAAGGTGTCAGGGATAAGACCTCGCAGGAAAGACTAGATGTTTCCATTCCTTCCTTTAATGCAGTGCAGATGTACACAGCTTCACTGCAAAGCCACCTATCCCTAACAGATTATGAATTGTGGTTTGTTTAGACTCTCTGTTGAAAAACATCTAGTGACTGTGTCTTAGTGTTGATATAAGTCCATTGCTTGGTGCAGAAGGAATATCTATGTCAGGTTACATACTTGAAATGAAGATTGGGAAGAATTCAACTTGCATTTGAAAACATTCTGAAATCACTAAAGCAAATATAAGTAGTGTATGATAGTAGCTGTGCAGACTTAGAGGTGTGAATTATGGTAGCCCAGCCTGTTGTTATGCAACATGCAGTAACAGTGCTCACCAGTTGTGCCTCAGCATCTACATATTGATTTTAGTGTATTTGGACTTTGATTCCTGTTGAGATGCTTTAGGAAAGATGGTAAAAGAGGTGGTAAAGGAAACACCAGAGCTAATGAGTGTAGATGGTGATGCATCTGAATGCTGAATAATATTCTAGGACTTATGCAGTTTTTTTTTTTTTTTTAGCCTGGAGTACCTAAGAATTAACCTATATTCTGCCAAGGCTTCCGGAGAGTCCTGGAACTGGGAGTGGGTTATATGATTGTCTTTCCATTTGTATCTGCCCCTTCCCCAAGAAAATAGGCCATGACAACACCACTGCCTCAGAATATTGACTGAAATTATCTTGTGGTATAGTTATAGGTCAGCAAAACCATGATGATTGCTCTCTGAATCTACCTGACAGCAGCAGTTAGACCATGCACCTTATACAGAATTATGATGATATGGATTTACTCCTCATCAAGTTGCTATGAAGGCTCATCAGCACATTTTTAAATATGTTGGGTCTACTGCCACAAATGTTCCACCTGTGCACCAACAGAACACAACAGATTGCTTGCTCTAAAAGCTACCAATATATTTTGTCACCCAGTCACTCCAAACTCATTTTATGCCTATTACTGTGGTCCGTGTTGCATATCATTCTATCAGTTGAAAAGATATAACAGAAAAATAGCTTTGGGCACTAAGTACATGGCATGAAAGTTAAGAAGCAGAAATATGCTGTCTACAACTTTTCTGCACCATACCATGTACAACAAGATTGATAGTGACAGATGTATAGCAAGGTAGCCAGTACAGTGATGCATGCCAGCAACTAGAGTAATGCAGGCTACATCTGAAGGCTACATCTGAATGTTATAAGCAGTAGGCTTAAAACTTGTGTAGTCATTAAGAGTGTTTTGTAGCATGACAGGAGTTTAGAATGTCTCAATATACAACTGTAACTATATAGGTAAAATAAAACAGACCCATACCTCTCATAGTGACAGCTGGTGACCTCAAATCAAAGGGGGGCTGCATGAGACAGCTGAATGGGTGGGTTCAATGGGAAGGGGTGCAGCCAACTAGAAAGGGGAGGAGATATGCTCAAAACCACAAAAGCTATAACTTTAATTAAATATGCTGCCCTGGGTACCAAACCGTCATTATAAGAGTCCAATCAAGGCAAAATGAAGTGTAGAAGAAAAAAAATATTTCAATGCATTGGCTGCATGACAGCTTACTTAATATCTAGATGGAAACAAAAAGGTTGTGAGGCATGAAAAAATAAATTACTTTTTAAATACATTACTGGAATGCCAGTCAAAATCAAGTATAAGAAAAACAAGCAGTACTCAACTCAAACCACTTCTCCTTGCACTGCAGTTCTAATTATAATTTATATTCAGCTTTATTAAAGTACCAAGTAACATGCTGGAAGTAGCGATCTCTGTGATACCCCCACTTGTAAAAATGTTTCTTATCCAAAAAAAAAAAAAACTGCTGCCTGACAACAACTATCTACTTGTTTCATGGGGAAAACATCATCAAAGTAAAAAATGAAAAGCAAACAAGAAACAAGCTCAAGATACATTGCTTAAAGGATTATTGCACAGGTTATGGAACACACAATAGATTGGCATTCTGTTTAGTTGACAGGTAAAGCCAGCAAAGATGACTGCAAATCTCCAACAAATGTAATGAGCTTATTAAAATAATGTAATCCTGTCCTTTATTACAAATACTGTCATATGCATTTCAATACCCAATGCTTATACGTTATCTAGTTATGTAAGTATTCTCTGCATGGCAACAACAGAAAGGCTTTCAATGTTGGCAGTTCTTTAACAGTATGCTTATTAAAGCTTACTTGCATCTTACAATCCCAGACAAGGTTACTTGATGGTCCTTAAAGCATTGCTACTTAAATACAGAGTAACGGGCACTTTCTGAATAATAATAAGCATAAATCAACAGTATAAAAATATGACAGAAACCAGAACATTCCACAAAATCAAGGACAGATGAAAAGCCACTGTAGTACTTGTGTCTACCTTGGATGGGGGATAGTCTGCACATTTACACTGCATAACTGCTCCTTGCCTTGCTTGGACACATCCAGAGTCACTACATGGAGAAGTGAGATGCAACAAGTATGTCACAATTTGAAATATCTCTGGCTGACTATGATGGCCCTGGCACATTTGTCATACCTCTCAACCTCAGAGCAAGAAATCTGGACAAAGCCATACATAGACGTGGAACAAAGGCCCAAAAATAAGGAACATTTTTAAATATTTCTCTTATAAAATTAGAAAGATAATAGAATAGTAGGTCTTGCATTAGTATGAATTTTCTGAAGGGTATGAAATCTGAAACTTAAATGTCTGTTATTATTTTCTAACTTAAGTCTTTAATGATTTGCCACTAATTTGCCAAAAAAAAAACAATTTTGTGAAAAACGGACCAAAAACGTGATGCAAAATATAAAATAGCCACACAATACAGCTGGGAACTTGTCAAAGAAGGGACACATTTTTAATATTAATACTGCTAAGTTGAGCAGCTGACAAAATAAAATAATCTACATGCATTTCTGAAATAAAAGTAATCTATAACTCTGATTATTACAGTTATTTATTAATTGTAAACCTCCACATTTCCTTCCAAAATTGCCATTTTGTAGAGGAATTGTTAGGGGAAGAGCAACATTTTGAGTCAAAATCGGGGACAGTTGAGAGGTTTGGATATGCCTAATTCTATAAAGCAATTTATTTGCACATACCTCTCAACCTGTTAATGTAGGAAATCTGGACAAGGCCAAATATATTGGGGGAATATATAAACAGTACTAAAAATTGCACTTGTATAAACTGAGACAGTTGATAGAATAACAGGTCTTGCTTTAGCATGCATTTTTCTGAAGGTTATGAAGTCTGAAACTCAGTGTCTGTCATTATTTAGTGACTTAATTCCTAAATGATTTGCCAGAAAACCACAAATTTTATGAGGAACAAACCAAAAATAAGAAGCAAAAATCTATTAATTCTGCAAAAATCTGGACAGTTGAGAGGTATAGTTCAGCCAGGGCTGTCTTTGAGTTTGCCGCCCTTTCCCCCTCACAAAATCATGGTCAAATGGAGCCTCCCCACTGCAGCCATTCCAACGAACCATTACTTGGCTATTTTACCCCATTTACCATAAACACGAATGTGTATACTGCTTTGCTTCTGCGATGATTTGGACTTCATTTGAAAGTTTTATTTTGCATTTTACAGCACAAACACTAATAGATATCTGTTAAACAAAGCAATGCAGTCTCATAATGAAAACAGACTTAGCATTAAAACTTCTCTGCCCTTGAAACTCACTTTCATTGAAACAGCATTGAAACCCACATTCAAAGAAAATACGTTTTGCCAGTGGCAGATAAAGATTAACTTTGAACTGTTTTGAAATCACAGGCCCCTTGCACATGAAACATACACATGCTCTTTGATATACCTTCCAGATTGTATTAAATTATATTCCTTGTACAATACAGTACAGTTTTATATGGTATTTTAAATGTAATGTTTTGAACATTTTTCCAGTAAACAATGACACAAAATGCATGAACCAATAATGACAAAACTGTCCAATTCAGAACATTTCCATCATAAAAATCTAATCAAACTTCTATAGTCCACCAGTATCAGTAAATATGCACAATCTGTGAAGAAGTAAAAGTCATCTAAATAATTCCACATTAAAGAGATATGTAACTAATGAAGAGGTTACTGCTAGCAAACAACTTTATATTTCATTGTTTCATCTAAAAATAAAGTGCCTATTGCCCTTGAGGAATAAATTGCCTATGTTACACTAACAAAAGGATAAGCTAGTAATATTGCAATAGGGAATGGATGGCAAACTGATAACAGGTTCATAGTTACTAGGTATCTTCGCCAAAAAGGACTGCAGCATCCGCCCCCTTTGCAACACAGTACAGTATCAGCAATGCATCTACCTACCGTGGGAGTAGAACCCACAACCTTCTGCATCAAAAGCAAGTACACTACTTGTTGTGCTATTAACAATGAAAGCAGACTCAGCATAAGCAGCACTAAACTTTTGCTCCCCTGCAGCTCTCAGCTCCTTGTAAAATCTACTCAACACTCAGCTGTATCTCTGATCTTTGCAGCACAAGAAATCTGGAAAAAGCCAAAATGTATTGGGGAGGGGCAAAAGCCCAAAAGCCAGGGAAACATTTTAAACATTGCTTGTATAATGTTGGAAAGTTGCTTGAATAAAATGCTGTGTTATTACCATACATTTCACTGCCAAGTCTAGAACCCATGACCCTGTGCAAAACAGTCAGACGAACATACCACTATGCCAAATCAGCTATTTTGTAAAAGAGAGGAAGACTGAAACTTAAATGGTTACCATTTAGTGAATTCAGTTATCACCGTAGCTGTCAACCTCTTAGCACAAAACACCTGAACAAAGCCAATAATGGGGGAATACAGCCCCCAAACATATCCAGTGAATTCAGTTCTCACCATAGCTCTCAACCTCTTAGCAAAAAACACTTGGAAAAAGCCAATAATAGGGGAATACAGCCCCCAAACATATTCAGTGAATTCAGTTCTTACTATAGCTCTCAACCTTAGCACAAAAAACCTGGACAAAGCCAATAATGGGGGAATACAGTCGTAAAAACAGGGACACATTTCAAATATCCATCTTATAAACTTAGAAAATTGCTAGAATAAAAGGTTTTGTGTTACCATGTACTTTCTGAAGAATATGAAGTATGAAATTGAAATGCTTGTCATTTTTATTTATTTAACATTTGTTAACCAGGAAAGTCTGACTTGGAACAAAAGCCAATTTTTAGCAGAGGCCTAGGGAGAAACACTTCAGACACACATCTTTGTAATATGGGAGGACATCAGACAACACCCACACAAACACCACGAGGACATACACACTCTACACAGAAGCCACCTCCAGCCAAGAATCAAACCAGAGAACATGTAGTTGTCAGGCAACAGTCCTACCACTGCATCACTGCACTACTGACTACATAAAGACACAAACATACAGAAACCACAGATTTTATGAGGAACAAAACAGAACAGAGCATATATGAGGCAAAAATCTGCACATTTTTTACAAATGGTGGTGGGTAGGGAATTCTGGCTCTTGCCACATAGGCCCAAGATGCAGAGTTCAAACCTGTTCTCTACCCCCCCCACCACCATATAGCAATTGGGGCATTACACACACACACACACCACTCTGATCCCCTTCCAGTCTATGCAGTTGTAACTGCACAGATGTCTGGGATATTTGCTGCTGAATGCTGTCTTCCTAATCCAGACTGCTGTGTATGCTCCAGACTAGTTCACCACCAGTTTGGATATTGGGAAATGCCACACATGCGTGACTCATGTTTGTTTGTTTTCCTTTTCTTTTCTTTTTTGTTTTACAGCTGGGGGGGGTGCAGTCCTGCAACCCAATTGCACAAGCCGCCCATGACCTCTCAGCTATAGATTAATATTTTTGGTCCATTTCTCATAAAATTGTGGTTTTCTGGCAAATCACTGGCAAATCATTGAGAGTTGAAGTCAGAAAAATAACAGTTTCAGACTTCATACCCTTCAGAAAATCCATACTAATGTAAAACCTGTTGTTATATCTACTTTCTAAGTTTGCAACAGCAATATTTAAAAAGTTTACCCATTTTAGAGCCTTTATCCTCCCATTATGTATTGCTTTGTCCAGATTTCTTGCTATAACTGGTTAAGAGGTATGAACAAAGCATCTGCAAAGTCATAAAACCAGTGTAAGGCAAATCTTATGGAATGCCATACAGGGATAAAACAAACATATTCAGCATTATGTCAAACAACAGAAGAAATGGGAAAAAAGTACACTCATGTAATTAACACATATATATAAAATGCAGAAAGCCAGCAGTACACAGCATGCCTCTCAACTGTCCAGATTTTTGCAGAATGCCCAGATTTTGCCTGATATTTTTGGTCAGTTTCAGATAAAATTTGTGGTTTTCTGGCAAACTACTCAAGACTGAAGTCATTAAATAATGACATACATTTGAGTATCAGACTTCATTCCTTCAGAGATTGCATGCTAACACAAACCCTGTTATGTTAGCATCGTAGGATATGATTTGATTCTCTCGGGCCTCATTTGTCTACTGTGTGACCATGAGCAAGTCACATAACCAGACATTGTTTCCACTTCGCCCCTAAGAATGGAGTGTACCCAGGGAGCCTATCTAGTTTACAAATGGGTATTGTAATGTTCTTCTGTCTGAATGGGTTTGTTTCATTTGTGATACTACAATTTAACTGGTTATTTTTATTTGTGATGCTGCAATTTTATTTAAAGTTTTTTTTTTCCTGACAATTTAATTTTATTTGCAGTATTTTGGGGAGGGCAGTTATAACTTCGCAAAATTATAGTATTTTAGCATGTAATTACCACACTGAGTAAACATTCATTTTATCCAGGTGAAGGCAATGTATGTAAAACATGTTTAGCGTCACCTCAAAGCAAGAGATTCTGCAGTTTGATTCTCTGCTGGAGTGCCTTCTGTGCAGAGTCTGCATGTCCTCCCTCCATTTGTGTGCGTTTTCTCCGGGTACTCTGGTTTCCTCCCATGTTACAAAGACATGCGTCTGGAGTGTTTCTCTCCAGCCTCTGCTGAAAATTGGCTTTGTTCCAAGTCAGGCTTTCCAGTAAACAAATGCTAAATAAATAATAAATAAATAAAACAGTACGTGTCTGTTAATGAGCAATGGCACTCTTGACACTATAGGAACATGCCTAATATACATTATGAAATGCTTTACTGAAGCTATCAACAAGACTAGCCTGATGAAAAGGCAACGAGTTGAGATTCCCACATCTTGACTTGTAACCTTACTGACGAGATAAAAATTGAAAAAAAATTGGAATTCTCATGGGGGGGTGTAGTCTTGCACCCTTGTAAGAGCTGACATTCACCCCATCTCCTTCTACTTATGTATACTAACTCTGAGGGCGCACTGTCACAGAAAGAAAGGTGGACTGTTCAGTCCTTATATGTAGAGCTATAATCTCTATATTCAGAACTGTTTCCTCTTTCTTTACTATATTGTTCAGTAAAATGGAAGCCATCATATAGGTTAGTCAATAAGTAGGGCACTTCATAACAGAATCTCAATTAAAAGCCTCTCATTAGGGTATCACAAGATTATGATTAAAATGTAAATTTGCAGTTTTCTAATGAAATCATTACACTGCATATGGTGGACCACTGATGGAACTGCATTTATGTCACAGGGAAAATGCACTTCTTTTAGAAGAACTTAATAGCATTAAACTAGAAAATATGACTCATTAATGGGAGGCTTTAATTATCACTCTACAAACCACTCTGCTTATCACTGGAGTAATATAAATGGAAACATATATTTTGGATTTTGTAAGTTATAACCTGAAGTAGATAGTGGCATATCTGACTATGGGCTCAAATACGCTGACCTGATTTTAACCAATTATGATAAGATGTTTGACCATATCAGCATGCTAATAACAATGTAAACCATTGGTCCTGAAAGTAATATGCACAAAGTTAGAACCTTAAGACTGAAAGCAGTGTGAACTGAATTTGTGGAATAGGAATATCTTATTTAATAACAGCGTTGTAGATGATGAGAAACATTTATGAAAAGTGCATTGTCTTATTCCGTGTAATGTATCATTTGTTTTCAAATCCAGGTGACAGAATACCAATATTAATAAACTTGATGATAACAACATACATTTATTTTATATTGTAAGAAATTTATATCCAAAGAAATTTTGAAAGTGATTTAATGAAGCTACCATCCAGTTTAAAAAAGTATATTAAAAATTCTAGAAGTAAATTTTGCTAGCATTTAGTACAGCTGTTGAGAACAAAACTGAAGTCCTCTATAGCTAGCACAATGTAAAAAAAGCAATATCCATTAATAATTTAATTTACGATAACCCTTTAATTAAAATGGGGTGTTCTAGAAGTACTTACAGATGTTTTCCTGTTACACTTGTGTTTGTCTAATCTTTCTAGTCATCCTTCAGATATCTCAGGAAAAAAAACTTTAATGCTGAAGTCTGGTATAAATTATGTAAATTTAAAAAAGCAACAGTATGGCAAAGAATGACATTTCTGGTCAGCATGTCTATCATTTAAATGATACCTAATTCAAGTTTCTATGTTAGTGTTATGAGCTGACCTTCAAAAAGCCATATATTCCATGATGAAGTTATTCCACCTACAAGGCAAAGAATGTGGGATGGCTAAGACCATACAAATAACAAAGCAATAGTCCTGCCAATGGATTTGGAAGGTCACTTTGTAGTGTAATAGACATTCAGGAACTATCTGTAGCTTACACATGGGTTCTAGGTGATTTTGGCCACAATGTCTAATGTTGATGTGCCATCCCAGACTCATGTTAAAATAGGAAAAGGGAGGTCAGTGATGATGATGATGATGATGGCTATGTAGTATAATGCATTCATTTTCAGTAGTTAATATACTTGTAACCATTTTAAATGTTTAAATGTTCAAAACATACAAAATTAGAATAACATTTAAAAACAATGCCGAAATCAGAACTGACAACCCCATTGGGATGTCAATCAAGTCAGCACAGCCTACACCTGCATAAAGTATGATGGTGTGTCCTAATGCAAACAATCACCCTTCGCCGCTCTCCTCCCATGCACTGGGTTTCAAAACAGGCCACTGCAACATAAGACAGTGAATGAGTGAATCAGACAACTAGTAGGTTTGCTGAGTGCAACCTCATGGTGTATATACATACAGTTAACAAATCAGATGCATGTCTGTCTCCCTGTGTGCATCCAAGGTTGGCAAAGAAACATACACTAAATGGAAAAAAAAAAGCATAAAATTGATATTTTTTCTATGCCACTTTAGAATCTTCCCTCCCCAGTACCAAGTGTAGGTATAAGAAGGGTCTATATTAGAACATCGAAGTTTCAAAACTTCGAATGTTCTAATATCGACCCCTATTCAGCAAAAGCTGAAAACATCGAACATACAGAACAGCAATATTTTTCCGAGAGAAAAAATTTGCTGTTCCAAAACTCATACACACAACACAAGCACAACAAACAAACAGCAATCCATACACATACACCCAAAATCTTATAGCTAACCCTACACTATACACACACCACTAGCTATCCACTTACCTTAACCCAAACCCTAACCCTAAGATCCGTCACTATCGTACACTCACCTCACCCCTGCCTTAACCCTAACTCATCTACCCCACCCTAACCCTCACGTCCACACAATCACACACATACCAAACCCGCACCCTAACCCTAACTAACCTAACCTACACTCAATCGCACACTTACCTGAACCCGACCCGTAACTTTCCACCACAGCGCTGAAAATACCGAAGCAACAGAAACAGACAACTGAATTCTTTCCCTAGGAAAAAATTTGTTTTTCTGTTGCTTCGATATTTTTAGCATTCGCTGAATAGGGGTTGATATTAGAACATTTGAAGTTTTGAAACTTTGATGTACTAATATAGAACCTATAAGAACATACCTCAGCAACCACCAAATACAAAATAATTCAAGAGAAGGAACCACGAAACAAAAGAGGAAACAATTGCTTCCAAGCACTTTGTTAAAAAACAAACAGAACAGCAAATTATTGTGCATACCTCTCAACTGTCCAAATTTTCACAGAATGTCCAGATTTTTGCTTCATATTTTTGATCTGTTCCTCATAAAATTTTGTTTTTTCTGGCAAATCATTGAGGACTGAGGTAAAAAATAATGACATATGTTTGAGTTTCAAACTTCATACTCTTCAGAAAATTTGTGCTAATGCAAAATCTGTTATTCTATCAACTTTTTAAGTTTGTAAGTTTGTAAGATCAATATTTAAAACTGTCCCTATTTCTGGGCCTTTGTCACCCCATTGTATATGGCTTCACCTAGATTTCTTGCTCTTAGAGCTTGAGAGTTATGCACTTCCTATTAAGGTCTCTATAAAACAAAACATCTAAGCCTTAAACATGATGCTCATCCAGCAGGCATCATCATGAACCAGTTGCATGCAGATCCTAGCCAGCAGAATTTTTAAACATTACAATTAGCCAGTCAATTACTAGAAGTATAGCCTGAACCTATGGTTTGTTTTTTCCCTTGATGACGCTCACAGTAGTCACTGTTGATGAGCTTACTGTAGTAGAGGCAACCACAATGACTAGGGTTTGACAATCTATTTTTCTAATTGTGTCAGTTCATGAGGGTTGGGGTCTGGACAAAGAAACGCGTTGGCAATTTCAGAAGTTTTGGAATTCTCTTCTGCATGGTGGCTAGAGGAAGAAATGTGTAAATTTGCTCCAGGGTAAAAAGCACTTGCAAAGTAAACAGAGTGCCAAAAGAACATTATAGGGATATACTTATTGAGTATCCAGCCTGTTTCTAGACTTTTTCATCCACAGACTAGATTAGCATCCATTATTGCCTCTGGGTCAATGCTTTGGTTGGCATCGTAATTCTGAGAGCATCCTTGAGACCTGGACAGATGGTCTACTGCTACAGATGGCCAAGAAAAGGTTAGATCTAACGTACCTTCTCTAACAGACAGTGTAGCTAGGAAGCACAATTGCCCTATGAATTCCTGCTCTTTAAACCACTTTAGTGTTGGAATGAAAGCCTTATGTTTATTTAACAAAGCAAGCTGTTGTCTGGTGCAAAGTGTGTAAAAGTTCCTTTAATGTGACATTTGCTTCCCAATTCTGTCACTGAGATCAAGGCTTCCTCTTTGTCTAAATAGCACAAGAAGTAGATAATGAAGTGCAAGTTGCTTGGTGTTCCACCATTTATTCCATGCACTCTTTCAATAATCAGGGAGATGTAGCTCTTCAGGAGTGCAACTAGCTTCCACTGTATGAAAGTCACTGGATCTTATACCTCCATAACTTTAGACAGCACCATCAGTCTCAAATGATTTCCTTAGGGCCTATTTTCAATGTCATCAGTTTTAAACACAAGCTTGGCATGCCAGGCTGATAATTCCTCCAGATGCAGTGAATATTTAATTAGAGCAACATAATGATCCAGCAGATCCTGATCTTGCAGTTGCAGCTTTTGCTACCTCTGCATGGATACCTTCCAAGCTAGAGTTCAGTTCCTGGATGTCCAGCTTCACCTCTTGAAGGAACATTGTGATGGAGGATAAAGAGTTTTGCAGCATCCTAACAGTGTGCATTTCCTGCCTGCTTTTACATTAGGATTCAAGGACATGTCTCTGGCAGGACTCGTCATATGGTCAGTTCATGAATTGATGGAGAAAATCTGAAGTTATCAATGAGATTTAAATAGTTATTACTACTAAAGTAGGATCAGTATATCATTGCTGAAAGCTTGTTGGATATATTAGTTAGAAAACTCACTTTTATCGAAGAGTAGATAGAAATCTCAACTTTGGTGTACCCAGTCAGTACTCTTACCCATCTGCGGACCCTGGGATTAACTTGAATTCTTATACGGTGATTTTTTATTATACTGTTACATGGAAAGCTTATTAACCATAAAGAGACTTAGTACAATGTACTGCTGCATTCCATAAGAGAAAATATGATTTTAGTTTGGATAATGGATATCATTTGGGACAATATTCTCTGAATTGTTATGTGTATGGTTCATCTGAGCATCGTTGTATGGACTGTAATAAATATCAAAGGGTGCCTTCTGAAGATAGGACTACAAACCTGATGAGAATGCAGGGAAGGCTTCTCATTCTATCAATTTTTTTTAAGAAGGGTTGCTGAAAGTATCTGAATAGGTGTTTTTTTTCTGGGATGTAGACTATTAGTTCAAATGCTACAGCTGAGAGATGCTGCTGATGGGGAGAACCTTCTAGTAAGAATGAGAAAAGCATTTTATGCAAACTAATCATTATGAATTTTTGTAGTCTGATGAGGAGATATGGATAGAAGATCATCAGATACTTCTTCTTCTTCTTTCGGCTTTTCCCGGTTAGGGGTCGCCACACCGGAACTCCGGTCCGCTAATGATTGGCAGCAGATTTTTACAGTGCCGAGGTGTCAGCCCAATGCCCAACCTTCCACAAAGGTATGTCCATTCAGCCTGTCTTTCAAATGCCACTCGACAGTGGGGAGGATATGCAGACTTCACACAGAAGGCGCTCCAGCTGAGAATCGAACAGGAAAACCTCTTGCTGTGAGGCAACAACACTACAGATACTAATCTTAGAAATCCTTAGGAGAAAAATGAACAAAAAGCAAAATAAGGAAAAAGAATGAGGGAACATAGAAAAGAAGTATAATGGCCAGTTATAAATTCTTTGAATATTCTCTCACACAATATTAATAGTTTAAAAACTGAAATAAAGTATATTTGGTTTATTTATTTATTTTGCATAGCTGGGAAATCTCCTTGTGAACAGCATGTGTCCACAGTATATTACATTTCTTAGTGTATGGGAGATACAACATACCACAGCTCAAGTGAAGCAATATTTTTCTGGCATTGTTGGCAAGATGCACGTTCCAGGATGTTGGCAATGGTTTTGAGCTATTTTATGTGATTTATGGTCACATTAAGGTTATGTGATATTTTCATTCCACTTAGGGCAGTGTGTGAACCTACTAGAAGAACCATCTTCTTATGATTACTGACCTCATTTATTAGACTTGGAAGTGCAACATCCACTTAGGGCCTACTAAAGAAAACAGTTAATGGTAGATGATATGGTATTAAAACAGGGGTTGTGGAGGCTGGACTATAGAGGTAAGGACTACCCCCAGAGAGTTTTATATTGGAGGAGAGATATTGTAATGGATATTATTAGGTTTTTTTTTGTAAATTAATTTCAGAAGATAGAAGACAGTGTCTGTTAGGTTTTCAAATGACAGCGGTATAATTTTTGAAGAAAGCATTATGTACTAAGGGGTAAAGAGGTAAGATAACAGACAATATGCATTCTAGGCTTTTTAATCAAAAGACCTTTGTAGTCTTGTAGAACAACTGTAGGGGTCAAAAGGATATTTATGAAAAATCTTCTGAATGGTGTTTTCATTGAAGGAAAAATAGCCAAGAGTACTGATACCAGAGGAGGCGGTCAATGCGGTGGAAAGGTTGCATATGCTGATGCACTTGGGAAGATAAGGTGGCCTGTGCTAATATCCTCAAACATGATATTTGTGTTACAAATCCTCAGAAAAATAACTGTGTGGTTAAGGAAGCAGAGATATGTTTTAAGGGGTAAAATATGAGGTTTCTTCTGTGTAATGGAAAATGTTCAACAAAGTGAATGATTATGTGGAGTGTTTAACAGATGACTTTGGTAGTGGGGATAATAACTAACATCAAACACTTAAGGTGGCTAAGGAATTCTTTCAAAAAATATACATTGAAGTGAGTTGGAGAGACTCTTTGGGTTTGCCTGACATTTTTCAGATGGATATGAATAGCAGACAGATAGCCTTACAGGACTTAATCAGGTATTGACTCATACCTCTCAACCTCTTAGAGTAAGAAATCTGGACAAAGCCATAAAAAAGTGGTACAAATAGGGACAATATTTAAATATTGATCTTACAAACTTAGAAAGTTGATAGAATAACAGGTTTTGCATTAGCATGAATTTTCTGAAGGGTATGAAGTCTAAAACACTAATGTCTGTCATTATTTTCTACCTTCATTCTTTAATGATTTGCCACTAATTTTCCAGAAGGCCACAGTTTTATGAAAAACGAATCAAAAATATAAGGCAAAAATCTGGATATGCTGCAGAAATCTGTACAGTTGAGAGGTATGTGTTGTGGATGATTTATTTACAAAAAGAACACTGGGTAACATGGTACTAGTGTTTTTGTTTTCTTTAAGTTGCAAACGTTGAAGTTTTTTTTATCTGTAGAATGAAATGAGAGTTTTATGAAAATGGTGGTAGCCCTGAGGTAATGTTAGGCAGTGTGGCAAAATCTGTGAAGGAAAGAAAGGCCAGACAGGATATTAACAACTGATGGCCTTTAGCCTTTTTGAATATGCACTAAAATTAAGCTTGCACACCTTTTAAACATTGTACAAAGTTGATTACAGCCTAAGGGGTCATCCCTGGGAAGATCAAATCAATACAGAATAAAGGAAGCAGGACAGTTTGATAAGTGTTACAAATTAGTATGAAGCCTTGTTACAGCTCTAGATATGGAATGTGTTAATGCAGGGGTCAAAACATCCTGTACACATGAAGAAAGTTCTAAACCTTTAATAAATATATTCAGAGTGTGCACGGTTTAGTTTACAGCTTTATTTTTAAGATAAGCAATCTCATTTCAATATGTAAGCTATGCACAAGTATTAACCTAGGGGATTATGAATACTTTATGGTGCTATGAGTCATAAAGTTTGCAAGTGGTTTCAGTAAAAAACAAAAACTTTCTCTGACAATATATAAATAGTACTGTTGTGGGGCTCTTCTGCCCGGGCCTCCACTGAAAATGGGCTCCTGGCCCAGTCGGACTTTCCCGGTTAACAAATGTAATAAACAGATAAATAAATGCAAGAACCTACATTATGCTGAGCTACAGACTGGGAGCCTCCAAGACTTGACAAAAGCAGACAGCTAGGCAACCATTTCGTGAATCAAGTAAGGAAGCCCACAAAGGTCCTTTTATCAGTTTGCAAAAAGAAAATACTGTCTAAAATGTCATTAAATATTTTTATAGCGATATTTGCCAAAAGCATTGCTAAAGGGTATTGTCATTATAATTTGATCGAAAATGATGATGATTTAGATAACAGGGGATCCAGTAAAGCAACGTTGTGCCAACAGATTGTACCTTGCAAGAAAATCCATTGGCTAAAAAACGTAACAGTATGACTGTCTGCATCCTGTCATTTCCGGGTTTAATAATATGAATTAGCTGTCTTTCAAGAATAGCATCAGGGTTAAGACAGCATTGTTGAATTCTCATTAGCATTCTGCTACTGTGTACTTAAAGTAATAGTGCATGCAAGGAATTAAAACCCTTTACTGATCTGAATTATGAATTACAGCTGGTTGAGTGACAGTAATAAATTACACTTCCACACCGGCATCTGCATGGCACGGTACAAATCAGTTATTATGTAGATGGTGGGATTCTTAAAGAATTATTTAACTGATCTGTATTTAGTATAACAAGCATTATGTTTCTGATGGACAGAGCAGTGTGTCTCACACGTGTATGATCAGAAAACA
Source organism: Protopterus annectens (assembly GCF_019279795.1). Taxonomy (NCBI): domain Eukaryota; kingdom Metazoa; phylum Chordata; order Ceratodontiformes; family Protopteridae; genus Protopterus; species Protopterus annectens. Next base: position 1,599,190,524 of record NC_056728.1, read on the forward strand.
TGAACGCTGACAGTGAAAACAGTAAGAAATACAATGGGTACTTATACTACATGAATTACATTTGAAGCATGTTGTTACCAATAAATTCAGAAAACCTAGGTTAAGAAAAAACTGGTAACACAGACATAGCCCTGTCTTTTTCTATGCCAAGAACAGATCTTACCAGAGAACCTCATGAATATGAGATCAACATTTAAGCAATGCTTTCTGCTCAGTATAAGGTAGTCTCCACAAAATATGTATTTTTGTTTTTTCATACATTAGAGTTATTAACCATGAAGGCAGATTGGTTCAAATTACTTTTTCAGCCAAGACTCAAACACAGGCCACAAAACACAAAGGCATCTGATACACTGCATGGATTAATATTACAATATCACCTTGTACTTACTTAGTGAACCAGACCTGTTATAATATTTAAATGAAATGTGACTAGTGACATTGGGTGCAAACCAATTTAAATCCAGTGCCATAAATCAAGGCATCATACATCAGTGAGAATTAAGGTTATGTAGGAAACGTAATCACAGAAAGGGCATTCCACAAGAAATCTCAGTGAAGTGACATAGAGATCTACCTGATCTACTATGAATTCAGGCAGTGGGCCATCACTTTAGTGTCTCATTTGAAGTATGCATCTAACATATTTCAAATTTTTCTTTTCAACAGTACTCAACATTTAAAAATCATGCAGGTATGAAGATGAAAGTAATTTATTTATTTTCATTTGTTTACAAGGATAGTCAAATGTGTCAGAAAAAAATAAACCCTTTTCAGTGGAGGCCTGTGGAGAAAAGCTTCATGCATTAATATGAAAAAGACAATGTACACAAAAGAGATAAAAAAAGTTGCAACAATTTTGCTAATGGGATAACATATCACAGAGTAAATTTAGTAACAAATAGTAAGAAAAGAAGAAGATAATCCTATAGATTTAAGATTGAAATGATAAGTTTTCACAATTACATATTCAAAGCAGATTCATGTTGAATCAGTTTTAAAAATCAGTACATTTATATTATAGTTGCATAGCAGGACAACGCATTGATAGTTGCAGTGCAGTACATACCATAACTAGGGGTAGTAAAGAGGAGTTCCCAGGTAATAGCTAGATAGATTGTGTAGAGACAAGGTAAGGAAAGACTAGTGTAACTCTAGAGGAGTTAGAGGAAATGGATTTGGGAAAGAGAAAGGAAAGAAAACAGAATGGGAAAGATTAAGAAATAAACAGAGAGCAAGATAGTAGAACTGGAAAGGAGGGCAAAGGTGGAGTAGAATGACACACTGAAAAGTGCAACAAACTCCTCCAGAGGACCACAAACACCAGGATGGAAACAGTGCAAACAGTAATGAACTGGTGCAAAGGAATCAGACCATAAATCCAAACAATAAGTATTTTAATCTATCTTATCTTAGAGCTTTTGTCTTGATAAAAAGACTTCATCAGAGGTAACATAAAACACAATCTACTCATCATTATATACACCACAACTACCAATCAAAATCATATATTAATTAAAACATGAGTTCATAAATCAATTGTTTCATTAAAACATATTATTCAATATACAAGTTTATCTGATAATGCAAGTACCATACCAAAAAAGCATTCTATTCAATTAAGAAATGCAGCCCTATTTTTGTAAATATGTGTAATGTGTAATATGTAATGTGTAAAATATAAAGAGAAACTAGAAACTGCCAAAGGTGCATCAGACAGAACAAAATTAGCATAGATAAAACTTCCTGGTGAATCACCACAGCTAAAACTTTGTTTATTTTAAAATAGAGGCAAAAGACTTCCAATGAAAAAAAGCTCTAAACGATTAGTGCTTTCAGCTAGTTATCCTTCTTCAGATCATCTGAAGAAGGCTGAATAGCTGAAAATGCCAGTCATTTATAGCTCTCTTTCATTGGAAGTCTTTTATGTTTTGTCTCTATTTTTAAATAAAATGAAGTTTTAGCTATAGTGGTTCACCAGGAAGTTTTATCTATGCTATTTTAAAAAAATACTATGTAATGACAACGTCTCATTCAATGAAGGCTTTACCATGGTGTTAAGATGCATCTGCTACCTTAACTCTTTTTGTTCCAGTAAAAGCTCACTATCCCCCATGTTCAGTATTATAAACTCTATCTATAATTAAAAACTGAAATCTTTTAGTAGCGGGATAATTCAGTGAGTGTTTATAAAGTGGATTGGTCAATTTAAGTTTCTTGGTGTCACAGAAATGCTCATAAATTCACTCTTTGAAAGTCCTAGTAGTTTTACCGACATACAATGCCATGGAGGAAGTACAAGTACCTATAGGCTTTCCCTTTAAATGTCAATGAATCTCATATGAACTTGTCTATATTCGCCTCCTTTGACAAACTGGCTAGTATTTTTAGTTTTTCCTTTCTTGTCTTATCTTCACTACATCTTCAAGATAATCTCTACTAAACATACTGTATGAACAACAATCATATGTTACTACCTGCTATACTTTTAATTGTATGTCTAAACCACTATGCTTATGGAAATATCTTATCCAGCCATATGATATTATCTGCTATATGGTATATGTCTAAACCACAATGCTCATGTAAATATCTTATGTATAGTATGTTAGCAATTGTTCTGGAGCTTTTCTCCCCAGGCCTCCACTGAAAATGGACAGCTCTGCCCAGTCAGACCTCCTCTGTAAATAAATGTAAAATAAATAAATAAAACATATATACTGACACCTTAACTTTACAGCCACAAATTTGCAGGGCATCTCAGAGTTTTATCATTACATTCTACAGTCACATAAGGGCCATCATTAATTTATTTAAAGTACATGTAGCAACCACATTTCATCATTTTAGAATTTATAAAAATTCTAGAAGGTAAAAGTCATGATAAAACCCTGAGATGTTTGGGAACTGCAAAGAACATGGACTTTTTAGGGTATGAAATGAGGAGCGTTTCTCTTAATGAGGTATACTTTGTATATATGACTGTACCCCACAATGCTCTGGGTCTCTGCCAGTTTGGGGGAGGGTATTCTTAATGATGGTGCTGATAACACTGTTCTTGTTGTGCTGCCATTTTGCATTCTTTTAAACTTACCATGGTGTCATGAATGTTGGTACAGCCTGAGATTATTGAAACTGCCATTTAACATAACTGGGTAACCTGAGGTGTGTTATCATGGCAAATCTGTTTGAAGTCAGGCAGAGTTACCTATCTTAATTTAATCAAAAAATAAAAAAGCACACTATTCCATCAGACAAGAGACAGTCCCTACATTTATAGTGAGTACAGCTGAAACACTGACATTCATTGGTATGGATGCATGGAGTAAAACTGAGTGTAAAGATTTATGTCTGTGAAAACTGAACACAATTTTTTTTATTTACTTTATTTCTTTTATTTATACGTTGTTGACCAGGTTAGCCCCATGAAGCTAAGGCAGAAATCAAAGAGAGAGTGTTAGTCATTTTGAAGTTTTTGGTAGTAAGCTAGTGCTGAACAGTACAGGGCAGTACAGAAAGCAATGACATTAGCTGTTTCTCAGCATGAGACAGGTTAATTCCAACAGGTAGTAGGGACTACCTATGTCTGTCTCAATGAACAAAACTTACAAAGTCGATTTCAGCATGAGACAGGTTAATTCAAACAGGTAGCAGGGACAACCAATGTCTGTCACAATGTACAAAACTCACAAAGACAATCATCTTTGTAGAAGTACTAGAATGCAGATTTACTCATATCAATGTGAGAACCAACTGTTAAACTAAATTCTGGTTAGATAATAGTGCATAAATAGCAGCTCCAGGACCAGTGGCGGCTGGTGACTTTAAATCAAAGGAGGGCTGCAGGAGACAGCTGAATGGGTGGGGCCAATGGGAAGGGGTATGTCCAACTAGAAAGGGGCAGAGTTATGCTCATAACCACAAAAACAGGGACTTTAATTAAAATATGCTGCCCTGGGTGCCAAACCATCATTATGAAAGTCCAATCAAGACAAAATGAAGTGTAGAAGAAAAAAAAATATTTCAATGCATTGGCTACATGACAGCTTACTTAATATCTAGATGGAAACAAAAAGGTTGCGAGGCATGAAAAATTAAATTACTTTTGAAATACATTACTGGAATGCCAGTCAAAATCAAGTATAAAAAAACAAGCAGCACTCAACTCAAATGACTTCTCCTTGCACTGCAGTTCTAATTATAATTTATATTCATTAGCTTTATAAAAGTACCAAGTAACATGCTGAAAGTAGCAATCTCTGTGATACCCCCACTTGTAAAAATGTTTTTATCCAAAAAAGACCTGCTGCCTGAGCTTGACAACAGCTATCTACTTGTTTCATGGGGAAAACATGATCAAAGTAAAAAATGAACAGCAAACAAGAAACATGCTCAAGATAAATTGCTTAAAGGATTACTGCACAGGTTATGGCCCACACATGATAGATTGCCATTCTGTTTAGTTTACAGGTAAAGCCTGCAAAGATGACTACAGGTCTCCAACAAATGTAATGAGCTTCTGAAAATACTGTAATCCTGTCCTTTATTACAAATACTGGCATACGCATTTCAACACCTAAGGCTTATATGCTATCTAGTTATGTAAATATTCTCTGCATGGCAACAACAAAAAGGCTTTCAATGTTGATAGTTAACAGTATGCCTATTAAAGCTTACTTGCATCTTACAGTCTCAGACAAGCTTACCTGATTGTCATTAAAGCATTGCTATTAAACACAGAGCAACAGGCTCTGCAACAACATACATTTTCTGAATAAGAAGCATAAATCAACAGTATAAAAATATGACAGAAAACCAGAACATTCTGCGAAATCAAGGACAGATGAAAAGCCACTATAGTACTTGTGTCTACCTTGGATGGAGAGATACTCTGCACACTTACACTGCATAACTGTTCCTTGCCTTGCTTGGACATATCCAGAGTCACTATATGGGGGAGTGGGGTGCAACAAGTATGTCATAATTTGAAATGTCTCTGGCTGACGGTGATGGACCTGACACATTTGTCATACCTCTCAGCCTCAGAGCAAGAAATTTGGACAAAGCCATAAACAGAAGTGGGCAAAGGCCGAAAAATAAAGACAATTTTTAATATTGCTCTTATAAACTTAGAAAGATAATAGAATAGTAGGTAATGCATTAGTATGAATTTTCTGAAGGGTATGAAATCTGAAACTCAAATGTCTGTCATTATTTTCTAACTTCAATCTTTAATGATTTTCCACTAATTTACCCGAAAACCACAATTTTATGAAAAACGGACCAAAAATGTGATGCAAAAATATAAAACAGCCACACAATACAGCTGGGAACATGTGAAAGAAGAGACACTTTCTTAATATTACTACTGTTAATTTGAGCAGTTGACAAAAATAAGAGAATCTACATGCATTTCTGAAATTAAACGTAATCTATGACAGGCAGTTTACAATAACAAATGAACAGACATAGGGCTGAAGTAGGGCAGTTTATTTTCTGCAGACACAGACACTTTCAGAGAATCAAGGATACGACTGGAAAGTTCATTTCTTTGTTTGCTAGTGAGGCGAATCTGAAAGGGCATTTTTTTCCTTCAGAATATACATGGAAAACAGATTCCGAATTTAAAAATTGCACTTTATGCTATATACACAAAGCTGTCTGGAGGAAAGTGGGCAGCCCTTAATTCCCTGTAGTTACTGCAATTCAGTTTTCATATTACTCAGACTTCAATGTAGCATTGGAAGAAATTATATGTCTACAATCATCATAAATCTTGCTACCAGATGCCCGACGTGTGTGGAGGAATGGCTTAAGTTCAGAAATTAGTTTTACTCTTTCAGTCTCCAATACCAGCTTTATCTAACCCATCCACATATATATATATATATATAAATATACACTCACACACACACACACACACACACACACACATATATATATATATATATATATATATATATATATGTATATATATACAAACAGATTTGTTTACCAGGGTAATGCATTCATCTCAATGGACCATTTAAAGGCACAGCCCAGGTAAAAAGGATCACATAAAGAAATCAACAAAACATATTTGCAGATACATGGTTATGCATACTAAAAAATATACATATTTACAGATACAAGAATATGCTACATTTAGTTATTTAGTTCAAGAAGCAGATTACACCCCCCCCCCCACAGGTTGATAGTCGATGTGAAAGCAGTCCATCACAGGGTGGGCGCACACACAGCACGCATATTTTTTAAATAAATTTCAAGGACCCTTAATGTATTTACCAACATATTTTGGGGTACAAAAGTAAACTAGAGGCTCGGACTACTAAGCAAAAATCCATGAGGGTGAACATGCAGGCTCTGATAAAAACAGATGCATTTGTTTTCATATAAAACATATACTCTGCCTTTGTTTGTAAAATTATAAAATATATGGATATCGTATAGCTAGGAACCCATGTGGAAATGGTGAGAGTGCCCAGTTTCATAAAAAAGCAGACAAAACCTTACCAATAAATAACATTTCTATCATTTTACATTTAGTATTTTGACCCTCAAGCTCTATCCATAATTAAAATAAATGTGTGTAAAAAGAAGACCCTTACAACAGTGCTGATGAAGCAGATTGCATTTCTGGAGATAGGAAACAGTATCCCATTATTCAAGTAGAAATGCAAACTGCATTGCTGTAGTTAAGTTTAAAACATGATGTGATTAAATGAAAATATTTTCCTCACTTTTTAAATATGTGGTGGCAATTGGAAGAAGGTAAGCCTTTTGACAGTACATATCAGTGAAGTGAAGCAAGAAGAAACAATTGAATAAGCCTAGAGGTACATCTCTGCCTAACATGAAAGGGGTGAAACAATCACCATTCACATCTGCAAGAGTGTATGAATCCAAAATAGAACAAGGCATAGAGTTAGAAAGTAAGAAAGATACAAAGTGATGGCTAAGGCTACAGAGAAAAGAACAACCTGCACCATTTAAAGACGTATGTCAGTGTATCCTATGGTAGAACGGCAGGCAAGAGCAGAAGAAGTAGAAGGAAGGGAGATGCACAGTAAAATATTGCAACTGAAAGTATTGCAATACAGGGGGTACGTGTCAATACTCTCTGTAAGTGTTGCAGACCAGGGATTAAAAAATGATAGAACAAAATAGAGTGAACTGGCCACTGCAAAGGTGCATAATTAAGTTAATAATTAATGCAGGCCTGAGCAGAATTCTAAAATTCTTGTTATAGTTAAAACAGAAAGCCCCCCAAAACGGAGAACTCTAAGCAGCAGATGAGGATTCAACAAGACAAACTTATTGCAAGTCAAATAAGCAAAGATGTGGCTCCAGAATCAACTATTGTATGAATCCAAAGTAACAAATGTACAAGACAAATCCGTTGCAACTCAGCTTTAATAGTAACACAAGTGCTTTCACATACAGCTTCTTCAGGTCTTTAAACAAAGTTACTGAAACACCTATTTATACACATCAGTGATCATATGATCAAGTAATTACAGAATTAAAGTGATGCACTCAATAAAAACAATTTAAAAAAAAATTATATTAAAACTGTATATACATTTCATACATATAAATATAAATCTATAACCAAAAAACAAAAATACATATATTAAAGAATATATGTATATTTTATATATGTATTTTATTTTTTACGGAGAGGTCTTTTTTGAAGAACTGGTTTAATGGGTACATGGTTATTAAGGCCATGCCCATTATTTGCTATAAGTCTAACTATCCAATTTGCTTTCAGTTCTTTTGTTCTACACCTAATATTGCCACGTCTTACACTCTCTTGAGTCATGCACAACACTAAAAATTTAAAAGTATGTTGTTCATCCGTGTTACCAACATGCTTAGCAAGTGCATTAACAAAATTCTTTTTCTTGATATGATATAAATGTTCCCTGATTCTTTCTTTCAGGGAACGATCAGTTTTACCTACATAATATTTATTGCATAAAACACAAAAAGCAAGATATACAACATGCATAGTATCACAAGTAGCACTTGCAGTAATATGAAAAATCTCACCAGTATCTGGATGTTTAAAAATAGTATTCTTGGAAACAAGCTATAATACCTGCAGCAACCACATGGTTTGGTACCAGGCTCTGTTACTACATGCTTCTTAAAGGTGTTACTGCATAACCTATTCTTAAGGGACTTCCTATTTTTGAAAGAAAATTGTGGTTTTGTACCTATTAATGCCTTAATATGGTCATCAGTCATTAAAATATTCCAATGGTCATTTATAACCTCTGTATACAAACTAACATCCCTAGTATAATTGAGGGACATCCTAAGTTTATTATTAGTAGGGCATTTTTTGAATGAACTGTTTCAATTTTCTAAACAAATAACAGTTTACGAAAGATATTTGTTTGCCACATTAGATGTGGTTTCTCTATTTACTGTAATTCCCAACACAGTAGGTATTGATTATGTTACAAAACTATTAGTAGAATCTGGAGGATTTAACAATGATGAAATATTTTTTATACAAACTTTATTGAATCTAGTACTTCACAATAATATATTTGTGTACAAGGAGATGATATATTGGCAAAAGAATGATGTTTCCATGGGGAGCTCTTGCTCTAATAGTTATGCGAATGTTGTGATGGATGTGTGGGAAACTCAATATTTAATGAAGGGTCCATTTAAAGATTTTATTTTATTTTATAAAAGATTTGTGGATGACCTTTTTTGATTTGGAAGGGAACGGAACAACAATTGTTAGATTTTATGGATTACATAAATAGTTCATCTGATTTTTTACGTTTTACTTTAAATTTTTCATCCGATGGTATAAATTTTCTGGATGTTTATGTTAGTAGCGATGAAAATGGTTATTTGAACAGTAATTTGTATAGGAAAGAGTGCCATGCTAACCAGTTGTTAAATAGGAAAAGCATGCACCCTAATTTTGTATTCAGAAATGTTGCTAGGAATCAATTTTTTAGAACCTCAAGGCTGAAGGCTAGGGATGAAGATTATCAATATCATAAAAATAAAACAGCAATAGAATTGCTTGAAAAAGGTTATGAACAGAGAATGGTGGAAACTAACTCTCTAGCAATTGATTCTGTGAGATCAACTGTAGCAAAACCTTATTTTTCAGAGAATTTTAATAGAATAAAATGCCCTACTAATAATAAACTTAGGATGTCCCTTAATTATACTAGGGATGTTAGTTTGTATACAGAGGTTATAAATGACCATTGGAATATTTTAATGACTGATGACCATATTAAGGCATTAATAGGTACAAAATCGCAATGTTCTTTCAAAAATAGGAAGTCCCTTAAGAAAAGGTTATGCAGTAACATCTTTAAGAAGCATGTAGTAACAGAGCCTGGTACCAAACCATGTGGTTGCTGCAGGTATTATAGCTTGTTTCCAAGAATACTATTTTTAAACATCCAGATACTGGTGAGATTTTTCATATTACTGCAAGTGCTACTTGTGATACTATGCATGTTGTATATCTTGCTTTTTGTGTTTTATGCAATAAATATTATGTAGGTAAACCGATCATTCCCTGAAAGAAAGAATCAGGAAACATTTATATCATATCAAGAAAAAGAATTTTGTTAATGCACTTGCTAAGCTAGTTGGTAACACAGATGAACAACATACTTTTAAATTTTTAGTGTTGGGCATGACTCATGAGAGTGTAAGACATGGCAATATTAGGTGTAGAACAGAAGAACTGGAAGCAAATTGGATAGTTAGACTTAGACCGAATTATGGGCATGGCCTTAATGACCATGTACCCATTAAACCGTTCTTCAAAAAAGACCTCTCCGTAAAAAAATGAAATACATATATAAAATATACATATATTATTTAATATATGTATTTTTGTTTTTGTTATAGATTTATATTTATATGTATGAAATGTATATACAGTTTTAATATAGAAAATTTTTTAATTGTTTTTATTGAGTGCATCACTTTAATTCTGTAATTACTTGATCATATGATCACTGATGTGTATAAATAGGTGTTTCAGTAACTTTGTTTAAACACCTGAAGAAGCTGTATGTGAAAGTGCTTGTGTTACTATTAAAGCTGAGTTGCAACGGATTTGTCTTGTACATTTGTTATTTTGGATTCATTCAACAGTTGATTCTGGAGCCACATCTTTGCTTATTTGACTTGCATTTGGACTTTCTTTTTATTGCGAAGGTGTTAGGTGTTTGTTTGGGGAGTGTTTTTGTATTGTGTATTTTCTTTACACCAAACAACACCTTGGTTATGGCTACTGGTAAAGAAATGGTGATATGCCTGGAGTACTAGAGACATCAGAACAACCAAACTGGACTAAACTTAATGTGAATGTCTTCATCTCCAGAATTAGTGATAAACAGAATCCGCTTTTCACAGAAATCATACCTGCAGAAGGTGAGGACAATATGCACTTTGATTTTTTTGGCACTGAAAAGTGATTTACTGAACTTGGAGAAGGAGTTGTGTAAGTTAAAAAGAATTCAGCATGAGAAGTTCCATTTACAGCTATGTTTAACAGAGAGAATTATACCTCGTGGGCTCAGGGTATTAAAAATGCCTGCCCAAATTGATTGTGACACAACTTTTCTAAGTGAATGGCAACAACTTAATCTCTCTACAAGTATGGGTTATCTGAAGTTGTTAATAGCCTCAGCGACTAGGCAAGAAACATCTTTACTAGACATTATTAAGACTAAATATTTAGCGCTTTGTAATAAATATTGTTCGACTATCTTGAATAAACCTATGACTGACACTATTGATAATGTGGCTATTTATGGAAGGAAATTGTTACAAACTAAAATGAACAAAATATACAGAGATCGTAAAGACTTCTCAGCAGGTAACATCTTCACTTGGCCACGTGATTTTATTGACCAATCACGTACCTCATTACGTTCACAACAGAGTGAAGTTAATTCCAATGGAGCAGAAGTGCAGTTGGCAAGTGTTAACAATATTCCTAACTCTGATATTGGAGAAATTGGCATAAATAATTCAGACATACAATCAGTATTTCTGCCTGTATCTAGTAATACAGGCATAACAACTTTGCAGTTGAGCACCAATGCGGGGGCAATAAGAAAGACCTTTGTAACTACGGCTGAAATACATAGGTCTGTAGATGCAGATTTTTCCCCCCTTGTTAACATCTCAAAATCAGGGCAATGGGCCAAATAATAATTTTTTAATGGGTTTGAACTCCATGGGCCTAATTTTCCTGTTCCAGTGAGGGAGAGATCCATGAGCAGGGTAAGAAGCGGACAACAGAAGACGCAGCCGAGAGGCAGGAGCACAACCAGATACAAAGGGAAGTTGGGCAAAACAACTACAAGCCCACTAACGATAAAAAAAGCATTTCAACAAGTAAGACACTGATTGTTAATCTTTCTAGTCATTGTCTAACAGATCTTGAATTGACTGTTTTGAATAAGGGTCTAACGTTCATTCCTACAACTGATATGCGTATTTCTGATATTATATTTGATGTCAAAATGTTTGCACGCAATCTTACTTTGAAATGTATGTTCAATGATACTCAGGATGTATATAGTGATTGTTTTAAAAGACCGAGTATGTTTGTACCAAAACACAATGCTTTAGTTAATGCTTTTGAACAGTTATGTATTTCAAGCATTTATGGTTTATAATAACAAATGTATAAATAGGAAAATAAGTAATAAGTACAATTTGAGTAAGCTTGAACAACGGGCTCTGGTTGACTTAGAAAACAATCAGGATCTGGTCATCAGACCGGCTGATAAAGAAGGGTAAATAGTGTTAATGGATAAAAGAGACTATGAAATGGCAATGTATGATATGTTATCTGATGTTAATTTTTATGAAGTCATCACATCAGCACAGGCTGATACAATGATCAATACTGTTTTCGGTTCGATTAAATGGTTAGAAGCTACTTCATTGATAGATCATGATTTAGCTAGATATTTTTATACAATGAATCCTACCATTCCCATTATACAAGGATTGCCTAAAGTGCACAAGAATCTTAGTAAGCCCCCAGTGAGACCTATAGTTGCAGGCAATAACTGGTGCACTGAATCCTTGTCCATTTATCTGGAGAAATGTCTTAGGCCTATTGTGAGTAAGTCACCGATAGTTTTAAGAGATACTGAACATTTTTTGAATGAACTGTTTCAATTTTCTAAACAAATAACAGTTTATGAAAGATTTTTGTTTGCCACATTAGATGCGGTTTCTCTATTTACTGTAATTCCCAACACAGTAGGTATTGATTATGTTACAAAACTATTAGTAGAATCTGGAGGATTTAACAATGATGAAATATTTTTAATACAAACTTTATTGAATCTAGTACTTCACAATAATATATTTGTGTACAAGGAGATGATATATTGGCAAAAGAATGATGTTTCCATGGGGAGCTCTTGCTCTAATAGTTATGCGAATGCTGTGATGGATGTGTGGGAAACTCAATATTTAATGAAGGGTCCATTTAAAGATTTTATTTTATTTTATAAAAGATTTGTGGACGACCTTTTTTGATTTGGTAGGGAACGGAACAATTGTTAGATTTTATGGATTACATAAATAGTTCATCTGATTTTTTACGTTTTACTTTAAATTTTTCATCCGATGGTATAAATTTTCTGGACGTTTATGTTAGTAGCAATGAAAATGGTTATTTGAACAGTAATTTGTATAGGAAAGAGTGCAATGCTAACCAGTTGTTAAACAGGAAAAGCATGCACCCTAATTTTGTATTCAGAAATGTTGCTAGGAATCAATTTTTTTAGAGCCTCAATGCTGAATGTTAGGGATGAAGATTATCAATATCATAAAAATAAAACAGCAATAGAATTGCTTGAAAGGGGTTATGAACAGAGAATGGTGGAAACAAACTCTCTAGCAGCTGATTCTATGAGATCAACTGTAGCAAAACCTTATTTTTCAGATAATTTTAATGAAAAAAATGCTACTAATATATAACTTAGGATGTCCCTTAATTATACTAGGGATGTTAGTTTATATATAGAGGTTATAAATGACCATTGGAATATTTTAATGACTGATGACCATATTAAGGCATTAATAGGTACAAAACCACAATTTTCTTTCAAAAATAGGAAGTCCCTTAAGAATAGGTTATGCAGTAAAACCTTTAAGAAGCATGTAGTAATATAGCCTGGTACCAAACCATGTGGTAACTGCAGGTATTGTAGCTTTGTTTCCAAGAATACTATTTTTAAACATCCAGATACTGGTGAGATTTTTCATATTACTGCAAGTGCTACTTGTGATACTATTCATGTTGTATATCTTGCTTTTTGTGTTTTATGCAATAAATATTATGTAGGTAAAATGGATCGTTCCCTGAAAGAAAGAATCAGGGAACATTTATATCACATCAAGAAAAAGAATTTTGTTAATGCACTTGCTAAGCATGTTGGTAACACGGATGAACAACATACTTTTAAATTTTTAGTGTTGGGCACTACTCATGAGAGTGTAAGACATGGCAATATTAGGTGTAGAACAGAAGAACTGGAAGCAAATTGGATAGTTAGACTTAGACCGAATTATGGGCATGGCCTTAATGACCATGTACCCATTAAACCAGTTCTTCAAAAAAGACCTCTCCGTAAAAAATAAAATACATATATAAAATATACATATATTCTTTAATATATGTATTTTTGTTTTTTAGTTATAGATTTATATTTATATGTATGAAATGTATATACAGTTTTAATATAATTTTTTTAAATTGTTTTCATTGAGTGCATCACTTTAATTCTGTAATTACTCGATCATATGATCCCTGATGTGTATAAATAGGTGTTTCAGTAACTTTGTTTAAACACCTGAAGAAGCTGTATGTGAAAGTGCTTGTGTTACTATTAAAGCTGAGTTGCAACGGATTTGTCTTGTACATTTGTTACTTTGGATTCATACAACAGTTGATTCTGGAGCCACACATTTGCTTATTTGACTTGCATTTGGACTTTATTTTTATTGCGAAGGTGTTAGGTGTTTGTTTGGTGAGTTTGTTTTTGTATAAGACAAACTTATTGATAAGACAGAGTTCACCAATGCAGTTAAAGAAGAGGAAACAGTATCTTATCAGAGTTCTAAACCCAATTCAGTCAGTAAAAGACAGAAAGGTGAAATAAGGGAATTCTCAAGGCAAAGCAATCTGTAAGTAAGAAAATAAAATTAAAGATAAATCCTTTGCAAAATGAAAGCACTGTAGAGATGAAAAGAAATTGAGAAGGTGGTGTTCACTCACACTGAAGTGGGGTGAACAATGTAAAGAAGGAAAGGAAAGTGAGAGACTGGCTTTCATGTACACATAGAAGAACAACCTAGAGAAAACAAATAAAAGAGCGAGTGTTGTGCTCATTCATACTGAGGTAGACTGAAGGTAACCTAAAAAAAGAAAGACAATAGAAAAGCTGATGTATTCTGAGATATTAGATAACCTTGATCAGAGCCCTAATAATATTCTTGTTAAGTAAAAATGCAGAAACTTTAAACATAAACTTGAAAGGTCTGTGCAAGGTTATAAAGGAAATGAACATGACAAAGATAAGCAAGGTAGGGATACCATCTGATACTAACGAATACGGTTGTGAGCTGTCTTTCTTGAGTTAGACACGAATCCCTGGAATCTTTACTTGTTGGACAGATGGTAGTGCTGTCTACCTCATGGCAGTCTGACCCTGAGGGAATTCCAGAGTTGGTTCACCTCCAGGTAAGCCAGATAAACTTTAAAAATGCAGAGTAGGAAAATGACACTTTAAGTGGAACAAAATAGTCTAGTTAGAGCTGTATGTCAAGAGGTTGAACAAAAATGTTTCTACTCAACTCTGAGTTACAAAATTATTTTACAGAGTAAGTAAAGATAGACCATAAGTATATAAAATCAACTATTAGTGCCCCAGCATTTCAGAAACGTAGTGATGAGGTAAGCACATAGTTATGTATTAGCGGGGCACGTTGATGCATGCATGTGCGTGGCTGCAACCAAAGCATGGATCCAAGCAAGATTTTACTGGCCAGAAATAATGACAGAATTTGAGAACTTCTGCACTCGATACCATGCATATCAGAAGATAGTTCCTCATCCAGCCTTCAAAAATCCTTTGCCCCAATACCTATCACAGAGGTGCCATTTAAATCCATCCCTATGGACATTTTGGGGTCTTTGGAAAAATCCAGTAATGGGATTCAATACATTTTTTTTTATTTTGGACTGTGAAGCTAATACCCTGATGTTATATGCCCTTATAAAGCTAATGCTAGCTTTATAGTGATAGAACTAGTCTGATTATTTTTCATATCAGTGATTGCTAAGGAAATACTCACCAGTCTGTGGGCTCCTTTTATCTGCAGAATAAATCACTGACTGTGCCAGTATTTTTAAGCAGTTAAAGGAAATATTGTGCTAGGGCCTGTTTTAGAATCTTCACACATTAACAAGGTTTTTTTTAGTGTATACTGATGTGTCAGAGGTAGACTGAGGGACAGTGCTATTGCAAACCTTTGACAAGGAAAAAACCCTCTAAAGTTTTTAAGTCATAAGTTAAATACAACAAAAACAACATATTCCTCTAATGAGAGAGAATGTTTAGAGATCATATGGGCACCTACATCCCTAAAATATTACATCTTTGATCAACTGTTCACATTGGAAAGGTATTGTGTGCCTTGACGTTGTTGAGCTGGCAGAAGGCCAGAAAAATGAACCTTTATAAGTGAGCAGTGCCATTAAATTCATTCAGTACAGAGTATGCTAGGCTCCAGAGCCCTAATCAGAGTACAGCAAATAGGGCAGCTGCCCTGGGTGCAAGATGTTAGGTGGTACAATCAGTAGGTGCTGATGGTGCAGAGTGCAGTACTAGCATTCATTTATGAATGCCTAACTGCTGATACTGCATTTTCTGAAGTGCTCGTTTAGTGTGTGCATTTTTTTTAATGTAAAGACCTAAAGCCCTGTTTTGCTCTTAAAGCAGGCTGTCAGGGGAGTGGGACACAGAAGCATGCATAAGATTATTGACTGAATGTAATCTATGGTGATTTACCAGAAGGGGGACTGGCAAAAATATAATGCAAAATCAGAGGCATTCTGAAAAATTCTGGACATTTATTAATTTATATAAGGCATTTTTTTCCTCATCAAGCGGTTGGGGGAGGGAGCCTAGGAATATACCTGTTAAATCCTTTGGTGAAGTACAAAGACTTAAGATCAGTGACAAATTACTCTAATTCACATAAAAAGTTAACAAAACAACAGTTTTTTCATCAATATGCATTTTCTGAACAATAAGAAGGATGAAACTGCAATGGCTGGCATTTTTGACTGACTGTAATCCTTAATAATAACTTACCAGATGTGGGAACAGGGCAAACATGTGAGACAAAATCAAGACAAATTCAGATAAAGACACCTTACTCAAAAAAAAAAAAAAAAAAATCTCTAACTATTATTAGAACACTCCTGTTTCCGCTTAAGAAATGAAACCTGCGCAAAAAGCAATATAACAGTGTTTATATAATAAAATAATAAAGTACATGTATTTAATTTATTTTAGCATTTCAGAAATAAGATAATAAAAGTTAAAAAAAAAACTACTGTACATTTTAGATCTATCTCTATCTGACTTTGAAAGAACATTTTTAAATAAGATCTGCAGAATTGCATTTCTTCACCAGCAGGAGCAATGCCTATCACCCTGTTTAGAAGCAGCTGTCTACCTGCCACTCTCCAGATTCACCCGAACTCATGTACAGTGATTTACAAACTTAGGATCATAGTGTCATAGGAAGTTACTAGGCTATTGGCCCTGATGCCCTTACAAGCCTAGCCAAGACTTCAGCCCATGTTCTAAAATGTCAGCACCCTATTCCACTGTCCAGCAAAGATATAAGTGGAATACCAGGGGTGTATTTTCTGTTCCCCATCCAGTTATCCAGGTTGCGCTTAAAAAGGTTTAATGAGGTTTAACTTCTGAATCTCAGCTACTGTTCTACAATAACTTGTACTGTCTCCCATTCGCAAGGATATTGTGCTTCTCTTCTGCCTTCCTGCTTTTAATTACCATTCCATTTCACAGATTTACTAATGACAGCAAAGTGTTCATTATCAGTGGCAAATCATTTTGGCATAGCACCCCCGTACAACATCAGGTCTCAGACTTTCCTCTCATTTTGTAGCTCTTTGCCAAGAACATACTTAAAGACAGTCCTTCTAAAGTAGCAGGTAATAAAATAAATTCTGCACTGCTAATACACTTCATCTACTCATCTTAGGTTTGATCCCTTTACTCTCCATTTCCATATTGTGTGACTTGAATAAAACATTTAAGCAATCTGCACTACTGTGAAGCCCTTTATGAGGTGCCTGTTGCCTAATGCAACACCTTAGTGAAATATCACTTAAAATGCTGTAGATTTAGAATTATTGTAAGCCTTTATACTATGCCTCTGACAGTACTGTGTTTTATAACAATGTCTTTTTTTTGAGGGGGGGGGGGTTACAGCCAAATTGTTGTTTTAATTGCATTCCTTTTTTTTATCTAGATAAACCTAATAGGCCAAGTGAGTCTTTTTAGAGGAGAGTAGGGAGCAGTCTAGTTAAATGATTTACTCAAGAGTTACAAGGTTAATGTAGACAGAGGGACATGAACCTAGGACTACAGGATGAAACTCACATTACTCTTAGCCTTAATTCCCAAATCAATCCTAAAGGAATGAATGAATGAATAAATAAAGAAATAAATATATGTATACATAAATATCCCTTATTTGGCAGTATAGTGCTTACTTTGTAGTTTGGGGCACTAGTTTTAGGCAATTGGCAAATTGATACTCATTGGGTTGCCAGATGTATATATCCATCAGATATCTGATACCTGGCTAGTTTGCCACAAAACAGACACTCCTTCTGTAATATTGGATAATTTACAATTTTAATGTTTTCATTGCTTTGTGTTTTGTTAACAGCACAAGGCTGTACACTCTAGTCCGAAGTGCAAATAGTTACAATAATGCCAGCAAACAAAACATTAGTTTTAACCCTGCATCCTAAACTATGGGACCACAAATAAAAAAATCACAAACTGTTACCCTAAACAGACCAAGCACAATTGATTCCCTCAGTTAATGAAACTGAGTCATGGGTTGAAATATTTTCTAGATTGTAGGCATGGTAAAAATTGTGTTTAATATGTATGTTTCCTTTAATTAATCTGTGTTGTTGTAAAGTCCGTATTTTAGGAGTGCTGAAAAACGTTGAGGGGAAAAACAAATGAGCTTATAAAAATTAGTGGTAGTGGTTTGCCAATCAGTTTGTTTTTACATCTTGTATAAGTGACCCGTCTAACATATAAAAATAGATGCCCTTGTTTTTTTTCCCCTTAATTACTTTGCTTGGTGAGTTGCATTATTTTATGTAGAGTTCATTTTACATGCACACAACATTTTTTTCTGATAAGACAGACAGTAGTTGTGCAATTCTGTTAGCAGTCATTTGAGGTACTTTCGATGGGAGAGTTTGAGACTCTACACAAGCAAAATAACTTGAATACAATATCTTACCTGATAGTGTGGATAATATAGACTGGCTTTCACCAACGCCAATGGTATCCAGTCCATTATCCTCCGTAACACATAAGACAAGTACAGTATTGTGCTTAGTGCTATCTAGCCGTCCACGTCATATACATGCCTGCGGACGTGGCAATCTGAACCCCCTTCTAATTTACTGAGTGGTTAAACCGCAGAGACTTCTGGGCATCACAATGATGCCTTCTCTTTAATCTGGACTGCTTTTACAGCAGTCTAGAGACGTTTGCTAAAAAAATAAAAAAATAAATTAAAAAACCTGGAACTCAACGATAATGTGCAGTTCGAGTTCTGGGACTTTGCGGACTCGCTTAGGAGCACAACATCATTACAATACACAACATAACAAACAAAATATTTATATACATTTTTTTATTCATGTAAAATGCATGTCTATACTTCCATCTTTTTGCTGGGAGGGCTGCAATCTGCCACTGTCCAGGACACAAACCCACACTGATCATTGTCCTGATATCAGCTGTAGGTCACAACATACAAGACAGTGACAACGAAATTCTCAGTATGATGTGTCTAATTATATGTACAAGATGAGATGTGAAGCAAAGCAAGGTTATTTTTGTAGAAAATGTAATAAAAACACAAAACTTAAGAATTCTGTGAATATTGTAAATCACTTTTGAGTCATTAAATGGCAAAATGTATGTATTTTCTTGGAATATGCAAACTGGCAAGAGCAAGCAACAAGTGTTTACTGTAAGTACAAATACCTCCTAGAATATTGTAATAAATGAATTGTGTATTAAAGCAGACATTGGATATCTGTATACATCCAGTGTGATATCTGACAAGACTTTTGGAAACAGTACAGAAATAAGAAAACAGCAAGGAACTAAAGTTAGTATTTCTACTTATAAAAAACAAAATGACATGCTTGAGACAAGCGTGTGCTTGCTTAGCTGGCTGTTGATTTGCTGAATCCCATATGGCCATGATTAGCCTACCAAATAATACTTTTAGTAGAGGTATTTTACAACCTTTTCAAGGATTGGTAACTTTAGAGAAATATTAAAATAGAGAAGAGGTATGAAGCACATAACAAGTTAAGTGTTCTATTTGCTAGGCTGTTCTGACTAAATGAGCTTTTGTGGACTAGTCACAGATAAATTAAAGTATTCAGAGCAATTTAATCTCTGCTGAAATACAAATGATAGTTACACTCGCCTATATTTATATGAGTCCAGGTGAAACATTGCAATTCATTGGTACAGATGCACGGAGCAGAATGTGTCTAAAGATTTATGTTTGTGAAAACTGAACAAGATTTTTTTATTTACTTTATTTTATTTATCCTTTGTTGACCAGGCCAGTCCCACAAGGCTAGTAGCATATTTTTAGGGGAGACCCAAAGTGGTATTTATACTGCTAAGGGAAACGTGGCCACGGCATGGGGAACTTCACTTACTCTTTTTGATAGGCGCTATATGATCATTTAAATGCACTTGAGCTACTACCAACTCAAGCAGATGGGACCTTAATTTAACATTTCATCTGACAGATAAGACACTATGGAGAGCAGCACCACCTTATTCGACTTTGCAGTGTCAGCAATCTGTCGACATTACACACACCAAATAAAAAGAGGGAGCAGATTTGTTTAAATATGTGGGATGACACAACTGACATCCTGTAAACTTTTACTTAATAATATTTAAAGTTACACTGCTGACAGATGGAAGAAACTCCACGGAAGAAAGAAAAAAAAGCAATTGAAATTAATAGTTGTATGTCACACAATCCAAAATATCCTTAATTTTCATGTATAGAATGTTATACATTTTAAAGGTGGTTTGACAGATGAATTGAGGTTCCATATGCTAAGTGTAGAATTAAATACGAGAAAGAACCATGGAGATGGTAAAGGGAGGAAGGAAAGGATCCCTACATTGTCATGTTGTATCCTAGGATCACACAACTGGCGAGGACAACACTAAATTGATAATCAAGAATGCACTTTTGTTTGTCCTTTCGAAATTTGCTGGCCAGAGTACTTTATCTCTGATTTTGTTTTACAAAGCTAGAACCAAGAGATCAGGTCTTCAAACAGAAGTAGAATGAACAGCCAGTGAGAGTCTTGCTAAAAACAGAAATCTGGACATATTTTACCAGAACTTTCCTTTATGGCATTGAAAGGTTTTACATATTTCCCATAAAAACTGAGCATGTCTATACATTTAATCAAGAATGCAGAATGGTTTAAGTCTTTAGTGATGTATTCAAGCCAAAAAGTTAGATCTTCACCAGATATAGACAAATGTTTTTGATTAGTGTTGATGTCCTCAGCATATTATAAATGGAAGTTATTTTTATATTCTGGTACCAATTGTTTAATAAAAAGCCTTGGATGTCTTTAATTGTAGGTGAGGGCACCAAATAAGGATAAAAAACAAGGAAACAAATACTCCTGAACAGATATATAGAGACCCATGCCACAAATATGTATTCTGCCAAATAGGAATATGGCAAAAGATAAACACCTCAAGGAGAGTATCCAAACAATAAGTAATTCTACAAAGTAAAATAACTCTGAAAGAAGTATGAATTAGTATTACAACAGCAGTTGCCATGGGACATGAAATCAGACTCAAAAATTACATTATAATGGGAAAGTTTTTTTTCAAAAAGCATATAAAAATTGGTCGAACTGCATTATATCATTACAGTAAAATTATAGACAAGCTGAAAAGAAATGAAGCAGTAGCTAATGAATAAGCAATGAAAGGAATGTACTGCATGCTTATTTCAAAAGCATACTGGGATTTTGAATAACAAAGATGGAAAAGCTAAAATTGATGGTGTAACTACAGCATAATAGCATACATAATATGTTCAAAATGAAGAAGAAAATTAAGCTCATGCAAAAAAAAAATGAAGTCAGCAAATGCAGAATAACAGGTGTAGACTGCAAAGTAAATACCAGCTATATATAAATTAACCCGCAGGTGTTCCAAATTAAGTTATGAGCTTATAATTGTCCATTAGTCATACCTAAAATCTGCAAGTATACATCCATTTAAATTGTATGTGCATCAATTCTTGGCAGCTAGCTATTCTAAAGTATCATAATGCAAAAAAAAAAAAAAAAGATTTGATTGTTAGCTCATTTTTAGCTTGTGATGAACAAATAAAGGTTTAAATTGCAGTTGTAATTATCATCATCATCATTAATGTAATTAATAAGGTCATTATGTTGGTCATGAAAGTGGTCTGTCAGAAGGATGCATCTGCCTTTTATCAGCACAGTAAAACATACAGAAGATACATGAATCTCTTCAAATGATTGCCAGTGGTCCTTGTGATTTGTTTTATACCTAAATGTGCAATAGGTTTGCTTTATGTAACCTCAGCTGTTTAAAATTTTTGCCTAGAAATGCATTGCTGGGTTAATGTAACAACATGCTGTTATACTTTTAGTTTTACAAAAATAAGTGCAAATTAAAGGAATGTATAATATTACTTATATGAGAAGGTGAAGAGTCCCTTTGTCAGTCAGTCAAAGTTTTGTACATTTTTTAGTAGTTTTAATTGAATAAAAAATGAACTCCTTTTCTGATGTTCACTCAGAATGATTACACCAGGTTTCATAGCCACATTCTATGTGATCACGTAGCACTAATATTCATGGACATCACCACAGGAAGAGTTTCCAGCAAAACAGGCATGCATTAGGGACTGAATACTTGTGGCATACTGTGCAAAGGAGTGCGTGAGAAAAGCGAGGCAGAGGTATTATGGAATATACAATACTCGGCTGTTTCATCACAAGATCACTGCTACAGTAAAGCATGTGATCAACATGATGGGCACCACAAGCAAGAAATGTGCCCGTGCTTACACTACAGTGCCATGTAGCTGCATCAAGTGCCCATTCTGCACAAGAAAGGCTGATTGACAGCTGACCTATATGTCAATGAGACTGTGCACAGCAAAGTGACAGCCCTGTTCAGCATATACATGGGGAATAGATGGATAGACAGGAAAGTGGGAAATGACAGATGAGTAAGCATGGGAAAATGCAGAAGAGTAATGCTAAAGTATGAAAGGTAGGGAGAGGTTAATTTTTGGGGCAAATCATCACTTTTGTAAATGTTACAAAAGAAGAGTAGATGGTGGAAGGTAGTGAGGGATAGCTGTGAATGGGATGAAGGAAAAAGGCAGGCAGCAGTGACAGGCAGACAAACACAGAGCATAGACTCAGGCAGACAGGGGTGGTATATACACACAAAGCTGGGAAGAGAGTGGATGTATGTATACATACATATGGTTGAGAAAAAATAATGGGAAAGGCTGAACAATGATCAAGGAATGGGAAATGTTATGTAAGGGATGGCAAATGACAGGATAGGGTTGAATGGAGACCTGGTATTGTTGGAGGGCAAGATGACCGACAGAGCAACAGCCTGAAGCATCACTCACTTTAATGTCTGATGTTGTGGGCTGGTTGCTTTCCTCTGTTCCAAAGGGCAGTGCCTACATGGAGCATAACTCCACTTGCTGTACCAGAAGAGACTTGCCATTACTGAGTCAGGTATTCAGTTGCTGGCACACCTCAGGAACCATGTTTCTGAATCAGATATCATGCAATGTAATGCTATACCATGGTCTTAGGTCATGACCATTCTGCTACAAGTGACCATCCCATTTACATGAGTATACATGCTACATACATTGGGCTCAATGAGATATGCATGGCTAGGGCTAACATGCAGTGTTTCTAAATGACTTCATTAACACAACCTTTTTCATAGGTAAGTGTTAGACTACCTGCCCTTACAGGCCATTTTAAGCTTAGCCAGTTTCCCTTTTTATGCTAAAAATAACCTAGCCCATTTTGTGATAGACTAGCCTTACCCATCTCATGTTTGATAATTTTATATTGCCGCTAATGAGAATAACTGGGATTAAACCATAGATAAATTCAGAGGATCCATGCACAAGATAAAGCATTTAGGAGCTGCCTCTCTCTATTAGGTGGCAGTCCTGGGGTAAATGTTCTGCTCCCCATCCATGACTCTAAGTTGCGCTTGAATATGCACAGGAATGACTTTGTTTTATGTGAATGTGGTATTTGTTCCACAGCAGCAGTTTCCTCTGTGAGATATACCTGTCCCTATAAATAGTTCTGTTGATGTTGCAGAAGAGGTTTAGATCCCTAGACTGAGTATTTCTGATGCCTTTGACTTTCTGATGTGCACTAAATCCATCATTAGGGGGTCAGAGGATGCCATACACAGGTCACCTATAAGCAGTCAGTAGGATATTGAATATAGTGACAGGGTTTTGAGTCATTCCCTGTAGGACATATTGCTTAGGCCTTGTATCCTTTTAGTAAAGTTTCTCTGTAGATGTTCCAGCTGTAGCATGTATCTGGACAGATATATGGAAAAGGGCTCATCATATTCAACAATTGGCCTAATGAGGGTTTAGGAAAGTAGGACAATGACATTCCTAAACACAATCCCTTTGTTTATAAGATGTTGAATATAGAAGTGTTTTCTTACAACAATAGATAGCTGTTGGTCAAATGTTAGGTCACTGCTGACATAAGTTCCCAAATCCCAAACAACTGGTTCAACTCCTAGGGGCATATTATTAATGTGGCAGTTCCCTGGAGTAGATGTGTCCAACCTTGTGAAGCTTTGGGAAGTCCCTTCAGAGGAGCTGTTAGCATGGATAAGATGTGGAGCAAATGGGTAAATTATGTGAAATCCTATGTAGTGTATTGACACATCATTCCCTGGGCATTGCAGATTGTTACAGTTTTGGGTGACCGGTCCCAAAAGATCTTGGATCAGTTGGACAGGAAAGAAAGAAAAATGTTTCATGTTTATCAAATGATATACAAAAAACAGGGTATACTAAGATTATATATTCTTCATTCTAAAGGAGTTATGGGCCTCCTCAAAATGTAGTACATGTAAGATCTGCAATCATGTAGGACACATACATGTCTATTGATCTCACTAGATTCAAACATAGTGAAAGTTTTAAAACATGAGGAGAAAAAGTCTAAGATGTCTTCCCTTCTTAGTTTAGCAGAAGCATATCTGTGTCAAGTGAGAATGGAAATTAAACTAGAAGTCCACAATAATCAGTTAGCAATTGAATGATCCAAAAAAGAAAAGAAAGCATAGAGGCAAGAAATGTGAAAAAGGCATAACTACAGTTGCAAGCACAGAAAACTCTTGTAAAAACCTTGTTTCAAGTCAAGATCTGATGCAGGAATGGTTAAGGAGAGGTAAATTTAATCTAAAAGATGAAAGGTTAATACTGGCATCCCAGGATAGTGGACTATATATGCATTGGTTTACAAAGTCCCTTGAACATGTGGGAGAAACAGACTACTGCAAGTTCTATAAAACAGAACTGGAAACAGTCACGCATCTTGTTGCTGCATGCGATACACTAGTGGCAGAAGAACTGTATACTGAAATGCATAATAATGTGGAAAGACTGTTGCACTGGGGATTGTGCAAACATTATAATTCTGAAGTAGCAGTGATGCATTGGAATCTTGAGCCACAAAGCATTACAGAGAATGATGAAGTTTATATCACATGGGATCACCCATTACCAACACTTCAAAAATAGATGGGAGATAACCAGATACACTAGTCCATGAAAGGAAGATAAAAGTAGTATTGATTGAAACTGTTACGCCCAGTGATTACAGTTTCTTATGTGGAGATAGAGAGACATGCAAAGTCATAGAAAAATAGGATTTGCAGGCAGAAATAAAGGCATTGTGAAAGAAGGATACCTATCCATTTCCAATAGTAGGAGGAGGAATGGGTCTCAAAAATGAACTTACAGTCTTATTTAGATATTCTACTGATACACATAACTGTATGAATTGCAGAAAGAATCAGTTTTTGTCACATTGTGGGTGCTAAGAAGAGCACTTGTAACTAACATCAAATATTGAAACAATACTAATTTCACAAACTTTCATTATACTTTGACTTAGGAATGAGGTCCATTCCTGCCATGGCATTAGAAACCCAAAAACTTGAAGAAATTAAACTGAGCAAAAACCACATGGCATTCGATGGAGTGAAAGCTCTTTCTGTTGCTGTATCACAGGTCACCTGGGCCAGGTGGGGGCTTGATAGCAACATGTGTGCAATCAATGGCTCCCAAAATCCTATGTTACTAAAGACCAGCATGACATCATTCTCATCTCTGATGTACTGCATACCTGGATATTCACCTCCACGTGCTGAAAACGTATGCAAAAAAAAAACATTTGGGACATGAGACTGACACCTGTGATATCTGAAACACATCCCCATAGGTTACTGGACGGGTTCCCTTGTGAAAGAAGCAAAGGAAGTTAGGGCAACATAACTTTAGATATATATAAACAGGCATGTCACACAATCTCCTCAATTCTGCTTGTGGATGACACAATTCAAACAAGTGATTTACAGTGCCACTATGTACTCCATAATGGTCAAAAATCTATTGTTCTGTGAGCTGGTGGAATGTCTGGTACTGTCTGTACCACATTTAGTGGCACAGACGACTGTGATGAGCAACCTGCTGCATAATATATGTTGTTGTACTACTGCTGCTGTTTCTAGCATCCCTTTATTTTTACACTATGAATCATGGCATTTATAATGGGCATGCCATGGCATTCAGTAATGATATTTTATGCATGTTAGAATAAATCTGGCTCATTATTATTTGTATAATTCACATGGCTCATTTACATAGGGACCCTCATTTACCTATTATTTTATCTTCATTCTGCAAGTCTCACTGTTTTGGCCATTGTACAGCCATGCTCTCTGAATCACCCACTCCCTGCAAATAGCATTTAACCATATTAACTTGAACAGTGTAACTGACTATCATCTATGAATTCACAAATGAATGGTAGCTCTAGCAGGCATAGAATGCCAACAAAACAAAAAATCAACAAAACACAGATGGCCCCAGTGACTCTATACCAATTTATTAGAATGCTTAGAACACAAGCTATCAAAGCTTTCACAAAACTCTACATCTTCAGGCATTAGATTCTATCAGTAAAAAAAGTATATGTTTAAATAAAAATTGCCCACAACCACAGGACAAAAACACCAATAAAATCAGATCATCTAATGTGTCTACATTTCAGCACTGACTTGATTGACAAGTTTCATTCAGCCCAGGATATGCAGCTGCCTTAAAGTTACAGATGCATTTATACTCGTCACTCTCTGTGATGGCAATAATATCACCACCACATATATCACATGTAATATTTATATTATAATATCAACACCACATATATCACATATAATAATTATAATATCATCGCCACATATATCACATATCATATTTATATTTTAATATCACCACCACATATATCACATATAATATTTATATTTTTTCTTTAAGTTTCGTGTTGGTTTATCCTATGTAAAATGTGGGACATATTGTACATGGGGTAATATATATCATATTTTCACTGTCACAATCAGCAAAAGTAGTTAAAGTAAAATCTTTCCCTGTCATAGGATGTTTAAATATGCTTTTTCTATAAATGTAAATACATCAACCACATTTATAACCAATAGGAAACATAAAGAACGAACCTGTCAGCATATGTCAAATGTTACAAGATGTAATGAGACTAATGCATTATACAAACATGTAAAGAAGGAAGGTAAAGCACACACTTTTAAATTTGCAGATCTGCAATTATTATATGTGATATATGTGGTATTAATATTATTGCCATCACAGAGCGTAAAGAGTATAAATGCATCTGTAACTTTAAGGCAGATGCATATCCTGGACTGATAAAACTGTGTCATTTAAGCCATTGGTGAAATGCGGACACAGTAGATAATCTGATTTTATTGGTGTTTATGTCCCATGGTTGTGAGCATTTAAATATATACTTCTTCCACTGATCGATTCTAATGCCTGATAAAGGACAGTCTGTTGGAATGCTTTGAGTTTGTATTCTAAGGCTTCACGATATCACTGCATTGTTCATAAAGACTTATCTCACAATACATGCAATGTCCTATTCCAAGATTGTATCTATATCTATTACTATATCTATATCTATACATATATAAATAACAAAATTACTTACTGAGCTGTATGAGAAAATGATATAACTAGCTTTTTTTTTAAATGTAGTGAGTTAGTGACACTTGTTGTTTATATCTAAGTCTGTGACAGCAAACTCAAAAAAAGAATCCAGTTACACAATGGCACTGTGTTAAAAAGAAGAAACTGAATTCAGAAAGAAGTTTTTGGGTCATAGGCAAAATAAGACTCTGTAGAGCAGTCACAAAATGGATTTATGGCTATTAAAACAATGAAATTATATTTTCATGAGATGAACATTTTGTAAATATATCAATAACTATTAAATGAAATGTCATGTCTTTACTGGGATTCCATTATAAGTTTTAATACAAGTGTATGCAAGCAAAACTGAAATATATTGCAAGTACAATACAATAAATAAAGCAAACTGACTGTTTTACAAAAAGATATATAACAAACGATATAAGTGATGGAGAATGAATGTCTTTCTAGCATGCCAAATTCCATTAAATCTGCTACTTTCCTATACTCTGGCTATGTGAATTGTGGAATTTTAAGTCATTTTCTTGGAAATAATAATAATAGTAATAAAATGATGTCTTTGTTTAGAAGCAAAAGATTTTTTTCAATAAGTGACATTAGTAAAATAGCGTGCACTGATCTACTAACAGGGGCTATAGAGGAGTAGAATGACAATATATCAGTCTGAACAGTGGGGTTGCAGAAGCCTTTATTAGACTGAGGAAGAATAAAATTTACAAAATTTGTAAACATCCTTAATATTCCTAACATTATGCTCATTCTTTAAAATCTGGTGAACATTATAAGCCCTTGTTCGAATAGCGAAGCTTAGAGACAAACATATGTGAATGCAGATGCTGTAATGTTGGGTTTTGAAGTGGAAATGGAAAATAGGGTATCACAGCAGTTATGAATTCGTATGCATTACCAACTTACCAGGGTGTAGGTTGGTGTACTTACATATGAAGTTTAATGATAAAATGGAGAATGCATCATCACATTTGCTTATCTGGAGTAGTTATGTCTCCAGTCATCTTCTCAACATATTTGTCCCATGAACAGGCATTACATTTCTGTACAGAGCATAGCTTACAGTCGAAAGTGGGATCATAACTGTCAGCCTCTCTGCAAAAGAGATTTGGACAAAGCCCAAAATAATGAGGGAACAAAAGTCCAAAAACAGGGACAGACTTCATATATTGCTTTTATAAACTTAGAAAGTTGCTAGAATAAAAGATTTTGCCATACCATGCATTGTGTTAAGTATCTGACGTATGAAACGCAAATGTCTACCACAATTAAGTGAATTCAGTCCTCACTGATTTACCAAAAAAACACAAACTTTATGAGGAATAGATAAAAAAATATGAAACAAAAATCTAAACATTCCATGAGAAACTTAACAGCTGAGAGACATGAGTGGGATCCTCAATGCAAAGGTATAAAAGGTCAAGCCTTTGTATGGAACTGTGTAAGATACTAGCTAAATCGTATCCCACAGAGAGCACTGGTAGATGCTTGAAAAGGTTCTATCATGAAGGCAATGTGAAATCCAGTGACAGTTTTGTCCTCGTCTCTCATTGTTGCCTTTATTTATTGCAGTTTACTATTTGCAATGACTTTATCCTACTGGCCAGTGAGTTGTTTACTCAGGCTGTTATATGCCTCCCTATACCTAAATTAATTATAACTCAGTAACTATAATTTGTCATTGAACCTTCTCTATACAACAGTTTTCAAAAACATTTGAAATTACCAGCTCCACAGTCTCACATTTTCTTAAAAAGTCATCACAGAGCCAAAATGCATTAAAGGTCTCTGCTCTGTTTATTTATTTATTTATCTGAATATGTATTGCACTGAATTGTGTTCTGTAGTTATTCATTCATTTACTCAGTAGTGCACTGAATTGTAATCTGTAGTTATTCATTTACTCACAATTAATTATTTATTTGCTTGTTAACTGGGTTAGCCCTACTGGCTAAAGCTCTTTTTCTGATGGAACCTGAAAAATACTGAAATTAACAGACAAGTAAAAATTCTTTAATTGTGTGAAAAGTGCTAGGATGTATATTTCAATTGTGAATGTCGAATAAGCAATGTATATATAAAAATAGTATAATGTTTGCATTTTTAATACAACAAATGACCATCTTACTGGGCTGTTGACATTAGTGTTGAAACCTTTGCTTTATTAGCTTATGGATGATAATCTGTATCATGTTGTTACACTGAATTCAGGGGAAAAGTTAATAATATGCGATGTATGAATTAGTTTTGTCTTGTAAACAGTGCCACTATCTTTTCAAATCTTTTTCAACAAACATGCAATTTAAATGAAATATAATTTAACAACAAAACTAATTATTACACATAATTAGTATTATGCTAAGCTGAATGTGAAACTTCCAAAACTTTATTGCAGGAAAGGTCATTGGGTTTGTACCTCTGAAGATGGACAAATGAGAAACTGTCCAAAGGATTCAGAAAGAACCCCATTAGCAGTCGTAAGAGATGTGACCAAAATGGAATATCTCCATGAGGCAGGGGGAAATTGTGATTCAGAGACATGTTAGCCCCTATTGGCAAAGACCTCATAATTGGTTAATCTGCATGTCTGTGAATTATCCTTAACTACTGTGAGTTCAAATCATCACTTTCCTGCAGTAGTCAAGACCGGTGGCCCAGACATCGTGTTGGCACAGGCACCCCCATTCACTCTCATATACATATGCCTATATTAAAATACGCATGCATGCACACAGACACACAACTGATTTGTCCACTAACAGGTTTGCTATATTGCTAGGCTCTGTGAATGTACAATATTAACCAACAGTTTAACTCATTGCTGTGTGTTGTCCATGAGGTTTCTGACATAGTTGAAGAAGGCCATATGGTTATCTTTCAGCTGGGAGGCTATTTTAACCTCATTGTTGGCTTTCTTTGACCTAATTAGCCCTGTTAGGTGCCTATTTAGTTTATTGAGAATTTTATTATCTTTATAGGAATTACCCCTCCTTATTTTTGAGATTTTGTTTTCCTTTTGTTGTATATTCTGTTTAATTTGGGATGCCACCAGGACAGTTTGTTTCTAGGGTTAGTTCTGGATTTACTTATAGTAGGTACAGCAGCCTCTTTGCAACCATTGCATGGTTGTACAAAATTTCTGATAACATTTCAGCATAGGCTGCTATTTTCTCAGGGTTTGGAAGGGTATTGAATTTTGACAAACCATAACTTAATAAAATGAACTTTGCCTTGGAATAGATCCTAGCTGTTATTGGTTTTACTGGGGTTATGGAGTTGATTTTGCTTTTGATGGAGACAGTTTTATGGTTGGTCTTTACCAAGGAAGATGGGACATTGAGGGGGCATGTAACATTCTTCCACATTTGTGAGTACAAGGTGCAGTATGTTAGAGCCTGTAGTGGTTGCATTCACTACTTTGTCAAAGGTTTTTGTATTTACAAAGTCCATGAATCTCTGTGCCTGTAGATTTGAGGCCATATAGGATCCCCAGTCTATACTGAGATAATTAAAGTTTCCAAGGAGGAAAGTGTTAGGCTGGACTGTAAATGTCTGCAGTAGGTCCAAACATGCATTGTTAATTTCTTGGGACATCAAAGGCGACCTGTAGCTGGCTAGATTTTGCTATGCTTCTTTGTGAAGGTAGTGGTCTAAAAGTATGGAAGGCACTGAAACCTTACGCTGCTGGGGTACTCTCTGCCACTTTAAACCATGTGTCAGTAACTGCACAGATGTCTATATTTGTGAATGTGAGGTGGGCTTGGATGGAGTATAGTTTAATTATTTAGACTCCTGGAACTGAGCAGTAACACATTGAGGTTCACTTGAGTTGATTTTGCTATGTTGGTAGGTTTGTCAGTTTGGCTTGTCAAAAGGCATGATGGGCTGGGTAAAGTTTTAGCCAGTATTCAAAAGCCAAGAAGGAACAGGTGCAGACCATCCTTGGCAAAAAAGTGATCTTTTAATCATGGTTTCACAAGATAACAAATATTAGATCCCCTTAACATGACACCAGAAAGACAGCCACTCATTAAAATAAATGATTTTTTGCTCATATTGTGGCATCATCCTCAGTAAGGATAATATGCTACTCAGTGCTAGGTATATACCAGCCTGAGACTAATAGTCTGAGAGCTCCATAATGTCTCTGTTCTTATTGTTCAGGGAGATACATCTTAGGTCATTTACACCTACATAGAGTGTGATGGACTTATACTGGTGCCTGTGGTGTAATGACTTGAGTGTGTGTGTGTGTGTGTGTGTGTGTGTGTGTGTGTGTGTGTGTGTGTGTGTGTGTGTGTGTGTGTGTGTGTGTGTGAGTTGGTGGATCTTGGCTCCAGATCAGCAACTAACAATTATCTTCTTCTTGCTTAGCCTGTTTAGAGGGGCATCAGTATGCTTTACAATGGAATCCCCTATGACAAGACATGGGAAGTGTGCTTGCTTGCCTTAGGGGCTTAATATTTGGGGCTCCATTGAGTGCGACTGTATGTCTGTTGTTAGGTGTTGTTTTTTTAGTGCTTTTAGGCTTGCTGAGGCATAGCTTTAACAACAGGTGGTCTAGGGGATCTTTGTTGTTTAGGAAGATTGCTTTTAAGTGCCTCAGCATACATTAGTCATTAGTGTGCAATGTGTGCTGTGTGAGGTGGGTTTTGTGTGCTTGGTTCTGACAACCTCATGTGTACTTTTATGCAAGAGTTTAGCCTCCAGTGTGATTGTGTAAATACACCTCTCACATACTGTCTGTTTCTTTAAGGATTAGATGGTTGTTGGAAAACATGGCACAATTGCTGCATTGTCTCCAGATGCCTATATCCACCAAGCTCACAACGGAGAAGCCAGGAAACTGCATATCCATGCTGTCCAGACCTTTGACTGTGAACTACAAAGGGTGGTGTAGTGTGGTTAAAAGGCTATTTAGGGTGCTTTGTTGATGCAGGCTAATAAGGGTGCTTTATTAGGGCATATTATGCTAAATACTAAATTCTACTGAATTTAATGTTTATACCATGCTGAATTCTATTAAATCTACAGGTATTGCAATCTAACTGCTCTAAGCTTGTTGGTGCGCAAGGTACTTGCTTTATGTTTACTACTTTTACAGGGTACAGATTTAATGACAATTATTTGGGGAACATTTGCTTTCTAGGATGAATCCATAGAAAAAATCCCATGGTAAGAGTACTTAAATAGCTTATGCAGTAGACACTAGCAATGAAAGTTGGGAAAAGATGGACTTTGGAAGTCCGATTACTAGAAGGTGTGGAGGCCAGTGACACAGTCCTTTAAAACCATGACAGGAAAATGGTAAAAGGGCTTGGAAAATTCAAGAAAAATTCAAGCAGGCTGGCTAGAAAGGGATCCAATAAAATAAAGCCAATATTGGAATCTTTCAGAAATTTTAGCCTAATGTCCCATTGGAGAGTGAAGCAAACACAAACAACAGGGAACTAGAAAGGCACTGGAGTACAACTTATCTGAGATATAGGTTAATATAGGATGATCGCAGTCAGGTTACAATTTCAGAAAGTTTATATTAATGTCCCAGTGGGGGATGGGGGCAGACACAAAAAAGAAAAGGGAAACAAAAAGGCACTGGATTACTTTTAACATATGAAGTTTAATAGAGATCTGAATACCTTCACAGAAGTAATGTTAATTCCAGCAGTAGACGTGAATGAGATGTTTGGCTTCATGAACACTTTTTTAGCACATAGTCAGCTTGTTTATGGAGTAAACTGCCAATACACCTGTGTAAATTTCAGAAGCACACCATTACCTGAGCAACACTTCTATAACTTATCTTACAAGAGCTTGCAGTTAAATCATTTTGATTATCAGATATGCAGTCTAATTACCTTTCTGCTAATATTGCCAATGATTCTTGAGTGGTAAGCTTCTATAGAATAGGGGCCTGAAGCATACTACAGTAGCTTTGCATTTATTGTGCTTCTGGCATACCTTTCAACTGTAGCTTTGCATTTATTGTGCTTCTGGCATACCTTTCAACTGTACAGATTTTTGCAGAATGTCCAGATTTTTGGCTCATATTTTTGTCCTGTTCTTCGTAAAAAGTGGGGTTTTCTGGCAAATCACTGGGATGATATGAGGATTGAAGTCACTAAATAATGACATACATTTGAGTTTCAGAATTCAAATCCTTCAGAAAATATACGTTAAAACAAACCCCGTTACTCCAGCAACTTTTTAAGTTTATAAGAGCAATATTTAAAATCTGTCTGTATTTTTGGGCCTTTGTTCCCCCATTTTGTTGGGATTTGTTCAGATTTCTTGCACTATGAGGTTGAGAGATATGGCTTCTGGTCCAACACAATCTGTGTTTTCACAACAAATAGACATGGGATTGGTATACATGAGACTTTGTCTGGAGACAAAAATATCATCCTTTCTCCAGAAGGTGAAGAACATTGTTATGCTACTTTCCTACCATTATTGGAAGTGACCGTTCTGTTTTCTGGACTAGTTTATAGGTTTCAGTACAATAAGGAAGAGCTGTTGGTTGAATTTAGTTATGTTGTAGATCATTTTATTGTGGTGTATTTTGGAAATATGGGGAGTATTTATATAGACACTTGCTAACAGATAGTCATTTAATGTATTAGGGAGGATGCCAGCTAGAGTAAATTTACTTGGTTATGAGAACAGGATCCAATCATGTTGTCATTTTAGCATATCTAGTTGGTGTTGTGATGAGGTGTGAGAATCCAAAGAGGTTTCTGATGTCAGATGGGAAGTCCAATGTTAGGTTCTTCTAGTTTATATCAACATCGCTAAGGCAATGTTTTCATTGGAAATTGTTGTTGATATCCAGGATATGATATCTTCTAATACTGACCTATTTTTGTCTAGAAGAATATATGGTACAGCAATGCATATATCTCTAGCATTATTATTTACTTTTAAGAAGGTGATAAGTAGTTCAGCATTGCCAAATTCTGAAATAGGATTAAGGTAGGAAGTAAAATTCTAGTAGTTAGGGTAAAACAATGCAATTCCACCTGCTTTTTATGTATTATATCTGCCCTGCTTATGTTATAAATGGGTGGTAGAAATTCAGTATTTTATATTAGGATTGAGCAATGTTTCTGTGGCAGCTAAGACATCTGGAATTTGCCTGTGATATCCAGGTGTGGAAAGCCTGCTCTTCTTTGGCAGATACTGTGAACGTTGTGTGACCATTGTTGAGTTTTTTGATTTGGGGTGAGGCTGTTTGTCAATGGGAAATACTGGAGACAAGGAGTTACAACTGAGACAACTGAGAATAATAATGTTTGATCATGATAGAGTTGCTTCCAACATAAAAACTGTTTTGGTCAAGGACCTGCTAAAACTGATAGGAAATAGGAATCATTATAATTGTTTATGCTGCCAAAGACCTGCAGACTCGAGGTGGAGAGTATTGCTCTGAATGAAGACTGCTGATCTAGATATGCCTCAGAGAGAGGAGGGAGGGATTTTGTGAATGACCTCCCCATCTGGGGATATGCGAGTACTGAAGCATTATGTGAAGATATGCCTTATGTTTCTCTACTGCTCTTGCTGAGATAACATGGTAGGGGGGTGATGGGCATCCTGTAGTGCCTTTGCTGCCCGAAATATATCAACAAGAAGGAAGTATGTGTGTGCGTGTGCATATATTTATATATATATATATATATATATATATATATATATATATGGATCACCTTTAAAACCTCGAAACCCCGTTTGCCCGAAACACTAATGACCGAAACAAAAAGACCGAAAACATAAAACGCCGACAACGCAAAACACCGAAAACCATTACACCAACACACTACATGTAAACAACACAGTACACTACATAACATATGCACTATCCCTAACCCAAACCCTAACCCTAAGGTCCGACACTACCGCACACTTACCCTACCTGCACCCTAACCCTAACTCACTTAACCCACCTAACCCACAGTCCCTCACCATCGCACACACACCCTACCTGCACCCTAACCCTAACTCACTTAACCCACCCCTAACCCACAGTCCCTCACTATCGCACACTTACCTGTCCACTCCCTAACACTAAATCCCTCACTCGATCGCACACTTACCGAGTCCCTAACCCACAGTCCCTCACCATCGCACACACACCCTACCTGCACCCTAACCCTAACTCACTTAACCCACCCCTAACCCACAGTCCCTCACCATTGCACACACACCCTACCTGCACCCTAACCCTAACTCACTTAACCCACCCCTAACCCACAGTCCCTTACCATCGCACACACACCCTACCTGCACCCTAACCCTAACTCACTTAACCCACCCCTAACCCACAGTCTCTCACTATCGCACACTTACCTGTCCGCTCCCTAACACTAAATCCCTCACTCGATCGCACACTTACCAAGTCCGTCCTTTTCGGTCATCTGCGTTTTCGGTATTCTCGTCCCGTCGGATTCCGTTTCAGGCAAACGCGATTTCGAGATTTTAAAGGTGACCCATATATATATATATATATATATATATATATATATATATATATATATATATATGGGTCCACTTCAAAATACTGACTTTCAAAATACCTAAACTCAAAATACTGAGAACAAAATCTCTAAAGCTCAAAGTACTGAAACTCAAAATATTGAAAAAAAAAACAGTAGAGCAACACAACTATATTGCAGCAGAACTACATACAGAAACATATTACTCTTCTGCAAATATTGGCACCCCCTATGTGGGGGGCTGTGCCCCCCACACCCCCTGCTACTTAAATATATCAACTCTGAGATTGCACTTCACTACGCAAAAGTGTATACTTGGAGAAGAGTAATATAGTTTGTGTTTTATTTGTTTCAGTATGTATTTGTGCTAGAATATAATAAGTGTTGGTATCCTGCGTGTTTTCAGTATTTTGAGTTTTCTATAGTTTGAGCTTTAGAGATTTTGGTCTCAGTATTTTGAGTTTAGGTATTTTGAAACTCAGTATTTTGAAGTGGAGCCATATATAAAATGGAAATTGTTTCTGCACTTCATTTGCACTGAAAATATGACATTGCAGGGAGGGAGAGAGAAGGAAAAGTAATAGTCTTTCTGACTGCTGTTGCCAGGGGGATGGTAATGAGGAGATGGTAGGGAATGTCTTTCTTTCTGTATGCTGCTATTAGAATTTACAAGTTGTTGCTAGATAGGAGATTTTTTTTTTATTTAGTGGAATCATGAAAGGGAATGAATATGTGGATGCAGAAATGTTGGCTTTATTTGTGTTGTTGTAAGGAACAGGTAGTAGGGGGTTTATAACTTAGTTCTTATACAACCATAGGCATTGTGTGAGGGACATGGGTACATATATTATTTCACAATGATGGAAAACATGTGGGTCATTATGTGCAGTTTTTTGTTTTTTGAGCACTGTCCTGCATTCCTACATATCCTTGACCAGAGTACACATCTGAGGGATACACAGTGCTTGCATAGCACAATGTAAGCAATGACACATGTTGAGATTTGTGTTGAACAGACATTAACATACACACACCCAGAATGTCGTATGCCACAACTTTAATAATCAAAGGTTATTCTAATGGTTGAGTGACAACTGGGTGATATTTTATCTTGTCAGTTATAAGTAAATGAGATACAACTGATCCATTGGTGTATGTCATTGAAAGTTGTGGCTGAATCTGTTTTTGTTATAGTGCTGATAATATAAATGTGTATATATATATATATATATATATATATATATATTTTTTTTTTTTTTGTTTTGTTTTTGTTTTTGATATTTTCCTTTTGTGTGGGATTGTGTGACCATGTAGTTTGTATAAATAAGGGAGGAGTGAAAGGCTTTGGCTGCCCACATAAAGGATACAAGAGGATAAACTCTCCTTTTTTGCATAGATGAACATACCAGTGGTTGTGTTTGTCCAGTTATAGCTTTGTCCAGACAATAGTTAGCAAAAAACAATAGAACCAAACTGCTGAAATATAGCCAAAAGTGAAACTTCGGAAAAAAACAGTTTATTTTAAACGTTACAATAAAACACGTTTTTCGTCTCACCTAAATGTGAGACTTCATCAGAAAACAAACAATTTAAAATTTCTAAGACTGATATTTATACATCCTAATCTATTTGGTGCCAAAAAATTTAAAATGCCATTCATTATAATTTAAAAGGGCATGCCTTCCTGTAAATACTTTTCTTACTAAAATACAAGACAGATGCTCTTACCGTTTTAAAACTCATACATACACGTGTCATTTCAAACAAACATTATAAAAACTCAAAATAATATATTATAACCACATTTGTTATGAAACATTAATCACGCTTTAAATGATTGATAATGCAGCTTTTCTATTTCCAATACTCATCCTTAATACCTTTTGAATAAAAATGGAATAAAATATATGTGTTATATGTATAATATATAAAAATATAAATTATGAAATGTAAACAATACATAAAATGTGTTATACTAAATATGTATGTACGTACTTAAACGGAATCATAAAGATGTACTAAACTTAAAAATTCTACTGAACTTGAAAATTCATCAACTATTATTTCTAGGTGACGTATAAAAAACATCAATTCAATAGTATGACACTATAATGTTTTCTTCTTCTTCTTTGATCTTCTACTTATGTTTGTACTATCATTAAGTTAATGTTGGATCTTTTTATACCCACTAAAAAATGCCTGGGTGATTGTTTTACAAGGCATATTTCTGTTTATTTAAATTCATATTAATTTATATTATTTTAAATTATTTTAAACTGATTTAATTTAAAATTTATGTTATTTTAAATTGTTTTATGTTAAACAATTCCTGGATTGTATGTCTTTCCGGAACATATTAAAATTAATATTTTTATCCATTAAACTATTATTAAGGGTCTTTCATTCGAAACCCTATTAAGTACCATTATGGATTTTCTAGAGGTGTTTTCATGTTGACTTATTTTGATAATGTTGTTCATTAGATGTTATCAAAAAAGACTAAGATTGCTATTATCACTATTTATCTTTCCAAGCATTTAAGTTTTAAAAGACACATGATAGAACATTTGTCATTTAAACCCGGGTACATATGTGCATTTAACCTAATTTTCCAATATAATTCCATTTTTTTCTAAAAATAACCCATAGGGTCCACCTCTCTCATCCTGTAAGATCTGGTGGACGATTTTGAATTTAAACCTATGTTCAGGATGGACTAACATATGTCTGGCTAATGCGTTATCCTCCTTTTTGTGGACTATACTTTTTAAATGTTCTGAAATTCTGCCCCTAAACCTCCACTCTGTCTTTCCTATATAAAAAGAGGGGCACACGTGGCATTTTGCCACATATACTACTCCTCGGGTATTACAATTATATTTCCCTTTTAAATTGATCTGAAAACCATTTATTTCCACCTTGCTCCCTACATCTATGGTGTAACAATAAGAACAGGAGCCACACTGTGACATACCTACATTTCTCTGTATAATGTTTTTTTGTCTTTGAAACATCATTTTGAAGCTTGTGCCTTTCCTCCAGACAATTTTGGGCATAAAGTTAAATTTCGAACCCAGCGCCACATCTTCATTCAACAAAGACCAATTCTTAAATATGATTTCCTTAATTTGAACATGATCTGAGGAAAAACTCATTATAAAATTTTTTGGCGCCAAATAGATTAGGATGTATAAATATCAGTCTTAGAAATTTTAAATTGTTTGTTTTTTGATGAAGTCTCACATTTAGGTGAGACGAAAAACGTGTTTTATTGTAACGTTTAAAATAAACTGTTTTTTTTTCCAAAGTTTCGCTTTTGGCTATTTTTCAAAAAATAATAGAACCATGAGTGAGTGGTTTAAAGCCTTAGTGTGCAGCAATATCTGTTCAGAGCATAATCCAAAATGTGCTTGTCCACCAAAGGAATGCTCTTTGCTCAATATGTGTGTATATTAATCCAACACAAAACCTTGATTTAGGCCTTCTTGAGCTTGCCACATATCAGTTTTTGTATCATATACCCTATTCTCTGGCCAGCTGTCAAAGCTACAATAAAAATATTTAAATTATCCTTCTTTCTTATTCTGTAAGAGCCAGCACTCCACAGCAGACCTGCTCTACAGTGGAAAGATCATCTAAGTGTCAT
Source organism: Protopterus annectens (assembly GCF_019279795.1). Classification (NCBI taxonomy): domain Eukaryota; kingdom Metazoa; phylum Chordata; order Ceratodontiformes; family Protopteridae; genus Protopterus; species Protopterus annectens. The sequence continues at coordinate 1,599,230,430 of NC_056728.1, forward strand.
TTCATAAATGGAAACATCAAAAGCCCCATTTTATTGCTTGTCTCAATAAAGTTGTTTATTTTAATTTTGATACCCATTGTAGCTGCTGTCCTATCACTATTCATGAATGCAAAACCTAATATTAGATCACTTTTTACTAGCCTTTACTGAAAGGAAAGACAGCTTCTTGATCTTTTTCTTGCCACTCATTTGCCTAACATTTGTAATCTGCCTAGTGAAGCACCTTTGTATAGTTTCTAACCTTTTTATATGGGCACAGAAGTATGTATAAGCCACTATATAATACTCACTGTTTGTTCTGACCATTGCCTTTTATTTTGGCAGTAAATGATTTTCTTCCCTACTAGAAATAGCAAGCAATGTGTCATTTTCTAACAACGGGCCTTACATTTGCACAAATGAATGATTTTTGTCTATCACAATCCTCAAATCTCTTATAGTGATTTAAATATCCAGAATTAAATTATTCAGAGCAAATAAACATGTTTTTTTAGTTCCAAATAGATAACTTTGAATTTCCTAACATTGAAGTAAATAGCTCTGTTTCTTGAGCAGACTTCCAGAATATCCATAATTCTCTGCATCCTAAACCAATCACACAGATTAGTAACTACACTCTCCACATTTGTGTCACCTGCAGATTTGTTGACCCAGATGTTACTCTGAATAGGAAAATCAGACAAAAACATAGGTTCATAGGTTCATAGGTTCATACTAGGCTATCTGTCTTGGGGCAATTATAAGCCTAGCCTGATTTTGTTTGGCTTACGCCACCCCTTGATTTGAGTACACTGTACCCTTTTTACGGTTTAGTTTACTGTGCTTCTGTCTAATAGTGACACAGAAGTAATCCCAGGGACAAACCTACGATCCCCCATCCACTCATAAAGATTTTTCTTGAAGAGATTCAGTGAGGTGCTCTGCCTAACATGGATTGGAATTCTATTCCAGAGCGAAGGGAGCCTCTGGGTTATGAATCTGTCCCTCCAGCAAGTCCTATTTATTTCTGTGCTGAGGTTCAAGTCCCTCGAGCGTGTGGCTCTAAGGGATTTAGATTTACTGAGGTGGAGCATGTCCATTAATTCTGGATTGGACATAGCTTTATATGTCAGGCATAGATCACCTCGAAGTAGGCGGTATGCAACTGAGTAGAGTTGGAGTTTTTTTAACCGAGCAGCATATGGCATCTGTTTGAGACCCTTGATCCTCTTGGTATTTTATGATGGGCCTGATGAGGGATGAATAAAGGGGCACGATTACCTCTCTTGATCTAGATGTGAATCCTTTCATGATGAGGTGGGCCATGTAAAAGGTCTTTCTAACCACTTTGGCAATGTGGTTGTCAAAGGAGAGATTGCTATCAACTTGGGTCCGCAGATCCCTAATTACTTTCTCTGTACTTAATGGTTTACCGCCTATGTGGTAGTTTGTGGGCACATTGTTTTTCCAAAGGGTATGACTATACACTTTTTGGCATTTAGCTTTAGACCATGGCTCTGGCACCAGTTATCCATCTCTGTGAGACCTTTTTGAAGGATGTTTGTGTCAGCTGGAGAGTCGATTATGGCACCTAGTTTGCAGTCATCTGCGAACATGGTAAGCCATAGTCCTCCCACATTGGCCTGTACCTCGGAAAAGTAGATACCGAACAAGAGCGGTCCCAGGACAGAACCTTGTGGGACACCACTTGTGACTGGTTTCGAGTCTGACATGGCTCCAACAACTCTCACTCTGTGGGTTCTGTCTTTGAGCCAGTTTGCGACCCATATTGTGACATAGGGGTTTATATTTAAGCTGGATAGCTTATCTATGATGCCCGCGTGGGGTATTGTGTCAAATACCTTGGCTAGGTCCAGATAGGCTGTGTGGACTATCTTCCCTTCATCTATTGCTTTGGTGACTGTTTCAAAGAAGTCAACCAGGTTCAAAAGGTAGGATCTGCCCTTGACAAAGCCAAATTGGGTAGGATCTAGTATCCGTAGGTCCCCGATGTCTTTGTTTATGAGCTCCATGATGATCCTCTCCATAGCCTTGCAGACTAAGCTAGTCAGGCTTATGGGGCGATAGTTTCCAGGGTCCGTGGAGGCTCCACCTTTGTGGAGTGGGACCACTGTTGCTGTACGCCATTCTGTGGGCACATATCCTGTAGTGAGGCTGAGATTGTACAGCTGTTTTATTTGAGGGATTAGTTCTTCTTGGAGTTCATGTAGGACGCAACCCGGGACACCATCTGGTCCCATGGAAGCAGTGTTTTTTGCTTTGGAGAGGGCAGCCTTCACCTGAACATCAGAGATGTTTGGGAGGCAGCCCCCTGCTGGGATAGACACTTGCTCTTTTGGGGGGGGAGGGGGTGGAGAAGTTTGCACTGAACCTGTCTGCCAGGATATTGGCAATGTCTGTGGGTTCAGTGTATTTTTTGTCATTTAGAATCAACTCAGAACAAGTCTGGGAGTTGTATCCCAGGTTCCTAACATAACTGAAAAAAGCCTTATGATTGTCTTTAGTGTCCTGTGCAATTTTTCTCTCAAAGCTGGCCTTGGAGGATTTTATGAGGGATTGTAATTTTTTGCTAGTACTGATCAGAGATGCCTTCCCTATTAGGGATTTTGCTCTATCATGTAGTATCCTCCTCCTTCTGTTGTACAGCCTATTTATGGCTGGGGTCCACCAGACTGGACGCCTGCCTTTGGATGATTGGGTCTTGGTTTTGTTTGGGATAGCATGATCCATGCATTCCTGGAGATGTCCGTAGAATGCGTTTATATAGGATTCTGCAGTTTGGGCCGTAGTTTCCACTGGCCCTGGGGCCTTGAAAGATTTCACTTTGGTTTTGAGAAGTGAGAAGTTCGCTTTTGAGAAGTTTTTTACTGTAGTTTTCGGGGCTGGGGGTGGGGTCGGGATGTGGATATCCAGTGAAATTAACTTATGTCTGATCTTACCAATGAAGGATATACTTCTGGTATGGATTATAGAGTCCCCATGTTGGTAATGATCAGGTCTAGTATGTTATCCTCTCTTGTGGGAGTGGTGACTAGTTGTTCCATAGCATTTGAGTTTATAATTTCCAGGAACCTTTGGGCTAAGATGCTGGGGCTTGAGTAGTGCTCCCAGTCTATGTTTGGATAGTTGAAGTCGCCCAGTATTATGGTGTTTGGAGAGATCTTCATGTTCTCCAATGTTTTCAGGAAAGCCGAATGGGATTCCTGACTTTGAGGGGGTGGTCTGTAGGATGCTATAAACTGAAAAGCAGTTTTGCCCACTGTTAGTTGCACATGTATGGTCTCCGATACTTCATGCAATGCCACTAACCTGGAGCTGTGGATATCCTTGATAAATATGGAAACTCCTCCTCCTTTTGTGGTTTGGTCTGGGTTTTGGGGCCAAAAAGCATGATATGAGGTATAACCTGCTAGTGCTGGGGTGCTCTCTAGAGCCTTGAACCAGGTTTCTGTCACTGCACAGATATCGATGTTCTCCATACTGAGGAGAGCTTCGAGTGCATGCATCTTGAGGTTAAGACTTCTGACGTTTAGCAGCATTACCCTTAGTTTCTTGTTCCTTGTGCTGTCTATGGAGGTGGGTTTGACTTTTGAGCCTTGCCTAAAAAGGCACTATGGGGGTGGCCAGAGCCTTAGCCAGTATCCGAAAGCCCAGTGGTAACAGGTGCAAGCCATCCCTAGTGAAGCAACGTGGCTTGTCGTGCATGTCATCCCAGGCTGATAGACACTGGATCCCCTTTGAATGACACCAAAATTTTAGCCAATTGTTAAAATCAATCATTTTGTCTTTGTACTGTGGCATCATTCTAGGTGAGGGTAAGATGCTGCTCAAGGTCAGGATCATACCGGCCTGGGCTACATGATCAGAGAGCTCCTCTATGTCTCTTTTCATGTAGTCCAGGGAGGTACATCTCAGGTCATTCACACCAGCATGTACAATGACTGAGTCATGTTTGTATTTGCTTTGGAGTGACCTGAGTGCTTGTGTTATGTGGCGGATCCTAGCGTCCGACAGGCAGCTCACTGTGATGTTCTCCTTGTTCAGCCTGGTGAGCGGGACGTCAGTGTGTCTGACGATAGAGTCATCTATTACAAGAGTATCGGGTGTGTTATTCAGCCTTAAGGGCTGTGGCTGCTTGGCACACTGACTTTGTGGGCTATGTGTTGTGCGTGTTTTGTTTTGGGGTGGCGTTTGCT
>NC_056728.1:1599244625-1599394625 GCF_019279795.1 Protopterus annectens
CAGTTTCCCTATTACTCTAGCATGTCCAAAGGTCAGTCAATGGTTTCCTCTCCAGTCCAGTTGGTGAATCTGGGAATTTTGAGGCAATGTTACAACTGTCTCATGTACACGGACAACCCTCTCCTCCTCCAAACAGGTTCAAATATATGTGAGAGATGCAACTATCTAGCCAAACTGGAGGCTGAGCTCTCTCATCTCAAAATTGGTGTAACCAGTCAGGAGGAAAAGGTAACCTCACACAACACAATTCCAGTATCACATAGTCCCACCACATCAGCGAACCAAACACATAAATACACAAAAACATACTCAGAGGCTCTAAATAAAAATCTACCTAAGCAACAGAGACCTCCAAAGCAGACATCCAAGCAAACGCTACCTCAAAACAAAACACACATAACACATAACCCACAAAGTCAGTGTGCCAAGCAGCCACAGCCCTTAAGGTTGCATAACACACCTGATACTCTTGTTATAGGTGACTCTATTGTCAGACACACTGACGTCCCGCTCACCAGGCTGAATAAAGAGAAGGTCACGGTGAGCTGCCTGTCGGGTTCTAGGATCCGACACATAACGCAAGCACTCAGGTCACTCCAAAGCAAATACAAATATGACTCAGTCATTGTACATGCTGGTGTGAATGACCTGAGACGTACCTCCCTGGACTACATGAAAAGAGACAGAGGAGCTCTCTGATCATGTAGCCCAGGCTAGTATGACCCTGACCTTGAGCAGCATCTTACCCTCACCTAGAATGATGCCAGAGTACAAAGAGAAAATGATCGATTTTAACAATTGGCTAAAATTTTGGTGTCATTCAAAGGGTATCCAGTGTCTGTCAGCCTGGCATGACATGCTCGACAAGCCACGTTGCTTCGCTAGGGACGGCTTGCACCTGTCACCACTGGGCTTTCGGATATTGGCAAAGGCTCTTGCCAACCCCATAGTGCCTTTTTTAGGCAAGGCTCAAAAGTCAAACCCACCCCCATAGACAGCACAAGGAACAAGAAACTAAGGGTAATGCTGCTAAATGCCAGAAGTCTTAACCTCAAGATGCACACACTCGAAGCTCTCCTCAGTATGGAGAACATCGATATCTGTGCAGTGACAGAAACCTGGTTCAAGGCTCCAGAGAGCACCCCAGCACTACCAGGCTATACCTCATATCATGCTTTTCGGCCCCAAAACCCAGACCGAACCACAAAAGGAGGGGGAGTTTCCATATTTGTCAAGGATATCCACACCTCCAGGTTAGTGGCATTGCACGAAGTATCGGAGACCATCCATGTGCAACTAACAGTGGGCAAGACTGCTTTTTAGTTTATAGCATTCTAAAGACCACCCTCTCAAAGTCAAGAATCCCACTCGGCTTTCCTGAAAACATTAGAGAACATGAAGATCTCTCCGAACACCATTATATTGGGCGACTTCAACTACCCAAACATTGACTGGGAGTACTACTCAAGCCCCAGCACCTTAGCCCAAATATTCCTGGAAATTATAAACTCAAATGCTATGGAACAACTAGTCACCACTCCCACAAGAGGGGACAACATACTAGACCTGATCATTACCAACATGGGGACTCTATGCTCCACACCAGAAGTATATCCCTCATTGGTAAGATCAGACCATAAATTAATTTCACTGGATGTCCACATCCTGACCCCACCCCCAGCCCAGAAAACTACAGTGAAAAACTTCTCAAAAGAGAACTTCTCACTTCTCAAAACCAAAGTGAAATCTTTCAAGGCCCCAGGGCCAGTGGAAACTACGGCCCAAACTGCAGAATCCTATATAAATGCATTCTACGGACATCTCCAGGAATGCATGGATCATGCTATCCCAAACAAAATCAAGACCCAATCATCCAAAGGCAGGCGTCCAGTCTGGTGGACCCCTGCCATAAATAAACTGTACAACAGAAGGAGGAAGCTACTACATGATAGAGCAAAATCCCTAATAGGGAAGGCATCTCTGATCAGTACTAGCAAAAAATTACGATCCCTCATAAAATCCTCCAAGGCCAGCTTCGAGAGAAAAATTGCACAGGACACCAAAGACAATCATAAGGCTTTTTTCAGTTATGTTAGAAACCTGGGATGCAACTCCCAGACTTGTTCTGAGTTTATTCTAAACGACAAAAAATACACTGAACCCACAGACATCGCCAATATCCTGGCAGACAGGTTCAGTGCAAACTTCTCTACCCCCCCCCCAAAAGAGCAAGTATCTATCCCAGCAGAGGGCTGCCTCCCAAACATCTCAGATGCTCAGGTGAAGGCTGCCCTCTCCAAAGCAAAAAACACTGCTTCCATGGGACCAGATGGTGTCCCAGGTTGCATCCTACATGAACTACAAGAGGAACTAATCCCTCAAATAAAACAGCTATACAATCTCAGCCTCACTACAGGATATGTGCCCACAGAATGGCGTACAGCAACAGTGGTCCCACTCCACAAAGGTGGAGCCTCTATGGACCCTGGAAACTATCACCCCATAATCCTGACTACCTTAGTCTGCAAGGCTATGGAGAGGATCATCATGGAGCTCGTAAACAAAGACATTGGGGACCTACAGACACTAGATCCTACCCAGTTCGGCTTTGTCAAGGGCAGATCCTGCCTTTTGAACCTGGTTGACTTCTTTGAAACAGTCACCAAAGCTATAGATGAAGGGAAGGTAGTCCACACAGCCTATCTGGACCTTGCAAAGGCATTTGACACAATACCCCACTCGGGCATCATAGATAAGCTATCCAGCTTAAATATAAACCCCAATGTCACAGGATGGGTCACAAACTGGCTCAAAGACAGAACCCACAGAGTGAGAGTTGCTGGAGCCATGTCAAACTTGAAACTGGTCACAAGTGGCGTCCCACAGGGTTCTGTCCTGGGACCACTCTTGTTCGGTATATACTTTTCCGAGGTACAGGCAAACGTGGGAGGACTATGGCTCACCAAGTTCGCAGACAACTGCAAACTGGGAACCATAATCAACTCTCCAGCTGACACAAACATCCTTCAAAAAGGTCTCCAGAGACAGATAACTGGTGCCAGTGCCATGGTTTAAAGCTAAATGCCAAAAAATGTGTAGTCATACCCTTTGGCAAAAACAATGTGCCCACAAATTACCACATAGGCGGAAACCCATTAAGTACAGAGAAAGTTATTAGGGACCTGGGGACCCAAGTTGATAGCAATCTCTCCTTTGAAAACCACATTGCCAAAGTGGTTAGAAAGACCTTCTACATAGCCCACCTCATCACGAAGGGTTTCACATCTAGATCAAGAGAGGTAATCGTGCCCCTTTATTCATCCCTCATCAGGCCCATCATAGAATACAATGCCCTTTTGGGATGCACCTTACCCGACACCTACAGCAATTAGAAAGACCCCAAAAGTATCTCACCAAGAGGATCAAGGGTCTCAAACAGATGCCATATGCTACTCGGTTAAAAAAACTCCAGCTCTACTCAGTTGCATACCGACTACTTCGAGGTGAACTATGTCTGACATAAAAAGCTATGTCAAATCCAAAATTAATGGACATGCTCCACCTCAGTAAATCTAAATCCCTTAGAGCCACACGCTTGAGGGACTTGAACCTCAGCACAGAAATAAATAGAACTTGCTGGAGGGACAGGTTCATAACCCAGAGGCTCCCTTCGCTCTGGAATAGAATTCCAGTTCATGTGAAACAGAGCACCTCACTGAATCTCTTCAAGAAGAATCTCGATAAGTGGATGGGGGATTGTAGGTTTGTCCCAGGGATTACTCCCGTGTCACTATTAGACAAAGAGACAGTAAACTAAACCTTAAAAAGGGCACAGTATACTCAAATCAAGGGGTGGCGTAAGCCATACAGAATCGGGCTAGGCTTATAATTGCCCCAGGGCAGATAGCCTAGTATGAACTTATGAACCTATGAACCTATGAAGAAACTTATGCTGTGTGGTCACACTGCTAGTTACCATCCTACCTTTTTCTTCTTAATCACTAGCAGTAGTAAAAGGAGTATGGTATATTCTAGCTGCTATATTTATATTATAGGATTAAAAATGCATATGTTCAGGATTTTATGATTTTTAGCATTATATTATTATTTGTTTCATTCTTTCACTCATTTATTCATCAATTCATTAATCCAGCATAGAGTATAACAATTTACATCTGGTAAAGCTTAGCTAACTTTATTTATTTTATTTTTTTACATTCGTTTACCATGAAAGTCTGATTGGGATAAGACCCATTTTTAGCAGAGGTCTGGGGTGAAAAGCTCTGCATATAGAGATTGTACAAAACTTTTACAAGAAATTATACAAAACATATACAAGAAATTATACAAAAACTATACACAATATACAGTACACCAGAAATTACATTGTATGGTATTATAGCTGACATTTGTATTATACAATCATCTGGTATAACTCCTTATTGTAGTGTAGACATTGTAGTTTCTCAAAGTAAGCTTAGGAAGGCCTTGTATGGGGGAAATTGGATAGAAAAAGATTGAGGTTAGAGATTATCTAGACATGAGAGAGAGCATAGATTATGAGGTGGTCATGAAAGAAGAAAAATTATGACCAGAAACTATTAAAACTAGTTAGCCTGGAGTAGTACAGGAGTAAAGCCAGGTGTCATTAAGATAATTTTAGGAATCTTTTTGAATTGATTGGTATTTTTGGTGGTTCTGATGCTGTGAGGTAGTGAATTCCACCCTGTTGCTACATGATGAGAAAATAGGGAATCCTTTGCTGTATTAGTAGATTTGGACACTTCTGGTAGAGATTTATTTGTTGACCAAAGACTTTGATTTGTGGTATGGGGGTGGAGAATATTTAGAAGGGCAGGGAGTTTTTAGGTTGATCTACTAGTTTTTGTGCTAAGGTTAATTAGTTATAGGATAGAAGTTGTGGGAGTTCTAACCAGGAGAGTTTTTTTAAGGAGTGACAGTGGTGGGTATGCTGTGGCAGTTGGTTACAAATTTAGCTATTTTATTGTAGCATGTTTCAAGTTTAACCACATCTGTCTTTTTAAGGCTGGTGAGAATTGAGGAAGCATACAGAAGTGTTGACAGAACATGGGTTCTAGCAATGGCAACCCTAGAGGTGCTAGTTATACTTTTTCTTCCGTAAAGAGTACCCATTTTTTGTGAACTGTCTTAATTGTTTGTGCTATATGTAGGTCAAATCTTATGTTGTTATCTATTATTACTCCTAGGAGTTTTGCTTCTGAGTTGGCATTAATTTTAGTATTATTCCTAGTTGTGCTGTAGAAGGTGCTGTGGGAGATGATCTTGTGGATTAGAAGATCATGAGCTTTGTTTTATTGGGGTTGAGTATTGGCTGATGGTTAGAGAGCCATAGTTCAGTATTTGAGAATGATTTTTGGGTTAGATCATGGAGGTATTGCAAGTTATTAGTGGTGCATATAAGTGCTGTCTCATTTGCATACTGGATAGTTGAAGCCAGTGGTGTAGCACTATAGAGGTTGTTTGTAAAAATAGTGTGAAGTGTAGCTGCCCACGAATTGAGCCTTGAGGTACTCCTAGTGTGATGGGAAGAGGGGTGGATAGGATATTAAGCCATTTTACAGATTGTTGGTGGTCCTGTAGATAGCTTCAGAATCATTGAAGTGCAGAGGGGCTGAGGTTCAGTTTGAAGAGTGTATTTAATAGTTTGGGATGGGAGACCATATCAAAGGCCTTGGACATGTCTAGAAACACTGTTGAGACTATTTCACCATTGTTTTTGACTTGGTTGATGGTATTGGTGAAACTGAGGAGTGCAGTTGTGGTACTATGATGGCACCTAAAACCATGTTGACATGTTGCTAGCATGTTGTTGAAGGTAAGATAATGAATCATTTGGGAGTGGTTACATCTTTTGAGGAGTTTAGACAGTGGAGAGAGAATGGCCATCAGCTTGTAGTTGGTTAGCTCTGTGGAATTTCTGCCTTTGTGTAAGGGGATAATGTGTGTGATTTTCCATATTGCTGGGACACATTGTTCTTCTATGGATCTGTTAATAAGGATCGACATTGGATAAGATATGGCTTCAGCTGCTAGTTTTAAATATTTGGGGGGTAATGTGTCAGCTGCTATTGAAGAAGGTTTTAGTTTTTTGAGTAGTTTCTTAATGGTAGCTGTGGGTACAGGCTGAAAGGAGTTGTAGTTAATATTGGGAGGTGTGGAGGCTAGTGTTGGTTCTGTTGAATTACTTTTATAGTACACTTTCAGTGAAGTATTTATTGAATTATTCTGCAACGGTGGTAGGAGAGTGTGGTTAGTTGGGGCAAGGGGTACTGAAATGCCCTGGGTGGAGAATGGCATTTATGGTATTCCAAATTTTTTGTGGGCTATGCTGGTGTTTATGTTGCAGGTTATAGTAGAAGTTCTTTTTACCTAGGTTGAATTGGTGTTTAGTCTTGTTTCTAATTTGCTGGAATTCAATGCAGTTGATTTGGGATTTACAGGTGAGTCATGTTTCTCAAGCTTTGTCTCTTTACCTAAAGAACATTCTGGTGTTGTTAGTTAGCCATGGTGTGTATGTGGTCTTAATACTAACTGACCTGGGGGTAGGGAGGCAATTTGCTTAGAATTTCAAGGAAGGTACTGTTGAAATAATGTACTGCAGCATCAAGGGGCAGATTTTTTTTTTTGTAGAGACTAGTTACATTTTTTTAGGGTATTGATTAGGTCTTTGGGGGGTAGATTTGGCGGAAGGTGGTAAGCTTGACAGTATTGATGTTTTTTCTCAATAGATAGGTTGGCGTATGGTCACTAAGGCTTTCGGGTAAGCAGCCACTAATCTGATAATTCTGAGGTTTGTTGGTTAGTGTCCAATCCAGTATAGAATGACAGTTGGACTTTTTATCTATCTGTGTAAGAGCTTTAATGAGTTGCGTGAAGCCATAGAGGTTCATGTGACTGCTAGGGTTATGTGAATCACAAGTTGTCCAGTCACCCATAATGATATTTTCTTGCACTATGGAATTTGATATGGACTGGATGATGTGCTCTGTAGTGGAGATGCTATTTCTGGGTGGGACATAGGTAGCTATAATGGATATACATTTGTTTTGGTTAAGGTGAAGTTTAGAAGGTAGGATTTCTATATTTTCAAGGTTATCTATGTTTAGGCTATGTGGTAAAAGTGTGAGACTGCTCTTAAATAAGATGGCTACCCCTCCACCTCTTTTCACCTTCCTGTCTGCTCTAATAATGTAACCAGGTGGTGTAATTTCTTGTCAGTAATGTGTGCTTTTAACCAGATTTCCATTAAAACAGCAATATCAGAGTTATAATGGGATAGAGTGGCATGTAATTCTTCAACTTTGTTGACTATGCTTTGCAGGTTTAGATTTAGGATTAGTATTTCAGAGATTTTTTTTGTGTGATAAATTGGTGAGATTTTGTATTTTAGGGGGCGATGAGGAGGAATTCTGGGGGCCTGGGTTTGGGTGAATGTCTCCACTTATAATAAGTTTGGAAGCTATGATTACTTAGTGTATGGAAGAATGTTGATATATGCTTAGAAAACTTAAAAGGGGTATTTTTTGGGTTTGATTTAATATGGTGCAGTCTGTATGAGGTGTGATAGAGTTCCGTTATATTTAAGATGGATGGAGATATTAAGATGGAGTAGTCAGATAGGTGTGGAGAAAAGGTAGATGCAGTTTTGCGAAATGTGTGAGGGGAGACTATTTGTGAATGATATTTTGTTAAGTGAGCAGCAGTTGTTAACAGAGCTAGTAATCGGGTACTGCAGCCACCCTCTGTCATTTGTACCCCTAACAAGGATAGCAAGAGAAGTGAGTCAATGGTACGGGAAAGCTTCTGCAGGGTACATAGCAATGCTGCAAAGTGGTGCATCTGATTCAGAACTATGGGCCATGACATTCACTATGGAACACTGTTAAGTTATAATGATAATGCCTGGTGCATACAGTGTTACCTATGAGCTATGTTGAATAATGTTTGGTCACCTCACACTGTGCATCAGACATTTCTTCACATATCATATACAAATATATCTCATGTATGGTCATAGCCATCAACATTTGCACAGTGTTTAAGGATCTGTCACAAGTACTAGTTATAAAGTGGGAAGGGGATACCAGGTAGCACACAATGTTGGCATCTGGTGTTTACATTACTGGCACAAGATACAGGGTGTGATTCTCACATTTGAGGGAAATTGGCTTGGCTTAAAATGTCTCACTAGGATAACTAGCTTAGTACTTACCTATGAATATAAAAGCACCACTGATAAATACTGAATACTTGAATTGTTCTGGTAATGAAGGCGCATTAACTTCATAATGTAAATCTCAGTGTTATTGCAGTCCTATATATTTTTGCCCTATATAAGAGTTTTTTCCATCTCTTTCAACTTTTTGGTTTAAAAGCCCGCGTTTGAGCTTGTTTCCCACCTTTCCTGTAACTAGTCTAGTCCAGATACAGATTTGCTGTATCCAGGACTGTTTGTAAGCTTCTGAGCCCCCCAAGCCTTTCTGTGTTGGAGAGAAATAGTCTAGCTTATCAGTGAGAATGGTAAGCACCAGGTAGCCTATCTACCACAAGATCCAGATCCAGATTCTTAGTTTTAGCACTTGAATTTGCTTATTTGTGCTCAGCACTTGTTCAGAACTTGTTGTTAGCACAAAATAAGCTACAAGTTACTACAGCACTCAACCTTCCTCTTTACCTAGAGGAAAACAGTTTTTGTACTTACTTTCCTCACTTGCTTAGAGAAAAACAGCTCTTATACTCACATTCCTCACTTGTCTAGAGGAAAGTAGTTTTTTTATTTAGGCATGTCCAAGGGTCAGCTCCCAGTGTTCTCTCCTGTCTATCTGATGAAATTGGTCATCTTGGGGCAATGTAGCAATTGCCTCATGTACACAGGCAACCCTCTCCTCCTCCTACCACCCAACACCACAACCTGTGAGAGATGCACTTATCTAGCCAAACTGAAGGTAAAGCTCTCTCCACCCATGACTGAACTTGACAGTCAAGAGGAGAAGGTAAACACTTGCACCACACCACACTCATCACATAGTCCCACTAAACCTAGACCACCAAAATCCACACGTTGAAACGCAAAAACATTTGCAGAGGCTCACAGTAATAATCTACTCAAGCAACAGAGACCTCCAAAACAGAAATGCAAGCAACCTCCACCCCCCCCAACACAACCCAAATGACACATAGCCCACAGACTCAGTGTGCCAATAATCCACAGCCCATAAGGCAAAACAACGTACCCAACGCACTAGTCATAGGTGACTCTATAGTCAAGCACACTGATGTCCCACTCACCAGGCTAAACAAGGAGAAGGTTACTGTCAACTGCCTGCCGGGTGCCAGGATCTGCCACATAACCCACGCACTCAGGTCACTCCACAACAAGTACAAATATGACTCTGTCATTGTCCATGTTGGTGTGAATCACCTGAGACGTACCTCCCTGGACTATATGAAAAGAGACATGGAACAGCTCTCTGATCTTGTAGTACAGGAAGGTATGACCCTATCCCTGAGTAGCATCCTGCCATCACCCAGAATGATACCACAGTACAAGGACAAAACGATTGACTTCAACAATTGGATAAGCTTCTAGTTTCATTCTAAGAGGATCCAGTATCTGTCTGCCTGGGGTGACATGGTCGACAGACTAGGATGCTTTGCCAGACATGGCTTGCACCTGTCAGCCCTGAGATTCCAGATACTGGCTAAGGGTCTTACTGCCCCTATAGTGTCTTTTGTAGGCAAAGTTCAAATAACAAATTCACCACCACAACAGCAGGCAAGCAAAAACTGGGGGTAATGATATACAATGCTATAAGTCTAAATCTCAAAATGCACTCACTCGAGGCACTCCTTAAAATGGAGAACATCAATATCTGTGCAGTGACTGAGACCTGGTTCATGGCTCTAGAAAGCACCCCTGCATTACCAGGTTATAACTCATACCACATGTTTCGACCATCTAACCTGGACCAGAACACCAAAGAAGGAGGTTTGTTCATATTCATTAAGGATGTCCACACCTCCAGGCTAGTTGCACAGCATAATGCATTCAAGGTTATCCAAGTGCAACTAACTCTGGGCAAAACTGCAATCCAAATTGTAGCTTGCTACAGATCCCCCACCATGGCCCAGGATTCCCACTCCTCTTTTCTTGATATACTGGAAAATATTAGGGTTCAACAAAACACCCTAATAATGGGCAATTTCAACTACCCTACCATTAACTGGGAAAACTACTCATGTACAAACTCCTTCACTCAGCGCTTTCTGGAATTCATAAATTCCAATGCCCTGGATCAACTTATCCACACCCCCACCAGGAGCAACAATATCCTAGACCTAGTCATTACCAACATGAATGACTGGTGTTCCACACCTGAAGTCAACTCCTCGTTGGTCAGATCTGACCATAAGCTAATCGCCCTAGATATTCACATCCTGCCCCCACCCACCATTAAGCAAACCATGGTAAAAAATTTCTCCAAAGCCAACTTCATGCTTCTTAAGACAGAAGTGGTGAACTTCATGACACCCATGCAGATGGACAATACAGTTACAACTGCTGAATCCTACACAAATGCACTCTATAAGCACATACACGAGTGCATAGATCGTGATATCCCAAGCAGAACCAAGATGCTATCCTCCAAAAAAGGAAGCCTATCTGGTGGTCCCCTTCCATAAACAAACTCTACAACAGAAGGAAGAAACTGTTGCAAAAGAGAGTAAAATCCCATGAGCGGGTTGGGAGGGTGGCCTAATGGTTAAGTTGTTTGCCTTACAAACACAAGGTGTAGGGTTCTAGTCTCACAAGGGATAATTGGCTAGGCTTAAAATGGCTCACAAGGGCAGTTAGCTTAGTACTGGTCTATGAACCTATGAACCTATGGAGGAGCTCCCTGGTCAGCCTCAGTAGGAAGCTGAGATCCCTTATAAGATCCTCCAAAGCTAGCTACAAAAATAAAATCACCACTGATTCTCAGGGCAATCACAAAGCATTTTATAGATATGTCAAGAATCTCAATGGCAACACCCAGATCTGCTCTGAGTTACAGGACAACTGCACGAAAATTACAGAACCAACTGATATTGCCAACACAACATCCTGGCAGATAGGTTCAGTGCTAACTTTACCCCCTTTTCACTCCTTAAAGGGCTAACTTTACCCCCCTTTCACTCCCTAAATGGCCAATATCTATACAGGAAGAATGCAGAGTCCCTGTAATCACATCTATGCAGTTAAAATATGCACTCTCTAAAACCAAAAACACAGCATCCATGGGACTGGACAACATCCCAGGCTACGTTTTATATGAACTTCAGAGCGTACTGGCTCCCCACCTAAGCACTATTTTCAATCATAGTCTCACATCAGTCTTTGTGCCCACTGAATGGTGCATAGCAACAGTTATCCCACTCACCAAAGGGGAAGCCTCAACTGATCCTGGGAACTATCGCCCTAGTAGCCTGATGAGCCTGCTCTGTAAGGCCATGGATTATATCATCATGGAACTCAGAAACAAAGATATTGGTAACCTGCAAACTCTGGACCCCACCCAGTTCGGATTTGTGAAAGGCAGATCATGCCTCCTGAACCTGATCTTTGAGGCAGTCACCAAAGCTGTAGATGAGGGTAAGGTGGTTCACACAGCCTATCTTGACCTCGCCAAGGCTTTTGACACCATTCCCCATTCTGGAATTATAGCTAAACTCACTAAACTAGGTATAAATCGCTATGTCACAAGATGGGTTACTAACTGGCTCACTGACAGAACCCACACTGTAAAAGTTGCAGACTCCAAATCTGACCTCAAAGCAGTGACAAGTGGAGTACCACAGGGTTCAGTCCTGGGACCTCTCCTGTTTGGTATCTACTTCTCTGAAGTACAGGCTAACACAGAAGGCCTCTGGCTAATGAATTTCGCAGATGACTGCAAACTAGTAGCCAAAGTTGAGTCCCCAAATGATGTGGAGATCCTACAGAAGGACCTCACTGAGACAGACGCCTGGTGTCAGAGGCATGGGCTCAAGCTCAATGTCAAAACATGCACTGTCATCCCCTTTGGTAAAAACTCTGTACCGATGAACTACCACATAAACGGTGGTCTACTTAATGCCAAATGTGTGATACAAGACCTTGGGACCCAGGTGGACAGTAGTCTCTCGTTTGATAATCACATTGCCACAGTAGTCAGGAAATACTTCTATGTGGCACACCTCATCACAAAAGGGTTCTCATCCAGGAAAAAAGAGGTTATTGTTCCTCTCTACTCAGCATTCATTAGACTCATTATAGAGTACAACTCCCCTTTTGGAATGTACCTCACAAGACATCTGCAGAAGCTGGAAAGGCCAAACAAGTACTTCACAAAGAGGATTACTGACCTCAAACAGATGCCCTACACTGACCATCTCAAAAATCTCCAGCTTTACTCTGTAGCATATCGCTTACTTTGAGGAGATCTCTGCCTAACATATAAATCTATGTTAAACCCAGAGCTGTTGGACATGCTACACCTAAAGAAATCCCACTCCCTCTGAGCTACAACCTCTAGGGACCTAAACCTTGTCACCACAATAAACAGGACATGCTGAAGGGATAGATTCCTGTCCCAGAAACTTCCTATACTCTGGAACAAGCTACCCATCTATGTCAAGCAAAGTTCCTCATTAGCACTCTTCAAATAAAATTTTGATGAGTGGATGGGAAATAGGAAATACACCCCAGGGATCACTTCTGTGGCTCTGCTCGACAGGAGCAAAGGAAACTAACTTTCTTGGGTGGTGTAAGCCAGGGAACCTTGTTGGCTAGGCATACTTAGGCCCTTGGGCCGATAGCCTAGTACCTACCTATGAACCTATGAACCTACTATTATTTTTCGCTGTGATTTTTTCCACTTTGCAAGTTAGTGCAATTCTTGTCACTTTGAACATATGTCAATTGTTATTAATAACTCATTCTTCTGCCATTTCTTTTATATATATATATATATATATATATATATATATATATATATATATATATATATATTTTGTTTGAGATATGTATTACAGTAATTGAAACTGTGTGAAATTTGAAAGGTGCCCCCTGATGATAGCATTGGTGATGGTCTAACACATCAAGAGCAAGTGTCAGCATGTGAGTTTCATGCTGATTTGCTCAGATGATGAGATCTACTAGGTGTAGAGGAACCTCTTTATTATGACTGAACAGTGCATTGCAACTTCAACCTTAACTCAACGATCCTACTCCATATTGTGGAACTCTGACAAGGCTTGCCAACTTCTTGGGGGAATCCACATGCATGCCTAGAGTAGTTTGTTGGGAAACATGCTTCCATCCATAATGCATGGAAACACTCCCTTGGCCACAACCAACACTGTCAGCAATGTGTGTTGTGTAAAGTGTCAGTAGTGTGAGGAAATTGGCTGAAATGGAAGCTATGTGTGCAACCATGCACAGTGTAAGGATAAGCATGGTATATCCCCAGCCTTTACCTTTTCAATGTGCTGCAGAATGTCCTCCTGTGTATCATGCAGCACTGCGACCATCTCTACCCAACTCTCAATGGCAGTAGCCTCTGCCTGCACTATTTCATAACACTTCTGCTGTCTGGAGACAGCTGGGTAATGGAATATTGGACATTGTTGTGTCTTCCTCCAGAGGTTCATTCAGTCTACAAGAAAGCAGTGTGTTGAGCTGTGAGGTGATCCCTTCATCTAGTAGTGGCATTTCCTTGTGATATAGGATATGTGAGCTAACATCAGTGGTTATGGAGTCATCAACCTGCTTGGTGGTAGGGGGTCCTGCAAGTACACTTTATGACAGTATGTCATTATCCTGAGGCTGTGTCATGATGCCATGTCTATGAAAGTAATGGCATCATCACTGACCGCCATTGTACTGTCAAGACCTGCCTTCTTCCTGTACATCACAGCGTGTGATTGTTTGCGGTGCTGCACCTGAGAAAAAGCACGTATCAATTTGAATAATGCATCCTATTTAAACTACCTTAAATTGTAATACAGTTATAATGTCCACATTTACCATGTGCTGTCTGCTACTGTGGAACTATTGCTGATAATAAGTATCCATTGAGGAAACATTTGACATTTATATGCACACATTCACAATATGAAGGTATACATGCTTTAATACAAGAAGCGGGAAGGAAAGACAGACTTGTATCACCTGTGTGGATAATTAGGCTGTAACAAAGTGCTAGGACCCATGCCATTTTGAATGAGCCCAATGCTCTTATCCTCTATGTCATACTCATCCCATCACATGAAATACAGGTAATCCTCATCAGGTATTAAATTTTAGATAGTAGAAGGCTGATCAACCATATTAATCTGTACAACTGCTTCTGCCAAGCTTTAATTTTGGCCACCATATCATCCTGCTCTGTAACAAGTTAAGACTCCTTCTTCCTTAGCATGTCAGCCAGAACTTGATTCCACATCTTAGCTTGCAATGCCTGTCTTGTGACTTCTTCTCAAAAAGACATTTTCCTTGTAGCTTATGTTCATCCACAAGCATATGTATCTCCCCAGCATAGATGCTTTCTGTCTAGTGCCTTCCTCTTTGAGGTTGTAACATAATTTCCTATGGATAAAGCACATTTTGGATTTACTAGTGTAACCCTGCCCTTACTGACCTAAAGCATTCTGATTAATGTCCTTTTTTTTCATAACCTCAACATTAAGCAATAGGGGAAAATAGTGATAGAGATGACAGTTTTCATGTTTCACAATTTTCAATTTGTGCGATTTATTATTTATTTTTAAATAAATTATTAGTCTAGGAGAGACATACAAAAGTGTATGATGTCATTGCAGACCTTTAAGGATGGGTGGGGATGAGAAGGGAGGTAGAAAGTCTGCCATAGTAGGTTAGTGATGGCTCATTGGGTAAAATGCAATCGATATGTATGCAACTGTGCCCTGAGCATGAACATTGTCAGATGCCAAAGGAGGACAATAACAATCATAATAATAATAATAATACTAGGATCATAGGAGGTTATTAGGCTAATGACCCCAGGTGCAAGCCTAGCCGAGTTCCACCTGTGTTCCCAAGGGTGTCTGATTCAAATAGACACTAAAATCAGCACCTATTGCTCCTGTCCGAGAGGGACACAGGTGAAATCCCTGTGGTGAAATTCTGGTTACCCATCCAATCATTCAAATTACACTTAAAGGTGGGACAACTTCTGTGAGAGAAGTATGTCTCTCCAGCAAGTTCTGTTGATGTCACATACCAGGTTAATGTCCTTTGGGTGAGTGACCTGTGTGCCATTTCACTTGTGAATGAGCAGCCTTTCCATTAAAGCTGGGTCAGATATTGTTCTATATTCAAGGCACCGTTCACCTCTGAGCAGTCTGTATGACACAGATTAAAGTGACAATGATTTCAGTCTGTCTACATAAGACAGATCTTGAAGACCCTGAATTTTTCATTGTAAGGAACCTTTGTGGTCTCTCCAGTTGCTGGAAAGAAACATACCAAAGTGAGTGAGTACTCTATTATTGGCCTGATGACAGAAGAGTACAAAGGAGTTATAACCTATTTTTTTCTGGATGCAATGCCCTTAATTATGAGATGAACTATATGCCTTTAATTATGAGATGAGCAATATAAAATGCCCTTCATACCACTGTGGAGACATGTTGATTGAAATTAAGGTTGCTGTTGACCTATGTGTCCAGATGTCTCACCACTGACTGTGGCTTAGGATATTTCTATTGATGTGGTAGTTTGCAGGAACATCATCCTTGCTAAAGAGGATTATAATGCATTTTATTGCATTAAGTTTAAGACCATGACTTTGGCAGCAGTCAGTAGTCTGCGGAAGACCTCCTTGCAGGAAGGTGACATCACTAGCACTTTTAAGTATCGCTCCCAGTTGGCAGTCATCAGCAAGCTTTGTCAGCCACAGTCCTTTAGTTTCAGCCTGTACTTTAGAGAAGTGGACTCCAAACAGTAGGAGTCCCAGAGCCGATCCCTGTGGAACATCACTGGTTACAGGTCTGTTGGAGGAGGTGGGGTCCCTTTTTTGACCATATGAGTTCTATCAGTGAACCAGTTTGCAACTTAAGTGACAATATGAGTTGATACCCAGCTGGGTGAGTTTATCCATGATGCCTAAGCGAGGGATTGTATCAAAGGCCTTGGCTAAGTCTAGGTTGGCCATATGCACAGATTTGTCTCATCTACGATTTTGCTGACTGTCTCAAAGAAGTCCACCAAATTTAACAAGCATGATCTACCCTTGACAGAGCCAGACTGGGTGGGGTCAAAGGTTTGGAGATTTCCTATATTTTTGTTAATAAGGCCCATGATGATTTGTTCCATGGCCTTGCAGATAAGGCTGGTCAGGCTAATGGGTCTGTAGTTCACAGGGTCTGTGGATCCACCCCCTTTGTGCAAAAGGATGATGTTAGCTGTTTTCCCTTCTGCTGGGGTGAAGCCAGTGCTTAGGCTGTGACTATAAAGTGTGACCAATGGTGATCCTAATGCCAGTTTTAACCCATGCAGAACACAGCCTGGGATTCTATCTGATCCCATAGAACCTGTGCTTTTGGCCATGGAGAGTGTGTTTAAGACCTGCTCCTCAGAGATACTAGGTGGGGGAGAGGAGTTAGGGATGTTTCAGGGTATATGTGGTGGATACAGGGGAGTGAAGTTTTCACTGAACCTGTCATCCAGAAGGTTTGCTATATCCACAGGATCTGTATATGTAGTACCATTAACTACAAGTTCAGTGCAAATCTGAGCCTTACCTTTGAGGTAGCTTCATCAAGACAGGGTCTGAGATTACTCTGTAGTCCAGGCACAAGTAACATCTAAGCAGTCTATATGATACTGAGTAAAGTGATAGGGCCTTTAGTCTGTCCGTGCAGGTCATGTGTCGTAGGCACTGAATTTTCTGGGTGAGAAACCTCTGAGGTCTCTTCATTTGCTGCAGATGTCTGGTGAGGTACATATACAACGTAGCATTGTACTGTATCATTGGTCTGATGAGAGCCGTTGCTTTTGTGTTAGGGCACAAATAAACAAATCTTTATGGGTTTGGTTCAAGCAGCTTTATTACATACAAACACATTACTACTTTTGACTATTGACTCTAACTTAAGCAACTTATATAAAGTTACTGACTAGGATTATGCATGCTTACTCCTTAACTGCTTCTACAAAATGGCACTAAGGTTCAGCACGTGTGTGGGTTATATATGTGTGCATACAGTCTCTCATGCTTCATAAAGATACAAGCACACACTTTACACTCTGATCTAAATCCTTCCTCTTTGAGAAATAGACCATACAATTGCTATGAGACTGTTTAGCATGCAGAAATCACAGGTAATCCATAGACATGCATTATACGATACTAAACAGACAAGTATGTACAATCAAGTCCACATTGCTACATATTTCACAGTTGGTTAAGATATTCGTCCATAACGTGTGACATAAAATTGGGAATTAGATTTCGCAACTGGGACAGTTTCTGTAAAACGGTTGACCTGTGGAATGTTCAAATCACTTTTTGGAGCAGAATAAGACTTTCTAACACACTCTGGTCTGGAAACAGTGTCTGACTCATTCTTTGATTTAGAGTTTGCAATGTTGTGATTGCAATGATGATGATGGTTCTGGTACAGGAAGAAGATGCTTGCAATTCTTCCTATACTCTATTCCTTCAGAATTTATCAAGTAAGATCTCAGCTTAGCACAAACACCTGTAATCTGTCTTATTCGATCAAAACCTTTTGTTGTCTGAATTCGTACCATCTCTCCTTCCCTCAATGGACGAAGTAGTGTGCTCAATCGGTCATAACTAGATTTCCAGATGTTATGCTTCTTAAACAATTGAGCCTTGATGGTTTTAGTGTTCTTTTACTTAGGCTGCAACAAACTTGAAGAAATAGGTAGCATGGTTCTACTTTGTCTGGAAAGTAGTCTTTGAGCAGGTGAGTCAAGAATATCATTATGGGGTATGTTTCTGAGATTAAGCAAACTCAAGAATACATCGGTATTGTCACGCTTTGACCTTTCAAGTTACTGCTTTGCACTCTGTGCTGCTCTTTCAGTTAGACCATTGGATTGAGGATATTCAGGACTAATAGTGACATGTACAAAGTCCTATTCATTTGCAAATTTCTGAAACAACTGGCTAGTAAATTGAGTATCATTGTCAGAAAAAAGTTTGCGTAGACAACCATGAACTGAGAAATAATGACATTTCAACTTAGTAATAACAGCAGTTGAGGTTAACTTTGGCAGTGGATCAATTTCGAACCAATTTGAATAAGAGTCTACCAAAACTAAGTAGTGTTGATTGTACCACTCAAAGATATCAGTTGTTACAGTAGACCAAGGTAATTCAGGAATTGGACTTAGATGAAGTGCTTTTCTTTGCAAATGAGATCTAGTACTATTGCATTCTGAACAAGTAAAAAGAACTCTATCAAAGTATTTCAATAATGAAGGCCAAAATACTAATTCTCATGCTCTTCTCTTAGTAGATGTAGTTCCTGGATGCCCACAGTCTAAAATCTGGATGTATTCTTCTTGTAAGGAAGCAGGAACAACAATTTTAGGACCTTTGAAAATAATGCCATCTTCCATCAACAATTAATCTCTGTAAAGAAAATAAGTTTGCACTTCAGTTGGTACACTAGATTGCTATGACAGCCATACAACATTTATTTATGTATTGATTTATTTACATTTGTTTACCATGAAATGGTACGCAGGTCCTTTTTCAGCGGATGCCCGGGGAGAAAATCTCCACATCATGTACATGATAAATAGAGATACAAAGTTGCCGAAATAGTAAACAGCATTACAGATTATGTTAATATATTGACTGAGCTTCTGTGAAATTGAATCAGTCTGAGTATGATCTCTTGACTCATCAAGTCTAGTGGTGGAAAAATTATGTACTGACATCACATCAAAGTCAAAATTCTCTGAATCAGGTTGTTCTGTCATAAGTCTAGGAGATCTGGATAAGGTATAAGCCAAATAAAGTGATTTACTTTTAGTGTAGACCAATTTGAAATTGTACGTTTGCAATTTGAGCATCATTTTTGGTAATCTCACTGGAGCGGAAAGCATATTGTTCTTTAGAATAGTAACTAATGGCTGATGATCAGTTTCAATCTGAATAGCTTGACCATGAATATAATCATGAAACTTGGAGCATGCAAATACTATTGCCAACAGTTCTTTTTCAGTTTGAGCATAGGGCATCTCAGTTTGCGTTAGTGTTCTAGATGCATAGGCTACTGTTTTGCCTTCTTGAACTATAACTGCACCTAAACCAAATTGTGAAACATCACAGGAAAGAAGAACTGGTTTGTTCACATCATAGTATCTTAATGTAGATGGGGTAACAATTTTCTGCTTAAGGTCTTGACATGCCTTTTGATGATGTTCTAACCATGACCATGCAACATTTTTGCAAGTTAGCTCTCTTAAAGATGCTGTCAACTCACTGAAGTCTGGTATAAATTTGCCTAAACAGTTTACTATGCCCAGAAAACATTGTAGACTGTGTACATTATCTGGCACTGACATCTCTAGACTAGCTACTTGCTAGGTCGGGTCAGGTCTGAAGCCTGTACTTGTAAACAAATGACCTATGTACATAACTTCTGGAAGTCTGAATTTGCACTTCAGATGATTGAGCTTTAAATTCACTTTGCGTGCTCTGTCTAGAACATTCTTTAGGTTTCTGTCATTCTCTGCTCCATCACTGCCTCCAACCAACAGATTGCCTACTATTATGGCACATGGATACCCTGAAAAAAATTTGCTCCATTGCATGCTGAAAAACTTCTCTTGCAGAATGTATACCAAACGGCATCCTTAGGAATCTACATCTGCCAAAAAGAGTACCAAAAGGAGTTATAAATAAGGATCTGTGATTCAGCATCTCTTGCAAAATGAACTCTTTGCATCCAAAACAGAAAATACAGTAGCATTCAGTATTAGAGCTACATCTTCCTCAACTCTGTGCATTGGATGATATGGCCTTTTTAATGCTTTGTTCAGATCTCTTGGGTCAATGCATATTCTGATTTCATCTGAACCTTTTTTGTGAGCAGCTACCATGGACAACACCCATTCTCTTGGTTCTGTGACTGGACAAATCACACCTTGCTGCACAATTTTATCCAGCTGAGCTTTAATTTTATCTTGCATTGCTATTGGAACTCTTCTTGTTGGTCTGA
The DNA here is from genome assembly GCF_019279795.1 of Protopterus annectens. Taxonomy (NCBI): domain Eukaryota; kingdom Metazoa; phylum Chordata; order Ceratodontiformes; family Protopteridae; genus Protopterus; species Protopterus annectens. The sequence continues at coordinate 1,599,264,912 of NC_056728.1, forward strand.
CAACTGGAGTGACCTCTGGGTCTAACTTCATGGAATACACAACTGGAAGTTTGCCTAACTTGTCATCGAAAACATCAGCATACTCTGAGAAAATGGCTTTGGAGAAATTAGATCTCGTAACTGCACTCAAATGATGAACTTCTTTAGCAAAAGAAACAGATTCATTCTTACACTATCTTTGAGACCCAATAAAGATTGCCCTGGTCTTCAGACTACATAGAATAACAAGGGTCTAACTTCATGGAATACACAACTGGAAGTTTGCCTAACTTGTCATCGAAAACATCAGCATACTCTGAGAAAATGGCTTCGGAGAAATTAGATCTCGGAACTGCACTCACATGATGAACTTCTTTAGCAAAAGAAAGCAGATTCATTCTTAAACTATCTTTGAGACCCAATAAAGATTGCACTGGTCTTCAGACTATGTAGAATAACAAGTTGTAACAGTTCTTAGCCAAATAACTTGAAAGTATCAATGAACCTTCGGTTGGAATTTCTTCACCTCCATAAGCAACTAGTCTTGCACTACTGATTACATTGAGTTGCTCATTAGTTCTCACTTTTGCAAATGTGTCTGCTGATATACCCTTACATTTTGAACCAGTGTCTACCTTGAGCTCTGTGGCTTTTCCATTAATCCGGACAGTAAAAAATAACTTCACGTCTTGTTAATAAGTTCACTGCATCAACTCTTTCACCAAGTGCTGACACACCATCCATATAGAAAGCTGACTGCTTCAGCTCTACTTGATCAACTTGCTTTTTTGTGTGACCTTACTTTACAACTGTGTGAGGCTTATTGATTTGCAAAACTTTTGAAAATTATTCCATTTTTACACTTGTGACATTGCTGACCATATGCTAAGCACTTCTCTCTTTTAGACTCATGATTCACACCACAATTGTGACAGTTGACAATAAAGCTAGATTTGGGTTTTGCCGATTCATGCCTGTGTTGCACTGAGATGGTTTTGAATCTTACACCGTTCTTGGAACTTTCTGCATAACCTTGTGGCTTCTTTGGAAATCCTGTAGCTGCCATGTGCTTAGTACTGTTCTTGTTTGCCACGTGTTGCACACTATCTACATGCGCTCTGGAACCAACTGAAACCATGCTTTTGTTACTCGCAAGCATACTTGTGACTTTTTCTGTCACCTCATGGATTTGACAAATCTCTGTGGCTTTGCTCAATGTTAAATCACTGTCAACAAGTAAAATCTTTCTCACAGCAGCACTGGTTGTAGCACATACAAGCCTATCCTTTATCAGCTCAACTTTTAGATCACCAAACCAACACATTTTAGCTCTGTTTCTCAAGTCAGTTATGTAAGCTGCAAATGTTTCCCCTGGCTTCTGATCTGTTGTGTAAGACAAATGCTTCTCTAATGTAATATTCTTCTGGGGGTTACACATTTCTTTGAACTTGTGCTAAAAACACTCGGGGGTCTTCTCTTGATTCAGCCTGCACAACAATATGGTGGTCTGCACCATCCCTTCATATACTGCTGGTGCATATACAAATGAATTCTCTTTCTGTGGCCTCTGACCTAGCTAGGTAATGCCTTCATGTGTGCATCTCTATCTGAATAAGCTGCTTGTATGAAAATATCATACTCTTGCTCAAATATTCTCCATTTCTCTGGAATATTCTGCTCAAACACAAGTGGTAGGGGTTTTCAAAATCCATCTGCCATATTAACACATGCCAGCGAAGGGGTTTGCAATTAAGCATAAATATACACACACATGCACATGTGCCAAAATTAATGCCAATAATTGTTCAATGCCTTTGTACTCTGAACTTGTACCTTTCATTGGGGTTTTTTGGAATTATGGGAATAAACAAACTAGTAGTACTTTGAATATGTAGACTTTGCAAAATAAACTTCTCGGGTTATTCAATAATTTACTGGACTTTATCAGTGAAAGCAGGAATGCTGCAGTCATTTTACCCTCACTTATTAAAGACATCTCTTTAAGAAACATTCAAAAACGTTACAATGCAACTGAGTAATACATGAGCACTCTAATATTCTTGTAATGTCATCCTATGTAAGAAAACACCTACTGTCAGTGTAAGAAACATGCCAAGTAATTGCACAATGCAAATAAATCAGTCACCTGTTGCCTTAAACTCAAAAACCTTTCAAAGTAGTTGCACATTGTGAATAACTGCATATAGCACACTGAAATGTTCCCAAAATGGTGGTACCTTACTAGGCAACTGTTTACAGTACAAGGAGCACTCTGTAATGGTGGTACTTTGTGAACAGACACACCCAGCACAAGACACTTTTTCAAAATAGCTGCACTTTGACTTGATTACATGAAGTAGATTTACTTTGCACACAATAAACTCTTTGAAATACATGCACAGTAGTAAGCACACACTGTAAACACTTTTACACACTCTGAGATACTTGATACAATACAAAGTCATAGTTATGGCCAAATAGAGCACTTTGCCAAAACACATGCCATTGCCTTGCTTTATTTTTGATTAATGTACCCTTTATTTTCTTATTGTAATCATTTTGCTTCTTTAAGCCCTTTTTATGCCCAATATACTTTTCCTGTGCTCGTTCTACTCTAAACATGCCCAACTTTGCCTTAAATGCATTTGTTTGCTTTAAAAATACTCATTTTCTGCTTTACATATACTCATTTTGCTTTACAGTTAATCATTTCATTGAATACTTTTATCTTAAACATTTTCTTTAGTTAACAAACTTTTCATGCTACCACTTGCCTGATAATGCAGTCTGTCCCCCCTTAATGCCCCTTTATTGTCTTTCACATCAAGTAAACAGTTTGTGTTATTTCTCATTACCTTTGTTTCTTTTTGGCTATGTTTGTGCACTTTTCTCTCGATTTTACCTTCACTGTTGTCTTTACATCTCATGGCTCGGAATATTTTTCTCTCTTCCATCCCACTTCTGACACCATGTTGCTTTCATGTTATGACATGGATAAACTCATTTTCATGGGTTCTGTTCAAGCAGGTTTATTACATGCAAACACATTACTACTGTTGACTATTGATTCTAACTTAAGTAACTTATATACAATTAATGCCTATGATCATGCATGCTTACTCTTTAACTGCTTCTACAAAATGGCACTAAGGTTGTGCATATGTGCGGGTTATATACATGCACGTACAACCTTGCATGCTTCTTAAAGTTACAAGCACTCAAACTTTACATTCTGATCTACAAGAGCTGAGTACAGGGGAGTTATAACATCCTTAGCTTTGGATGCTATACCCTTACTTATGAGGTGTGCAATGTAAGGCCTTCCTTCCTACTGTGGACACCTGATGATCAAAAATTAAAGTTGCCTTTCTTAAATCTCTCCCATTAGGTTTCAACTTAGGGAGGTATTATTAATGTTATAACTAGCAGGGATTTCTCCTTTGCTGAAGGGGATGATAATGAATTAGTTGTGTTTAGTTTAAGGCTGTGGCTTTGTAGTATGTTAACATCTTTGAGGGATTCGATAATTGCACCCAGTTTGCAATCATCAGCAAACTTGGTAAGCCATAGACCATCTTTTTTCACTTAGTCTTCTGAAAAATAGATACAAAACAGTAGGAACCTAGCACAGATCCCTGTGGTACACCACTGGCAACAGGTCTGCTAGTAGAGCTGGCATTCCCAATTATGTATGTGTTCTGTTTGTGTGCCAGTTGGCAACCCATCTAGTGAAGTAAGGGTTAGTCTCCAGCTGGGCGAGTTTCTCAATGAAGGGCAAGTGAGGGATTGTGTCAAAGGCCTTGGATAGGTCAAGATAGGCAGTGTGAACTGTTTTGCCTTCATCTAGGGCCTTGGTTACAGTCACAAAGAAGTCTACCATGTTTAGCAGGCAAGATGTGGCCTTAACAAAACCAAACTGGGTTGGGTCAATAGTTTTAAGGTCACTTATATCCTTGTTGATAAATCCATGAAGATTCTCTGCATGGTCTTCCAGATAAGGCTGGTTAGGCTTATGGGTCTATATTTCATGGGGTCAGTTGATGGACCCCCTTTGTGCAAGGGGATTATGGTTGCTTTTTTCCACACAGCTGGGACAAAGCCAGTGCTTAGACTGAGACTGAAGAGCATGCTCAGTTGTCCTGCTAACTCCTGTTTTAGACGATTTAATAAGCAGCCTGGAATGCTGTACAGTCCCATAGAGCATGCATTTTTGGCCTTGGAGAGTGTGGCTATGACTTCCACTCTGGAAATACTAGGCAGAGGATGGTGACATGTATGTTATGGGGTATGATTGGTGGAGACAGGGGGGTGACGTTTTCACCAAACCTGTCCACTAGCAGGTTGGAGATGCCCTTAGGTTCAGTATAAGTGTTACTGTCCACAGCTAGTTTGGGATATAACTGGGCCATCCCTTTTAAATTTTGAATGTAGCTAAAGAATGCTTTGTGGTTTTCCTTAGCTAGGAATGCTAATTTAGTTTTATAATTATTATTTATTTATTTATTTATTTGTTTGTTTGTTTATTGACATTTGTTGACAGGGAAAGTCCACTGGGTCAAAAACCCATTTTCAGTGGAGTCCTTGGGAGAAAAGCTCCACAGAATCCAGACAGGAGTTCCTGTGGACTATGATGCTTGCAGATGACATTGTGATCTGTAGTGAGAGTAGGGAACAGGTGACGAAGACCCTGGAGAGGTGGAGGTATGCCCTAGAGAGAAGAGGAATGAAGGTTAGCAGGACTAAGACAGAATATATGTGTGTGAATGAGAGGGAGGATTGAGGAATGGTGAGGATGCAGGGAGTAGAGGTGGCAAAGGTGGATGAGTTTAAATACTTGGGATCAACAGCTCAGAGTAATTGTGAGTGTGGAAGAGAGGTGAAGAAGAGAGTACAGGCAGGATGGAGTAGGTGGAGTAGAGTGTCAGGAGTGATTTGTGGCAGAAGAGTACCAGTAAGAGTGAAAGGGAAGATCTACAAGAGGGTAGTGAGATCAGCTATGTTATATGGGTTGGAGACAGTGGCATTGACAAAAAGGCAGGAGTCAGAGCTCGACATGGCAGAGTTAAAGATGTTAAGATTTGCACTGGGTGTGACGAGGGTGGACAGGATTAGGAATAAGTATATTAGAAGTTCAGCCCAGGTTGGAAGGTTTGGAGACAAAGCCAGAGAGTCAAGATTACATTGGTCTGGACATGTGCTGAGGAGGGATGCAGAGTATATTGGGAAAAAAGTGCTAAGGATGAAGCTGCCAGGTAACAGGAAAAGAGGAAGGCCTAAGATAAGGTTTATGGATGTGGTGAGAGAGGACATGCAGGTGATTGGTGTGACAGAGCAAGATGCAGAGGACAGGAAGAAATTAAAACAGATGATCTGCTGTGGCAACCCCTAACGGGAGCAGCTGAAAGAAGATTACAAAGTATTCTAAAAACATAATAATGAGGGCTCATGTATAAAAGCAGAGATATGCATATAGTACCGAGTTACATTACTAGTCTTTTTGTGTTACAACATAACAACACATTAATCAAGGATACATGCATGTAAACAAAGATATGCAAGTATAGTAGATTTAGAATTAGATTTAGAATTCTGAATCTACTATACTATATATAATTAGAATTAGGTTTAGAGGACTTTACAAGATGTCTAATCTGCTTCTTTATACTTTGGAGGGAGTTCTTCCTTTGCTGGGACAGTTCCCTCTTGCTTTCACAGCAGTTCCTTTCTCCTATTGTATAACCTATTTATGCTGGATGTCCACCAGGGTGACTTATTTTTTTTGTTAGGATCTTGATTTGATCCGTTCTGGTATGGCTGAGTCTATGCCTTTATATGAGTGTTTATACAGGACATTTGTGTACACCTCAGTATAGGGGTCAATGCTGTCAGAGTTGGCAGGGGGTCTGAAACTATTGATGCCAAAGCTCAGTAGGCTATGGAGAAATTATTTATCATTTTTGCTCCTGATGGTGGGTCAGGAATGATCATTGTTTTGAACGAGACTTGTTTATGATCTGACTTTACCAGGAAGGGTCCCACACATGGGGTGGTAAAGCAATCCCCTATGTTGGTAAGCACTATGTCAAGGATATTAGAGCCCCTTTTGGGTGTGCTAATTATCTGCTCCAGAGCATTTGTGTTAAAATCCAGGAACCTTTTGGCGAGCGTGTTTGTACTCATATATGTTACACAGTCGATGGAAGGATAGTTAGAATCACCAATGACCAGGGCATTTGACTGTACTGAGGGTGGCTCAGGTAAGTCCAAATAGGCTATGTGGTTTTCATGGTTCATGAAGTGGACCTATAGCTAGCAATGATGTGGAAGGAGTTCTTTCCTACAGTAAGTTGGACTTGGAGTAACTCAAGGCAATCATACTGTTTAACCAGTCTAGAGGTGTATTTGTCTTTAATGAAGATGGATATTCCTCCTTTATTATTTATTTCATGTTTGTTGTGTGGTCTGAATGTGTGGAAGGCATTATAGCCCTGCATGGCTGGCTTCAAGTGAGTGCAGTTTCTGATTTAGACTCTTAGCATTAAGCAGCATAAACCTGAGTTGGTTTCTGGAGGATATTTTTACGTCGATAATTTTGTTCTTATGACATTGCCTAAAAAAGGCACTGTGGGGGAGGCAAGTACCTTTGCCAGCAAGCTAAAGCCTAGAGGCGACAAATGAAGGTCATGTCTGGCAAAGAAGCATGGTCTGTCAACCATATCATCCCAGGCTGCCAGATACTGGATCCTCTTGAACTGACACCATAAGCTAGGCCAATTGTTAAAGGAAATTATTTTTTGTTTGTATTGTGGCATCATCTTAGGTTTGAGAATAATGCTGCTTAGGGCTAGGGACATTCCTGCCTGGACACATAATCTGAAAGCTACATCATGTCTCTCTTCATATAGTCCAGTGAGGCATGTCTCAAGTCATTCACTCCAACATGGACTATGACAGAGTCATAACAGTACTTTTTAAGAGACTAGAGTGCGTGCGTGATTTGGCAGATCCTGGCATCAGACAGGCAGCTGATCATGATCGTATCAATATGGAGTCACCTATGACCAAGACATTTGGTTTAGATATGTTTTGTCTTTGGGGCTTATTGGGTGAGACACTGATATGTGTGTTATTAGGTGTAGTGGATGCTGTTGGGACTGTATTGTTTTCAGAAGGTTTGTACTTGGCAAGTCTTTACTTTTTTGGTATATTTCTAGTGAGCACCTCCGCATATGTAGGTTTATGTGTTGTGTGCTTGGTATGTGTGGGAAGTGGAGTGTGGGTGCCGACAACCTGCTTGGTACTTAGTTTGTTGTTACATGAGAGAGAGAGAGAATTGATTCCAGAGTCATAGTATAGATACATCTCTCACATATTGTATTTGCATGTTTTAAGAGTAGTAGGTTGTCCCTATACATGACGCAATTGCTACATTGCCTCAGGATGCCCATGTCAATTAGGGTGCCTAGAGAAATGGTGAAAAACTGACCTTCCATTATGTCAGGTGTATTCTGTAATAAGTGGTAGATGATGGGCTAGATGGCTTATGTTCTGCTGTTAAACTAGTAAAATCAGCTAATCTATGGGACGTTTAGGGGTAGAAAAATGCACCAGAACCTCAAAAAGTGTAACTAAGTTGCTCTCTGGGCAGCAGTGCGCAACTGCATTGTGTGCCGAGAAGAAGGAAGCTTAGGAGGATTTCCTGGAAGTTATCTTGGGAAAATTTGACTTTTTTAGCATTTGCATCTCTGCTAACCCTTATTGTGTTGTGCACAGCTATGTAAAAATGATGTGTTTAAATATGCAGTAAGTAAAACAGTTTTCAAACAATCCAACCAAAAGGAAAGCCCAAGAATGAGCCTTGTTCCAGCAATTCCCAAGTCACATGGGTCCTTGACTACACTTTTCTGCCACAAGGGTGGAGGAGGGCCCTCTTAGTGTAAGATGGCTGGCTTTTAGTGCTCAGAAAATGTCAAAAAGTCTAGATTCAGCAAGTCTGAATCTTGCCTATACTTTAAATTGTTCAAGTACTGCAAATAGGCAGTGCCAAAACACAGTCACACAACAATAAAAATAGTTTAAAGTAGGCAGTAAAACAGCTGAAACAGTTTAAAAGTGCAAAGAAAGTTATAAAAATACTTATTTTTTCAGTATAATTCACAAAATGCCTTAGATTTTACTTGGATTGACTTCAGAACTCTGGCTAAGGACACCAAACTCTGTGCAGTTCTGGTAAACTGAGCACAAACCCCAGCAAATGCTGTGTTTAAATATTAGTTAAGTATAACAGTTTTCAAACAATCAAACAAACAGGAAAGAAAAGCGCAAGACTGAACCTTGTTCCAACAATCAAACTGAGCCTTGTTCCAACAAATAGCTTCTAGAAAAAAAAAAGGCCAGAAACTGCAGAATATTACTATGAGCTACAATCTCAATGTTTAGAGTTTCTCATTTCAAAACGGCTGACATGGGATATTATGAATAGTCTAAACCATATACTATTTAAAATATAACTTCTTGTGCCATTATTCGCAGAATCCCAGATAATGCCACTTCTTTATGAACAATTGAACAGCTACTATTTTTTGAAGTGAATTTTCAATTTAAATAGTTACTTTCATTTTTTTTTTACTCTGTACATTTTTTTCTCCTTCTATGTTTTATCCTTAATTTGTTTAGGAACATTCTTTCTTCAAGTGATTTTGTTTGCACTTCTTCTGAAAGTAGCAATAACATGTGCTATATTTTGTACAGGTACTACTGTATTCAGTAACATTTGATGTTTGTTTAACTTGAGCATTTAACCTACACCATTAGCAAATATACAATAAGAGTTCAACTGCCTTCCTTTGGATTCTACTATGTTACGTTGATTTCCACAATCCCCAAGCACTGGAAATAGTGAAAAAAATAACGTGTAAAACAGAAGGGCAAAACAATTAACTTTAAGTGTATTTTTGCAGGTGGCAAGTCCCCCCCCCCATACACATATCCCATGCTTATATATACTATCTTCCTACATGCATCAACTCAAAGAAGAGAGAAATCTCCCAAAAAAGTAAATCTCACTGGCAATAATTTCCTATGGAAAACAGTGACAGAGTTATGCTCCTCATCATTTTTTTTCTTTTTGGCCTACAGCTGCTTAAGGAATTGCACCTTGGTCAGCTGTAGAGAAACCCTTTCCTTTATTGTATTGCACCATCTTCTTTGATGATAGAACTAATGTGGCTACCACACACTTTGAAAATAAGTCTTCTTATCTCAGCACTTGCTCTTATTGTTAATATGCTCTTACTGCCTTCTACAACCACATCATTCAGTCAGAATAGTGGACTGAATATGACCCTTTATTGCATTAAGAATACATATCATTTCCCACTTCACTTTCCACTCTTTTAGTGGTAACATATGCAAATGAGAGAAATGTTCCATGTATGCCTCTATAAGGCAGTCACCATCTTTGCTGTCCTCCGCTGAAGTCATTCTAAAAATTCTCACTCTGACATTCCACATTTTAATACATTAAAGCAGAGATATCATCAGGACCATGCAGTAAATTTCAAATGTTAATCATCTTTAAATGTTCATTTCTTGAAATAATGCACTGATCCAGATGAACGTTTTCAGCTATAATTCTGGCTACTATGCTAACAGATTACTCTTGATCATGCAATAGATTAGTTGTATTACTTCCAACAAAGATACTAGAAACAAACACTGAAAAGTGAACATCCTAACTTAAAATGTCTAACTGATATCTTGCATTCTATTTTGTATAGATAGGAAGCATTAAGGCACATTGGCTGCTTTGTGATAACTGCATTGCATGCCTAAGTTCATGATAAGATAGAAGGCCAAAGGTTCAAATGAAATTCCTAACAGTATGGTTGTCACACAGCCTATAATACCAGGAAATGAATTAATGCACTTATAAATTGAATTGTTTATAAAACTATAATCATGTGTACTTTAACTGTATTGATTCCAATTATGATTTATAGAACTTTACAAATGAGAAACTAATATAAACAGAAATGTAGTTACTTTGATATGATCAATGTTGTATACAAGAGTAATGCAATGTCGTATTTTATACGTAATCTTATACAGCTTAATTTGAAATTGTATTTGCTTACTTCAATGATTACTTTTCTGATTCACTGTACTGAAATCACCATGCTGCTTATCTTCCTGCCTTGCATTTTGAGAATAACTTTGCTTTTCTTTCACGTGTAATGTGCTAATGAAGTATTTTTACACTTGAGTCGTTTTCATATCAGAAAGACATATTGCAAAAGCAGAAATTAAAACAAATTAAGGAAAACATAAACATACAATTATACTCTTTTATAAATCCTTGACTATATGCTTGGAGTTATTCCTCACATTGAAATAATGTGGTGTTGTTCCATAAGAATTAGCTGAGTCATCATAATAAATGTTAACTTTTATACAAGCATTATTTATAAAAGTTTTACAAATGAAATGCAGTTCATACTGTTTTGTAAATGATCCAGTTCAAAAATAGCCTATGCAATATATCTCTCTGAGAGGTTTTTATTAAAAAAGTGTTAGAAAATGAAAACAATTCACATTTTCTTTAATGTAAGAATAAGCTTTATATACCATTACTATGTTATAAGTGAAAATGTAACTTTAAACACTTTTATGAGTGTGTAAGTACACAATTATGATGTGTTGTTGTGTTGTTTGTTTCTTTTTTCCAGAAAGAATATTTAACACTTTATACTAGAAGAAGGTTCAAACTTAAAAATTCCTAAGAATGTTTTTTTTAAGCCTTTACCTTCCTAAGTAACCTAGCTAAACATGTCATATGTAGACACAAAAACAAACAACTTCATCTGGTAGGCAAACCCAAACATTTCTGACAGGAATCTTCTCACAGGTCAAAAATCTACAGATCCCACCTCTTCCTCCCTTATCACCATCCAGACTTCTTAAGGTCATCTCTCAACCATTGACTTTTTCAAGGAATTGAGGGATCTGCATAGTACCACAACCTCTACCTATCACCCCAAGTCACCCATCCCTTTCTTTTATCCTCCTGGTATAGTTTAAGAAAATTACCCACAAGTATATCAGTCCCCTATTAGAAAGCATACCACCTGAATGCATCTCCCTGTGCAAACAACCTACTCCCTTGGTTTGTTTCACCTTGCAAAGATTTCCTTACCATTTCAAGAATCCATATATATAACCTCTAATTAACTCAAAATACAATGCCAGACATGTGGAAAGCTGCAATTTGTTAAACCCCTTCTCAAACAACCTTAGCCAGCAAATGCCTTACATTTCCTCTTTGTCTGCATCTTTTCTTTACTTGGGAAAATACTTGAAAAACGAATCTACCCCAGCTATCCGTTTGCATCCAATAGTACCACCACCTCACTCCTAAACAGCATGGATTGTGGGATGGCTAGAGCACAATGACAAAACTATGGTTACTTACAGATGAAATCCTTATCAACATGGATAAAGAAAACCTTTCAGGAGCTCTCTTCATTGACCTTAGCAAATATTTTGATCTTATTGATCACTTCCTGCTCCTTCACTCCCTCCAGAAAATTGGAATTAGCCCCAATACTGCCATCTGGTTCCAACCTTCCTTAACAAATTGGTATTTCAGAGTTAAAATAGGCTTATCTCCATAATCTGCAGTACCCCTTACCAGAGGAGTGAACCAGGGATCCATTCTTGCCCCAATGATGATTTCAATCATTATTAACAAACTACCCTTGGATCTCTCGAACCTTACTATCACACTTTATGCAGATGTCATGGTTATTCTCTGATTCAGTCCCTCACATTCAGTTTTTCAAACCCTACTTCAGTCTGCCCGCCATTCCTTTAATTATTTGCTAAACAGCCATTAAGTTACTCCTAAACCCATGCAAAACAAAAATATTCTATTTGGAATCCCACAAAAACTGAAGAAAAATAAAAAAAATACAACAATTCAGATCTCTATGGCTCCTCAATAGAAACAGCAGCATCCTTTATATACTTAGGTTTATGACTACACTAATCACATTAATAACACAAGAAAAAAGATTAGTTCTCTTTTATTCTGGTTCAGGATAATATGTCACTTTCTCTGCAAACCAACTAGAGCTGCAATAGGAAATGAATCCTCCTTGCCCATCTTGCATACAAGCTCCTCATCATAGCCACAGCCTCTAAAAAATCCACTCTACAGTCCATTGAAAACAAAATCTGCCAGTTCATTTCCAAGTCTTCCCATCAGAAACACCACTGCATCGCCGTCTCTAAAGCCAAATAGCTGCCAGTCTCCTTCAGAGTTAAAGTAATCCTAGGGGTCTCTTATTTTCAAACTACTTCAATCACATGATGTCCCACCACTTATGGACAAACTCCATAATATGACTCCCCCTACAACTTCCTCAACCTCTCTCAATCAACTCTCTCACTCCAGTCCTCCCAAAACAAATTGCACAGTACAGACCATTCCTTCTCTATTCCTGCATCTAAAGTCTGACAATTCTCCCCCTCATCTGAAAGACATCACTTCTTTTCCCACGTTCGGAGCTGAATTCAAAAGACACCTCTATCGGACTTCCAAGATGGCTGCATAATGATCAAGAACATAACTTTAGCTCTCTCAGTGTGAAAAATAGAAAAAGGAATGTTATAGAAAATATTTTTCTTTTGGTAAAAATTCAGTTACTTGCTAGCAAATACACTTCCTAGATGCCAGGAAAGAAGACATTTGGAAAACCTGAAAGAAACAGCCAGAAAAGTTGAAGAAAAAACACTGCTTGGGAAGGATTCTGCAGCTGTTCAGCAAAAAGCAGTTCAAACTTCAGGATTGGTTCAAGAAATGGCTTCCAGTAAGTTAGAGGAAAAAATAAATCAAATGGACACATAGGTGATTAAAATAAATGAAACATTGAAGGACTATATTGAGTCAAACAATAAAAGGCTGGAAAAAATAGAAGAAATGTTAACTAGACATTCAGATGAACTAATAAAACTGCAAAAGTCAAAGGCTGACATGAAGAAAAAGCTGGCTGAATAAGATGTTTTCAAGAAGAACTGTTTAAAAATAGTAGAGTTAAAATACAGAGTAAGCAAAGAAAACTGAAAGGAATAGACTGCATTAATTTTATGAAAGCACAGTTAAGCAACTGCACTGGTGTTCCACAACAGGCTTTCCTTAACTGAAAAAGCACATCAATTATATGCTCCAAACATGGTCATAAGAAAGCAGCCAAGATCTATATTAGTAAAGATGCAATTATAACAGCTGATTAATATTACTTTAAATATTAAAAAATAATACTTTAATACAATTAACAGAAAAGTGTAGAATTTATTTTTATTTGAACAAAGCCAGTCCAATTTTTCTTAGGGCTAAAAGCTAATGTTTTTTGAAATCTTACAAGCTGTTTTGCATATCTGGGAGGGGAAGAAATATAAGAAAATAGCAGAGAGCAATCAGTGTAAGTGGAAGCATAGGCTGTGGCATTAGTTTTACTTTAGATAATGCCTGTAGCTGCAGCAATCAGTTTGGAAGATGTACATAGCTTTGTTTATTTGTTTCAAGCTAGTTGGAGATGAGTTTGCTTTCTATTTAGTTTTTTTTTTGTTTTTGGATAGTCATTAAAACAATACGTCTTGAAAAACATGACCTAGGTTTAAACAGATATGAGAAGAAATAACTGTACAAAAGATTAACCTGCCAAATGTCAGTACATGCATGTAATGCAAAAGCCGGAAACACATAATCAAAAAATGTCATTTATAATAGGTAGAAAGAGTAGCTTTTTATCATGATGGTTATGCTATCCATATTATCCTGGAATGTGAATGACTTTACAGATATAGATAAAAAGGAAAGAGTATTGAATTATATTATGAAATATAAAGTGCAAATAACAATGCTGCATGAAACAAATTTGGAAAGAAATGACCATGTGAATTTGACAAAGGGGATTTCAGAATGGGTATTTGGCAGAATATCAGAGACATAGTAAACAGGAATTATACTACTTGCTAGAGGGATCCAATAGTGATACTACAGGAAAAAAAAGAAAAAAAATGACAGATTTGTGATAGTAAGGAGCTATTGGCAAAAGTGAATTACAATGGTATGTATTTATATTCCACTGAAAACTACTATTATGGAGCTTAAGAAAATTTTGGGAGAAATAATCACCTTGCAGCAGGGAATATTTATTTGTAAGTGGGGAAATAAAAGTTATTTGTATTAGTGATGATGTATCAGGGGAACCTAGAAGGGACAATATAACAAAAGTTGGTCAATTTCTGAAGAAATTTGTGAAAATATTTGGGATAGAAGATATGAATTCAGTAATAGGAAATGACAGACTTTACATATTATTCCACAAGTTATAATAACTGGGCTAGACTAAAGAGAAATTATACTTCACAGGAAAATGTGCCTTTAATTGAAGGCTTTGACACACATCCAATAATTATTTCTGATCACGCACCAATAAAAACTAAGATAAAAATGCAAGGTAAAGAAGTAAAAATAAGACACTGGCATTTTCCTACCTACCTATTAACAGAGTGGAATTTAAGGAATGGGTAGTGGAAATTATTTGGCAGTTATTAGGGAAGAAAAAAAATATCTTCAGAAGTTATAGCTAGTGACTGGCATACAATAAAAATAGAGTTTAAAATATAGGGTTGTAATACATAATAAGGAGATAATGGTGAAGAAGTAATAGAAATTAAGTACAGGGGATGACATGTTAAAGTATTGCAGAATAAGGGGAATTTCATGGAACAAGTGAAGGAGCAAATGTAGAGTGCTAAAGAGAAAATAAGGTAGTATCTGTATAATATGCATGAGTTGAGAAAGATTACAGTTAAGCAACTAGTTTTTGATAACTACTCCAGGGCACAAAAACTTTTAGCATAACGACTGAGGCAACAGAAAATCAAAAGGGTCGCCAACAAACATAGGGAACCTATAACAAGAAAAAAAAAAACACATAATTTGCAGAAGTTTTATATTGCAGAAATTTTATGAAAATTTATATGAAGTAGAAAAATGTGGAAATCAAAAAGTGTACACATGGAAATATTTATGGAAGACTTAATTATGCCAAGGTTAGAGGTAAACAAGGCTCAATAACTAACAGTTAAGAGAGGAGGTGATGAAATAAAAACAGTGATGTATAATCAATCTTCAGGAAAGTCTCCATGAACAGATGGTTTTCTTGTGGAAATCTAGAAATTAAGAGGGAAGAAAGTGATAACGTCTGGAAGATTTATTTTAAAAGGAGGGGAAGCACCAACATCTTGAAAGACAGCTGTGATGACTGTATTACCTAAGAATTGGAAAGACCCCTCAGACCCAGATTCATATAGACCCTTTCAATTTTAAACCACAATTATAAAGTGTTTATGTCTATACTAGTTTAAAGAATGACAAAGGTGTTGCCAAAATTGATAGCCATGGATTAGTGTGATTTTGTGGAAGGGAGGCAAACATTTAACAATGTTAATAGTACAATGATGATCAATAAGGAAGCAGAATGTAAGAAAATACCTTTGTTGTTGGTGGGCCTTGATGTAGAGAACGCATTTGACAGAGTATGCTGAGAATTTATGAGTCAGGCATTGGAAGCATTTGCATTCCCTGATGCAATAATAAGGTTAATTAGAAGGATATATGAAGGATTGGAGGCAAGAATTAAATTGGGAGAGTTCCTCTCTGATAAGCCTTGTTTGAACAGAGGAACTGGGCAGGGGTGTCATCTTTTCCCCTTGTTATTTGATTTATATTTAAAGTCATTGACAAAGAAAATTAGGGACTCAGAAATACAAAGATATAATTGGCATGGTAAGCAAAAAAGTTGGCTTTATTTGCAGATGACATTATTTTGAACCTGATAAATTCAGAAAAGAACATCTCAGTGTTGCAGAACATTTTGAGACAGTTTCAAGTATGTTTGGGATATAAACTAAGGTTGTAGTCATAAATTATGTACCCACACACAAATTGGTTCAGCAATACCCATATTTATGTGGACTTGATAAGATGAGGTATTTAAGAGTATGGATTAAAAGGGCTTCTGTTATGGCAGCTAAATACATGTGAGAAGAGACTAAACAAAAGATAATACAATCATTACAAAAATGGAAATTCTTATTTATGAATATGGATAGTAAGATACAAGTAATGGAAATGTTTTAGGCCCTTTAGCCTTTTAGATGGGTCAGGCATATTTTTATCTACCCAAGGAGAAGTTATGGACAGGAATTAATAAAAAAATGAAGGAATTTATCTGGGAGGGAAAGAAGGCAAGTGGGATAAGTTAATCCTTCCAATAGAAAAGGGGGTTTAAGTTTACCTGATTTGAAGAAATAGTTTACAGCTACATAGTTAAGGGTTATACACATAACATAAGCAGCAGTTTATAATTCAAAGGGGAAAGGGATGATGATGACGAAGCAAGGGGCACGTTCAAGAAACAGAGAGGGAGTGGGATTTTGGATGCAGATCCTTAAAAAGAATAAGAAACATAAAGAATATTATATTCTTAAAGCACCAGAAAGTATTCTAAGAACCAAGCCAATATGAGAAAGAAAAAAAGAGAGTTTTCCAATAGGGATAACTGCACATAGGTGTACAGAAAACTGACAACAGGGGACTGGAATTTACTGGAGAAACCTGGCAAGGGAACCAAGATACTGGGAGAAAATAACTCAAGTAGGAAAGGTCATAGAGTGGGATGAGGCCACAGAGACATTTGGAATGCAGACTAGAGTCTGCCTTCCCTACCAGGGCTTGATCTCAGAGTGCAAGCAATGAGAAAGGGATAGGGGAATTTTAAGTGAAATGCCTACTCTGGTAAAGTTTTTAGTTGAATCTAGAACACAAACAGCATTTAAAAAGGGATAGTTAGTAGGACATATAAAACATTGCATGATTACTATAAGAATCAATCAGGAGAGGTTAGAAATGATTTGGAAAATAGACTGGTAAAGAAATTTGTAAGAAAATAATGAAAAGACATATGTTTGGCTCCCAAGTATGGAATCAAGCCCAGAAGGTTTAGAATCTTTGATTAGAAGGTTTTGCATAGGCATGTTTATATCCCAAGCAGACTTCAAAGAATTTTTCCTCAATTAGATAGCAAATTTTAGAAGTGTGATGGAGAAGAAAGCAATAACTAGTAACATGTTTTGGGAGTGTAATGAATTGGAAAATTTTAAAAATTCCCTACAGAGTACTGTATCATAAATACTGAGTGAGCAAATGGCTGTAAGTAAGGAAATTATACTTTTGACCTGGGATACAGGAATTGACTAGACATTGTAATGCCTTGTTAAGATTTATTCTGTTGGTTCCCAAAAAAGCAATTGCTACAAAATGGAAACCAATGTCTAAACAAACCATTCTTGAGTTATTAAATATTATAAAAGAGATAAAAGAACTGGAAGAGGGAGTTCAGAAAAGGGAAGGAGCAAGTTGTATTGAAGTAAATGGAAATTGTAGGAACAATACATGCATAATAATGTTCAGGAGGAGGAGTGAGGTTTAAGGGAAAGCAGGAATTTAGCAATTTTATGTATTGTTGGACTAATGATAGCAGCAAAGAAAATGCATGTGATATATATGGTATTTAACACAATTGTTTGTTTTCTTTTTTGGTAATGCATGTTTGCTTTTGTCTTCAGTGATCATTTAAAGAAGGAGTTAAAAAAAGGCACCTCCATCAAAAATCTGACTGCAAATGTTTTTCCATTGTACACATAACCTAACTCGCTCCCAGGGTTGCCACCTTTTAAGCAGGCCAAAGTGGAATGTGGGGCTGTGGCCAATATGATACTGGCCACACCCCTACCATGACATCACCACGGCAGTTAAGGATACCACTAAACATGTTCCCATCTCTCAAAAATAGGGACATATTTTAAATATTGCTCTTATAAACCTAGAAAGGTGCTTGAGTAACAAGGTTTGTGTTAACATACCTTTTATGATAGATTTGTAGTCTGAAACTCAAATGTATGTTATTTATTGACTTCAGTCCTCAGATCTTCCATGACTTGCCAGAAAAACAGAAATTTTATGATAACTAGACCAAAAAATATGAGGCAAAAAAAATGTAGACATTCTGTGAAAATCTGGAGAGTTCAGAGGTATCTGCCGCACCTTAATTGCAGTGACAATGGCATTAACTGCAATGCCGATAGCATCACCATCACTACAGTGTGCAGTTGCTTCAATGACATTTAGTGTGTGTGTGTGTGTGTGTGTGTGTGTGTGTGTGTGTGTGTGTGTGTGTGTGTGTGTGTGTGTGTGTGTGTGAATGAGTGTTAGTAACTATAGCAAAGAGCTTTTTTTTTTTGTTCGTTTGACAGAGGAGAACTTGGATTCAACCGGGAAGAGCCCTACAAAGATGCTTCCTGGCTGAATCTCCATTACTTCATGAGTCGCAACCAATTGCTGTATGATTTACTACACCTGGACCTAACAGGGAACAGCTCTGCTTGCAGGTTTGGGTTTGTCATCTTTGGTGATGTAGCCAAATTGCCGTGGAAAAATCGGAAGTGTTTGTGGTTTTTCCACTGTAATTCGGCATTATTAAAAATCTGGACTTTTAAAGTCCCACTGTTTTACAGAGTGGGCAGCGGGATGAGGTTGCTCAACCTGTGAGTGTCCTGCTGATAACAGGATGGGTGGCAGCTTTACTCCCTCCTCAGGTACATCGTTTCCACTTTGACCTGCTGTTCTCTTCAACTGCTTCCATCTGTACTAAAACTAACTCATATTCATTTTTCTACTCTGTTTTTATATTTACATATTTTTTTCAATTGTGTATAAGATTAGTTACCTTGTGCAAATATTCTGTTTGTGAATTTGTTTTATTTATTTATTTATTTTTGTGAATTTCTTCACGGATGCTGTGCCTGCAAATGGTCTGTTGGGATCAGTGTACTACACTGGTAAACAAATGCAATAAAGCAGGAACAGTAAAAACCCCATCTAAAGCATGCATAAGACTAGGCAGAGCAAACCTGACAAAACACAAAGCCACATGCATAAAGACATTTTTAAACTTTACTTTATTAATGCATTATATGCATGTGTACATTTCCACTAAACATGTTTCAGTACACTAACATAACAATGCCCAATCATGCACATCTCTTTAATTCTGAATTCCAGCCTCAGTCCACATTCTACTACCTATGAGCATGCTTTCTGTCTTACTCAATTTCATCAACATAGCCAAAGCAGAGAATAGGACTAAGTGCTTTTTAAAAGTCTATGTGTGTAATCCATTGAGCTGAAACATTTTTCTTTAGTGAAGTTTGCATTATCTCCCATGGTGACCTGGAAGTTTTCAAAATATGTCTGCATGAGGCTTTTTCTTCCTTGTTCCAACTGCATTACCATCAGAGAGTGACTTTTAAGCTGAATGTCATATAATATATTTAGATTATTCATTTTGGTTGCGCTAAAATACAATGAAATGAAACAAAATAAATCAAAACATGCCATTAATCATTGCATAATGGCTTATTCACAGTGTGCTATTTAAAAAGTGTGTGTCATTGTGTATTCTATCTTGTAGCAATAGTTACGTTTTTATTGGATAATGTGAATACTTTCTACGATGCCTTAATTAGGAAAGACTTTGAAATATATGCATACATACTTTTGTTAGAGATAATTGCCTTCATCTAACTGCACCAACAGAGATACTGATAGTTTAAATATGACTGTGCTTGTTTATGCTTGCACATCTTTTCAGTTAATTATTGTATCCAGCTTTGCTACTGTTATCAATTTTCTGTTCTCTTCACAGTGAGTGAATGGAATGCTGGTAGTAGAATTTCAGAAATCTGCTAATTTCTTCTGGAAAGATTAATCATCCACAAGCATTCTCCCAGTATCTATGTAATTAGATGTGTCCTGAGGAAAAAAAATAGATTTGATATAAAAGATAATGGGTTGCACTCAGTTTTGATTCTGTTTAGCACAATTCCAGGTCCTTATTTACCTTTGCTAGGCTAGCTAAAATTATTATTAGTATCATCATCCTCATCATCTTCATCATCATCATCATTACTATCATTTTATGAAGGATTTAGTACCCAACAATGAAAACCTAATGGGCATTAAGTATTCTTTCACATGTCAAATTTGGATTTATATATTGCAAATGGTGACAATGTCCACAATGTTGCATTAGGCTTGCTTTTGCTAATGCAGCCTATTCTTACTGCATTTAATGAAGCAGTTGTTAAAGGCTATGATTATACTAATTGTAAGCTGGCAAACATCAAACCTGACCCAAGAAGGGAAAAGCAATGAAATACATATGTTTTTTTATCCCCCATCTACATTCATATTTACAATTACTTTCAACAACTGTGTGCATCAGCAGTTATTTGACTTCACTATCAAAGATTCTGCATGGATAATGACCTTCCCATGGCACTCAATAAACACATTAAGACTATCTATGAGGTTTTGGACAAAGAGTTCACAGTTTCTTCTTTGCTGAAATATATTTCAGAGCAGTCAGTGTAGTGGACTAAAGGTTGGTATTAGAGGGTAAGTTGCCACTTTGCTTCTCTATCAATTCCCCAAAACCCCAAACCCTTGAATATACTCCCCTTCAGTATTCAAAGCATTGCTAACAAAGTTACTTCTTTCCATGCCCTTATCTCTCTCTACAACCCTAACATTATCACCCTGTCAGAAACATGATTACAACCCCATATTACAGACTCTGAAATCCTCAACCCCTGGTTACAACATCCTCTGCCTTGATCAACATAAGAAATTAGGTGGTGGTTTAGCTATCATATACTCTGACAAACTTTCTCTCTATCCTCTACCAACATCTCCTCCCAATTTCCATCTAGCTGAAATTCTTATTGATAACTGTAAATTAAATAATCACAAAGACTTAGCCATAGTATTAATTTATATCCCTCCTGGCAACAACGTCCCTACCCTTGAACACTTTCTCTCTTGGGCATCAAAAAACATATCATATGAGACTATCATCCTAGACGATGTCAATATTGACTGGAACTCCCTTAATTCCTACACTCCCAATACTAGTATCAATCTCTTTGGATTCTCTCAACTCATCACCTCTCCCACCTGCATCAATAAACACACAGATAACAGCACTACCCTTGACTGGATCCTCACCTCTAACCCAAATCTGTAGCACAATACCATTGCTTTACCTGACTCACACAGTAACCATCTCCCTACCGATGTGTTACGACACTCACCTCATTTGTTAAAACCTCATCAGTACAAAGACAGCTGTAATCTCTCTAATATCTGCCCAGATACCTACAATAATCATCTATCCTCTATTCACTGGTCCTTTCTCTACACCCTCCCTCTCAGTGAGGCTGTCTCCAAATTTAACAACACCTCCCTGAATATCCTTAACTTCTTAGCCTCCACTAAAAAAATATGAACAAAAACAAACATGGTTAACCCAATCCACCTGTAAACTAATGCTTAAATTAGACAGTAGTTCCTGGAAAACCTGGAAAAAAAAACAAACTCCCATCACCATCTCCAAACCCATAGAGATCTTAGGGACCTAACCAAGAAACAAGTCAATCTGGACAAACAACAATACTGTCAAAAACTACTAGATAACCCCAACTCCAAAACAAAAAAGTTTTGGAATAGTATCAACAAACTCTTACATCCAAGCAACCCTTCTATCCCCAGCCACTGTCCTAACAGTTCAACAGACACTGCCTCCTTTCTTAATTCCTTCTTTATCAACTCTATAAAAAGTTAAGTAAACCTGACAACACCACCCTCTTCCCTGCTGATCCCATTTCCTCTACCAATTCCACCCAGTGTTACCTTAAATCTGTCCCCACTGCATACATCAAAGCTCTTCTTACCAAACTTAAAACCTGATCCCCCTCTGCTGACAACGTATCTCCTCTCTTGCTTAAACTTACAACTCTGTTGCACATCCAGTCTCTATATTAGTAAACAGGTCAGTTATGTATATACTGTTAGGTAATCCAAGCAAATGTCAGCTTGGCTAATGGTGATACACATTGACAAACATTTACATGTTGCTCTGCATGCTCCAAGACTTATCCTTGGAACATGGAAAGAAAAGACAATGCTTTTTTGTAGGAAGACAAGCCCCCCACCCCATGCCTCGTGCTAATTATGTATACTAACTCTGGGATCTCAAAATACCTGGGAAAAGGCAAAGATTGTCAACAATACAGTGGTCAATTTAACTTAAAACTGATGTGAACTCTCTTTCTCTCTCTCTCTTTACAAATAGTAACTCATTATATCTGAGTGACACCTCCAGGTGTATCTGCTGTTAATTCCTACTGACACCTCTAGGCGTCAAATATTGTTTGTTCATATTTGCATCAATAATTCCAAATCCATGCTATCTACAAGGTTTTAAAAGATTGAATCTTAAAGCTTACATAATGGCAAACTCAACTGCATTAACATTTGACCACTGTCTAATGCAGGTAAATACATATTAACTGTTGTTTTTATAATATTAATTTATATAGATATAATTTTCACATTATTCTAAATATCTCAACAACCAAGTAACACAGACAGAACTTCTTAACCACATATGATAGTTCTCACCTAAATGAATAAAATGCTGCTGGCAGTATATGTGTAACTTGAGTGATTGCTGAGATATTGCAACTTGTTTACAAAATATTACAAATGTCATAGTTACTGTGTTTACTCTGACTTATAAAATTACGTTTAAGATCTAGAACCTAAAGAATACTACCACTATAAACATAGTTTGTGCTGAAGAGTTTGCCTTTACACTTATTTCATAACCGCTATGGTTCCAGAGATATGAACATTTGTTTGAAATATGAGGACATAATTTGATTCTGTCAAAAGGCTTAAGCTCTGCCCATTGGAAGTTACGGTGCAAACTTCCTAAGCTCCATTGGCGTGAATTAGTTAAGACACTTATTTAGGATTTAGCTATATACCTGACTATCAAATAAAATGTTTGGTGCAGTAATGCATCCTCAAAGACTTTCCACACAGGAGGAATGGCTTCAGAATGAATATGACCACTCAAAACAATAATAATATGTCTGCTGGAAGTCTAGTATTTATTTTTGCTTCTAATACCATCTGAATACTTTAATCCTGGTTCCAGTATTCAATCACTAAAAGAAGAGTGGCCAATAGGAGAGTCCCTTACCTAGAAGGAAGCTTGTTACAGTGGATTGGCTCAGTGGTAACTCACAATCCCTTTCCTTATGTATGTAAGTGTGATTCACCCCTACCCAAATAAGGCATCTGAAAAGTTGCAGAACATCTAACTACGGCCAGGTCCATAATGGCTTTGAATGGGGCACACCAGAGGGACCAATAAAAAGATGAGTAGTCAGAGAAACAGCAGATGGCCACAGCAGAGTCAGCCATTAACAGCTAGGTAAAAAAGAGTCTGGAGTAAGACTGAAGCCCATCCCCACACCGTTCCAATAACATAAGTCACCTTGCTGATAAAGGAGGGAACAACAAGGTCCATGTCCTAGCCACTGAGGGAGCCTGACAAGTGTGTAGAAGAGACTTGAGATGTAAGGCTGCTCTAAACCCTAAAAGTTAACATTTGACATAAAGTTATTAAAAACAGTTACCAAACTTCCTAATCACAGCCTTTAGAAGCCAGTTCCAAAACCACAATAAATAATTTGCCAAGAAATCCCCTCTATTGACCAGGAATGTCTACCAACTATGAAGGATATCTGAACAAACAGACTACTGGGAAAAGAAAGGTCAGTATTACCTCCTGGCAGAAAATTAAAACAAGACATAAAAACATTTAAAGACAAGCATCAAATATATTTCCCCCAGACCTTAGCAATTAACTCTGCTACATTCTTTCTCAGAAGTAAAGAATTTAAAAAAGGCATCCCTACAGGAAACCAGGACTATTTGTCAGCCAAAATTGTCTGAGCTCTTTACAAACCAGAAAAGTTTTGAGGTAAAATACTTTAGTGGCAACCACTAAACACACACAAGTCCCAGCTCTCCAAAAGACATTTTGATTAGAAAACTATCACTTTTCCTCACATAAGTACTCAAAAAGATGGTAATTCCCACTGTGACTCAGGAATGTCTGTCAGCTGAATATGTAAGAAAAGCAGATAGAGGAGGTTAGAAAAGTCATTATTACCTTGCAAGTAAATTACTATCTTCAGGTAAAGATTGTTTTTTTTCTTCAGACACTAGCTGTAGCCCCTCTCAGCATTGTTCTGAATGAGCAATACACTTTTCCTGTCAAACACTGAAAATAGCAAGTAAATCACCTCAGGGACCCAAGACCAATTTGTCAGCAAAAAAAGATGCCTGACAAGTGGATAATGGACCCTAACAGACTCAGTAAAAGCAATAAACAAGAAGCTAAAGTTCTGGGATAAACATTTTGAATAGCAACACTCAAAATCATGACACCAATTGCTGAAAAATGATGACACAGATAACGTTGTTATTACATTCAAAATATAGGCACATACAAACTTTTGAGTTAAAACTTTAGTGACATCCACTGTTTACAAGTTCAGAATAAAATTTCTGACCAAAACTAGGTAATTTCTTATAGAAAAGTGTATATTTGGAAGGTAATCCCCAACAGGGAGCTTATCTGTTCCAATATTCTCTGTCTCATATCATCTACTAAGAGGCGACCTCTGCTTGACTTACAAAGCCATGTCTGACCCAGCTCTGTTAGAAATGCTACATCTAATGAAATCCCAATCCCTCTGCACCACATGCTCCAGAGACCTCAATGTCATTACCACAATCAACAGAACAAGCTGGAAGGACAGGTTCATAACCCAGAGACTGCCCATGCTCTGGAATTGACTTCCCATGCATGTCAAGCAAAGCACCTCACTGGCCCTCTTCAAAAAAATCTTGATGAGTGGATGGGTAATAGAAGGTTCACCCCAGGGATTACTCCAGTGGCTCTGCTCGACAGAGGCACTGGGAACTAAGGTAGAGTGGCACAATGCCAGGGTAATCCTATGGGCTAGGCTTGTAAAGGCTCCAGGGCCATTAGCCTAGTACACACCTATGAACCTATAAAAAAAAAAAAAAAAAAAAAAAAAGGCAACTGGTAACCATGCAGAAATTTGTTTTTCTCCATAGCTATTACTTTTTGGATTTTAGGGAACTTATCTGCCCATCCTTGAAGAAGCACTAGCCAGCAGTAGATCTCCTGACGCCTGCAGAGGAGTACATTCTTGAGTGGCAAGAAAGTTTTGAATTTTAGTTCTCTAACCACTGAATATATTATGCTCCCTCATACAAGATAGTGGCTAGGGTGTTTGGAAGAAACCCTTGTACCTTTTCAGATTGTTTCAGACTACTTGTTAAAGTACTACAAAAACAGAGTATCTTATAACAAAGAAAATGAAGTGGGTATAAAGCAGTAGAATAATCTTCCTTTAGAATGATATCGTCATTTGTTTTTGGCATCAAATATCTTTAAAAAATAAACAGAGAAACTAACATGTATATGCTGTTTACCAGTGTCCTTATATCCATAGCAATGTTATTTTTTTTCTTTATGGGTTCAAAGTTTGATCTCACAGTTTAATTTGATATTAATGTATATGACCCTTTTGCCAAGTATCATGGTGTAACACTTAGTAAAATTAAGGGTGAGGTCATTACTATTACAATGTGTGCATTATTTGTAGACCATCTTGGACAGCTTTGACATAATTTATTATATTACTCATTTTGCACTTGCTGCCAACTTGTTTTCAGCTTTTATATATGAGAAGGATAGTCTAAAATGAACTGAAGACCATACAAAGCCATGTGGGACACCACTCATTACCTTATCAGAATAAACTTTTTTCTCTCCTGACTTCCATGCTATTACTAATTTGTACCCATTGAATTAAATATGAACTGGCATTTGCTGCTTTTATTTTTCAGTTATTCCTGTAAGTAGATTTTCACTGAATGACTTAGGAAAGTCAAAATAAACAATATATGCTTTCATTTTTCCATACTGATGTTTCTTTTTCAAGAAGAGCACAAGATTCCGAAAGCAAGAATCCACTACTGTTACACAATCAATGAATTTAGATCCCTCATTAATTTTGGATGAGCATCAATGCGAACTGCTTCACAGTTTTGTATAAGAATTACAAATGAGCCCATCCAAATCAGCAGCAATGTATTTCAAACCTCTACAACACCTCAGCAGCAATCCCATTATTAACATTTGCTTCAACATTGTAAACAAAATTCCTTAAATGACAGGACAACTATCATTGACATTGTCACAGAAATACTGACCAACATCACCATTGCCTTCCCTTGCATACCGAACTACAAGACTTTTAGATAGCTATTCTCACAACAAAGTAATATAGTATGATAAATTGGAACACTTTGTAATTAGAATTGTTTTCTTCTATTCTGATATCACCCTCTAGTCCCAGTATTCTCCCATTTCCTTTTCCATACCCAATCCAGGCTATAATGCGTGTGTTTATTCCATTATATCCTCACTCTTTTTCTGTGTGTACTCAGTTATTCCTCTCATATCTCTTATCTCTTCAATCTCCAGTTTATTCTACATATTTTCTGGTTTCCTCAGTTTGCTGTTACTTCTAAAATCCCTCCAGCTCAACTCTCTCTCCAAGCCTACAGTAGTGACTGTTCCTGCTCACCCTCGATAATCTCCTATCCACTTCTTTTATTTAGTAAGTACTGCCTTGATTATAACTTTTACATTTTCCTTCAGTGCACAATTGTCTTAATTCTGCTCAAGTTTAGTTGTGCTTACCTTATACAATTTATAGTCATTATTACTGTATATCTGCATATAATTCAAGTTATTGTATATCTACTGGTTGATCAAGGTGCACATGTAAACCAAAAGACAGATAAACAAAGCCAAGGAGCAATATCAAATATTTACTGAAACACAAACTTTCTGGTTAAAAACCCTTCCTCAACACAATATAAAAACAGTCAAGAAGAACATTTATATAAAGGAACCCAAAGATACAGCCAACCAATCAATAAAACCAAGCAATTAAGTATGTGAGCTTCTTAAACTAAATATACTGTATGAATTCCTTCACATTCTAATAATAGGATCAACATCCTAGCTGCAAAACTCTGTACATGAATACCTATAATAAAAAATACATAAAACATATATGGGATATAGATATATATATATATATATATATATATATATATATATATATATATATATATATATATATATATATATATATATATATAGGAAACTACTAAATTGCTGTTAATACACCAAAATTTATATTTCCATTTGTTTCTCTTTCAGTATACTGGTTTAATGTTTATAGGCATTAAGACCAGGAACTTTATTCACATTTAATTTCAGAATCCACTTATATTCTGCAAGTTCTAATTTATTATTCCTATCACCCCATTTCACATTATATTGAATTACTTGTACAACTTCAAAATTAAAATGATGTTGCACACCATTTTCGATACGATGTTTAGATAGGGCATTAGTTAGAACATTTCTTCTTATATCTGATATATGTTCAATAATTTTATCCTTAAACGTTCTACTACATTTCCCTATATAGAAAGCAAAACATAATGATCCAGTGGCTAAATAAACAACATTCTCTGTGATGCAAGTTGCAAAGAACTCAATTTTAAATCTCTTTCTCATTATTGGATGTATAAAATATGTTCTTTGATATATATTTACAAGCGACACTATAAGGAAAGGATCCCTTTTTTGTCTAGATACATAAGTATTAGAGTCATTAATTTCTTTGCAACAAAGTCTCTGTTTAATGCTTCTACTTTTTCTATAAACAAAGTAGGGCCTTTCTGCTATTATTTTACAAAGTTCAGGATGTGAACTCAATCTAGTCCAATTATTTCTTATAATGTGCATAACATCATTGGTTCTAACATTATAACAAGTTATGCACCTAATAGTGTTATTTTGTGTTCTATTATCCTTCTTTCACCTCAGATACCCATTATTTATAAAATATGGTTTATCTAAATTGTTCCTTTCACTATCAACATAGCTTTTTGAGTCATTTAGAAGAGCATCAGTATAACATATCATTTTAAATTTTTGAGACATTTCATGCATCTACTAGTGATACATCACATCTTCAGTATTTAATCTGCTTAATGTAAGGAAATGACTTCTAGCAATCCTGTTAAATACATGGTGGGGGTGCATACTCTCTCTATGCAAAAATATATTTGCCTATACATCTTTCTTAAGGACACTAGTATTTATGAGTTCACTTTCATTACTTAAAGATATATCTAAGAAATGTATCTTTTCTTTAGAATAGCTCACTTTAAATTTTAGAAACTCTGTTGTTGTATCAAGATACATAGCAAAATCCAGCAAACTCTGTTCACTACCTGTTCACACTAAAAATGCATCATCTACAAAGCACTTATAAAAAATGTATGTTGGACATGTTCAATAAATGTATTATAAATAATATTATTTTCCCAATGGTTTAATGCTAGATTAGCATACATATTTGAGACAGAGGTCCCCATTGCCACTCCAGATATTTAGTGGTGCAAATCTTTTTCGTACAGGAATATATTGCTTGTAAGCACAATATCTAATAAAGAACAAAATGTCTCTACTTCTCTTACAGTATATTCACTTCTGGCACATAGGAACTCTCTTACCTGATCTATCCCATATTTAGTTGGTATCACTGTACACAACAAAGTAATATCAAATGTAATAAACTAATAATCTGAACATGAATTTGTAGCATACCATTCATACGTTTTGTCAAGAAAGTCCCCTGTGTCTTTAATATAACTTCATAATTGCCTCAGAAAATGACTCAAAACATATTCTAAATATAATGAAATTGGTTCAGTTGCCCACCCTTTGCCTAAAACAATAGAACTCATTAGTGTTTTTTTCATATCTTTATATATTTTTGAAGTCCATAAAGAAAACGAATTATGGGGTATGATAAAGTCAAGTAATTAAATATATCTAAAGTTATATCACTTGTCAGCTTCAATTCATATATAAAATTATTTACCCTGTGCACAACGTTCTGTAATGCAGTATGATTTATTTTTTAAAGTTGCGTCATTATTTAAAAATTCTTTCATAGACATCATATAGGTAACTTTATCAAGAATCACAATCGTACCATGCTTATCTGCTTGTTATATCAGTATTTCTGAATTATTTTGACACTTAAATAGTGCATCATGTTCATCCTTAGTTAAATTCTACTTCTTAGTCAAACTTTTACTCATATATGACTCACATATCTGTTGTTCACAAATGTTAGAGAATGCTGTAATAACAGGCATGTTATATATTAAGGACATGCTTGACAATTTTAAGTTCATTTGCCATATTATTAGTATCTTTAAAAATCAATTTAAGTTTTAAATTACAGATAAACAACTTTGTCTTTTAGTGCATCCTCAAGGGAGTCGCTGCCACTAGATATAAAATGAAGTATTTTTAGCAGCAAAGAGCAGTCATTTTCTGAAAGTATTAGATAGACTAATTAACAATCATTTGTTGGATACTTAACTCCTGTGGTTCGAATGACTGTGTGTCTCCAGGCCATTGTAATTCCTTAGCTCTCTTTCTCTGCTTCCTTTTCTTCTCCCTCTGGATGACACCCTTTGCCTCACTTTGATCTTCTCTGATAGTTGAAAATTCAACACAGTTTGTATTTGTTGAACATTCTCACAAGTGATAGGAGGATTAGGAAGGAATCATCCAATAGCTTCCCTGTTCTCTAATTGGAGGTTGCTTAGTGGTGGTATTTACAGCCCTCAATGGAGATACAGAAAGTTTATCAGTTTATTCAGATTAATTGATATTTATAGTAGCTTCAGTTATGTCTAGCTCATACAC
Organism: Protopterus annectens; assembly: GCF_019279795.1. Classification (NCBI taxonomy): domain Eukaryota; kingdom Metazoa; phylum Chordata; order Ceratodontiformes; family Protopteridae; genus Protopterus; species Protopterus annectens. Next base: position 1,599,294,842 of record NC_056728.1, read on the forward strand.
TGAGCCTCTCTGATAGACAGTGGTAGCCACAAATTTCTCTTTGGGCCAAGAAAAAATGTGGCTACTTTTAAAACCATTAATATCGTTTCTAAGCTTATGGCTCTTGGTTTGCTCAAGATGTCTATCATAACTATTAAGATGTAGCATCTGGTTGTAAATAATGGCATTATCTTTAAAATATGGTGAAGATGAGATGTTACATTCCATAGTAGATATTTTGGCAAGTAGGTCCTTTTCCACATCGGTGAAAACTGAATCATTAGGAGCATATAATCAGACCTAATTTTAAATTTAACTGCTATCACATTTTTAAGAGCACAGGACAGAGATTGTCATATATAGGCATTTTTGAAATTCTAAATCCTCTCAGGACTACACCTAACTCCAAGTAAGCCGGGAAACTTAATCTTTGCCATTGCAAACATCTGAATGCTAGCTCCTTCTTTTTAAGCACAGTTAATTTTTGCAAAAAAGAATGGTTGGCAGTATGAGTTCCATTTCTCACATTATCAGACCTCAGTGCAGAAAAATCTTGCAATAATGGGTTAGAGCACATAGTTAACATTAATCCTAGGGACCAACACATGCTCTCTGACTGCATCATCTCTACCTGCAATTCATGAACCATAAAAATGGTAGGCTGTGTCATAATTAAGGCAAATGAAGTAAAATGGATTCTCGACTCATGGTTCCATTCAAAACAAACCAAGTATCCAAAAACTCAGAATGAACCTTGTATAAATGTTATCACAAGCAAAATAGCAACTAAAATTATAAACCAAAAGCCAGACAAACAAAGCAAAAGAACAATATGGAATATTTATTGAAACACAAAACTTTCAAGTTAAAAACTCTTCCTCAGTGTGATATAAAAAACAGTCAAAAAGAACATTTATATAAAAGAACCTAAAGACACAGACAACCAATCATACTGCCTTGTCATGTATAGTATTATTACTGTTCTACGGTCTCTTTTGCAGCTGTTACAACTGTGGTTTTGTTTTTGGCATCATATATCTGTACTTGCAGTGTAGGATGTTGCAGTCTTGATAGTTGTAATGTATACATTTCTACCCTTCATACAGGATCTGTACAGTTATAATCTAGGTACATTATTTTAGGTCTAAAGCTCTTTCTCACATTTTTAAAACTCAGCCTTATTTAGTAAATGGCAATGTTTAAAACACAAGATTGTAAAGTAGTAGTGTAACAGTATCAGAGTGTACATGATTTTCTAGCTGTAACATGCAGATCTACTGTATTGGATGAGAAGACTTGTTAAACTGCCATGTAGTTATTTTAACAGTAGTTTAACTATCCTAATTTTAGGTGAACAGGAATAGTGTTTCACTGCTTAATGAAGATAAAAGCATGGCATGCTTTGATGCATTCATGAAAGGGCTTCTGTTGCAGTCATAAACATTTGCATTGAAATCTGTCAAAGGATTTCACCTCTTCTGGAATTCCCATTTACCCTGTGGGTTGACTGAAATCAAATTCATCCTTGCATTATTTACTTAAGTAATAATACCTAGCAGGCCTGCGAGTTAAGGTAGGGTTTAACTGGGATTGATCAGGTTTTATTAAAAGGGACAGCAATGGAGAAGCATTTGCAGTGCATAAAAAACAATTGTGTATGAACATGGGTTTGCAATCTACATATGTGCTGTGGCAGCAGTATTTATATACTAAAAAAGCATGGCTTTACCATTACCATGTGAGCTATGACACAGTGGCTAACTGATGAAATGGAACACCGACAACTATTTGAGAAGAGAATAATTCTTAAATGGTGTGAAATTACACCCACCATATTTAACCTCTATCATCCATTAAGTGATTAGAATAAGGTGGTATTATTGTTCATTGCTTTCTGTTCAGCTGTTTGAGCTCTTACCTGCCTATCATTTCTTGTTAAAACAAAATATCTAATGATGTGTTGTTCTTTTGTCTCTAGTTTTGGGTAGCTCTCTCATGCAATATAGCACCAAAAAAGCAAAAGACAACTATATTTTTTTACATGATTCATATGTTTCATGAGACATTTTAAGTGACTTCCAAACTGAATACTTAACTGTCATATTTCAATGTTATATAGTAGCTAAATCAAACAAAATCATTTATAATGCAGGATTACCAATGTTTTGGAATTATGACACATCATCAAGGATGAACAGTGAAATAAAACATAGGGATTAACAATGGTTCATATTTTATATTCATACTTCATTGTGGTTAGCATGAGGCCAGAAAGATTGCAATGACAAGCAGCAGAAATACTTTCAATAAACAGAATATATTTGAATATTCCAGCAGGTGTTATTGCAGGATTTTCTTTTTTTAGATTGTGAACACGAAATGTTGAGTCACACTTAATAAGACACTCTATACCATATTTGCAGAAAAAATGATCAGCTATGGACTGCATCTGTATATCTTTTTTTTTGCACATACATTGTCTTTACATCCTTTCTTCTTAATGTTAACATTGCTGTAGAGACCAATGATCATATAATCAAGAGATGTATATATCTATATATATATATATATATATATATATATATATATATATATATATATATATATGTATTTATACATATAAATCAACTTGGGAAATGCTTAGGGAATGCTTTTAACACTATCACTGTATTACTGTAGATGAAAGATCAAATTTGATTTACAATTTGGTGAAAGCAAAATCAAAGGCTTATAAAATTCATAAACCCAACAGATATATGCTGGATCTGAGCTTACAATGAAATGCAGTCACAGGCTTGAACAATAATGTTTGTTGTGTTGAAGGCAATTTAACTTATTACCATCTTGCACTCAAACCATACAAGAAGGTCAGATAGACTCCAGTAGGTAGACTGATCCTCATAAATAGAAGAACATGTATTGAGTGTTAGACTGGATCAAAATAGACTAGAACTGGCAATGTCAAATAGGCATTTTAACTTGTTGATAGGCAAAAGCCATTAAAATGATCATGAAAAAATATGAAGCAAGGATTCTTACAATCATAATTTCTGTGATGAGATTGTACCACTCCATCATTGATCAAAGCTTCACTTTTGGAGTGCTTCAAGCATAAGAAGTGATAGCTCTGAAATACCCTGCATCACCTTACCTCCGTACAGCAATTATTTACTTTGACCCTGTATACTGCATAGGTTTTACTGGTAGCAAAACCCCATTTACTTAAAAAATAATATCTGTTTCCTTGAAATTTATGAAGAGCTTCTAGCAAGAATTATTGTGAAAAGTTCAGGATATATCAAGGTCTCATTAATTTGCCTTATTTTGAGAGTCCAGGTAAATGGATAGATCCATATCTCTCAGCTGCTACCTTACTATGTAGCATAATTACTGTTTCATATGGATTTATTATTCTTTATATATGCTGTCAGTCTTAATATACTATAAGCCAAAAGCATGTCTTTATCTGAAAAAAGATAATCACAGAATGAAATTTATATAATTTAGAGAGAGATGCTGTGTAGTACCCAGTGACCTCTTTAAACGCTACAAAGGAAGTTAATTAAAATTGCTGTTGTATTCTTTCTAAAAAAATAACATGTCAATTTCTTCCACATAATGGACCATATAATCAAATCAAAGACAAATTGACTTACTTCTCCCTTTCATACATCCTATATTACTGTGCTGCACTTTAGACTCATAGCATGAATGAAATGGGTTTTATATTTCTTAGTCTTAGATTTACAAGCCATTGGCCTTATCCTTCATCAGGATACTTTTACATATTGGATGCTGAACACTCAAATCATTACAGAACTTAAGCAGAAGCATGGTACACTGGATATTTTAAATCCGTGCTCTTAACTCCCAATAAATTTATAACGTATTATCTAAATCCATTGTTACAGGATAATTATGTAAATCTTCTTCTTCACCAGGTTCAGATGTGGATTTTCTCAGCTTAACCATGTTGTCCTTGTAAGAGTATTGATATAAAATAGTATTCCAAAAAATTTGCTTGATTTTTGTGAACTAGCATTCCTAGTCATTGATTAATTTATTAAATTATTTCATTTCCATTTAATAAGGACAAATGAGAATACTTGTTTAAGAAAAAAAAATAATATTATTCCTAATCATTCCCCTGTCACTTACTAAATACCAAACTCTGCCTCTTACTACTACACCTTAAGGTACCCAGAAAAAAATATTCCCCTGGATTCATGAAGCTTGCACCAGGTGCAGGCATAGTGTAGGAGGTATAACGCCAAATATGGCCGTCAAGCGATTCAGGTACGATCCAATTCCATGTGCACTACCGGCATACGCCGGAACTGTGCAGCCCCCGGCTTAGGTATGCTAATCACCCCATGTGCAGTGTTGCACCATGCAAATGAAGGCATATAGCAATTCATGAAGTGGTGCAGGCATAGCGTAAGCCCACGGAAATGTAAACCAAAAAACACGGTTTACATTTTCCCAAACAGAACATCGGAGCTATGGAAGAGGGCCAGACCCAGGTATCACAACATTAACATATGCCAATGGCGAAATACACAGCCAATGGCATAAGAAAAGATGCACAACACATAAATAACAACATTTAATGTCATGTCCACAGTAACGCACAGCACAACTGCAGGGCATGTGTGCGGATGCTGTAACATAAAGAAATAATATAAAAATGTCATAAAATCGCAACGTAATAGAAATCAGGTTTACAGCATAATGCACAATGGTAGGCATGAAACACCACAACCAAGGTGCAAGGGTTGCTAAGGGCCTGCAATAGTGTTTGGCGTGTTAACTATGAATTAGTAGTCAATGCCATGCAAATGAGGCAGATAATACTGAATCGCAAATGTCCCGCCGAATGAAGGTTGTACCATACGGCGCAGCGGTATAACACCGAGGAGTGGCTCAGAGGAGATGCATGACATCAGCAGAGGGGTGTGCCACCGTAGCAGTAAGCACATTGGAGCAATGCAAATCTGGCCTGTCCATTGCTAAGCAAAGCTGCAGGACAGGGGTGGGGAGGAAGGTATAGAATCATTTAGCTGAGAGCACACATGGTGCCCAAAAGCGCATGTGTATGGGGATGAAAACGTGCCCGAAACCCAGTAATCAGACGCATGCACCGCAAACAATAGCAGAAATGGAAGTAGGGTAATTGGAGTACTAATGAGCAATCAACACCAATCAACCCACGAAGGCCAATCGACGACAGCTGACAAGTCTGCTTGCAGAAACCTGCAAAACAGGATAGGGGAGGCATTGGAATGCAAAGAAAGGAGGGTAGGTATTGGATTGAAAAGATAGGAGACCTGACACAGCAGAGCAAATCAAACCAACAGCAGACCGGCAGTAGCACACATAACACAAGATATGCCAGGTCCAGGAAAGTACAAATGAAAGTAGGCTACAGGATGCATGCCAGAAAATGGTAGGTGCAATGTGCAGAAATGTAAAGGGAAGGTCAAGAGGTAATCCACGGCAGGCAAATGTAATTCAACACCAAAGGCACCACAATAGTAGTTCCGGCAGTAAAACACATAAGATACCCTGTAGCTACGATCGTACATACACACCCTATGACATCATCGGTGTTCACAGCACAATAGTATAAAGTGTGAAAGCACCCAACATACACCTGTGTATTCTCAAACACCGCACCATAGGTGTAAACACATGAGGAACTTTTAAAATGTACATGTTGGGAGCCGCCATAGCTGTGATTCATCAGCATGTGTTAGAGACTGACGGTGTTGTGGAGGATGATGCCAACAACCACCGCAGGCCTTGGAGGAGAAGGAGAGTGTTCAGACCAAGGGTAACCTACCAGGGGCTACATGACCTGGAGATAGTAGAGCGTTACAGGGTGGACAGGGACATCTTACAGCAAATAGTGGAGCTGTGCCGGCCACGCCTGAGAACCAGAAACAACAGAGGGGAACCCATCCCAGTGGACACGAAGGTATGTGTAAGCCTGCGAATACTGGCCACAGGTACCTTTCAAAGGCCAACTGGAGATATAATGGGTATCTCACAGGCATCAGCATCCAGGGTACTACACCAGTTCCTGGATACCATGTTACCACATGCCAATGAGCAGATATACTTCCCCAGAACTCAGGAGGAGTTGGCCAGCAATATGCGCCACTTCCACCGTGTGGCACACTAACCAGAGGTACTGGGTGCGATAGACTGCATGCACATACAAATCAAGTCACCCCCCTGTGATCCAAGTAGGCGCTACATAAACCGCAAGGGATTCCACTCCATCAACTGCCAGGTCATGTGCAATGCCCAGGGCATTATCATGGATGTGTGTCCTGGCAGCCCTGGAAGCTACCATGACTCCCATATCTAGCATGTCTCACAGCTATATCAGGTATTTGTCAGGGGGGACATCCCACATGGCCATCTTGTGGGGGATGCTGGCTATGCACTGGAGCCGTGGATGATGACTCCCATCAGAAATGCACACACACCCATGCAAGAACGCCATAATGAGGCACACGCACAAACCAGAATCATCATATAGCATGTATTCGGGATGCTGAAATCACGGTTCCGGTGCTTGGATACATCTGGTGGAGCCTTGCAGTACTCTCCAGGCACGTGTGACCACATCTTCATAGTATGTGCCATGCTACATAATATGATCCTGCGGAAGCAGCTGCAGCAGGGACAAAATGGTGAAGGCCCTCATAGCCCACCGCAATTGCCAAGGCCATTACAGGCACAGAGGGATTCAGACCATGAACACACTGTGCCAGCCCCAGTAGGCAGATGGAGGCATGCCCAATATGCCTATGCCTTGGCAAAGAGGGAACGTATAGCACATACTCTGACAGTGTAGGCCCCTATGGACTGACACCTCTCCACCTGCACACACAGTAAAATGGATGGCACACAAACATGACCACCTGTAAATTGTAATGTATAGGTGGCCCAATGTGTGACTCCTACATAGGCAGCCCTCAAACATTGTAAACACAACAGCTAGTGGAACACGGAATGCCAACACCTGAACAGTACATGAGCCTTACAGCATATGGTGGTGCTGTGCGCCTGTCACGTTCCCTGCCAGATATATATATATATATATATATATATATATATATATATATATATATATATATATATATATATATATATATATATATATATATATATATGTACACATATGCATATATATAATACAGATAGAAAGGGCAATAGAGTGATATATGGTGATATAGATGGATTCAGCGATATCTGCAAATATAATAGATAGTTCAACGACATTAATAACACCTTGGAGGTACAAATAAATAGGATACCGCCAACCATGGAATGTGTAACATACCGACATGCATAACCACGAGGCTGAAAGACTGATAGAACACAGTACCGGAACAGTACAGCCGCGAGTAATAGTATGATGATATGAAGGGACAGTTAGTCACCGCTGCCGGTGTTGCGGTCCACGTAGGTACTGTGTTCAACTGTGTCTGTGAGTGCCGTAGTCTGTGTAAGTGTGCGTTGAGGGTGCCGTGTGCATCTCTGTGTGACTGTAATGTGTGTGTGTGTCCGCAACATGTGTTTGTTAGTGCCAAGTCAGAGGCAGATCAGTACGGTAGGTGTGGGTATAGCTAGTCATAGGCATATGGTTACTACCTGTCCCACAGTAAGAGGGACAGCCCCACCCTGGGCAGGTGTGTCCTGACATAAAACAGTACAAAGGGAAAATGTCCAAGATGGCAGGACATAAATATGTCCCATATATAATGTAACAGTCATATTTAATAGTTATGCCTGTACGTAAGAAATGTAAATGTTATATGCAATATGATAAGTAGCCAAAGCCACACAACAATAGGTATGTATTGAGGATAAAAGTATGTGCTAACCTGTGTACTGAACGTGGCTACATGTTGGCCTGTAAACACCGCTGTGTGTCCCGCAAATGTCCAACAATAACCATATGAAAAAGTGGCAACCCATGGCAAACAGGCTCTTTTACCAACACAACCACAATGACTGCAAATATCTGGGACTGAAATACAAGGGATAGCTGTCACTTACACATATCCAAAAAACGAAAAGTAACAGGACACTGCCAAGATGAAACCAATAAAATCACCATTTATTGAATAAAAAGTTAGCGCTTTCGGGATAACCCTTCATCAGACATGATTTTTAACACAATAAAACAACCATACAGGGGGTGTGATGTTAAACATAGAACAGCTTTAGCTGAATCTAAATGGATTGTTGATTTAAGAGCACATAGACCCCCAGGCCTTAATGATGTGTTACCTATCAAACCTGCTCTACAGAATAGGCGGGTTTTTGTAAGCAAATGATTGGATGACTTGTATTTTAAGTATTTTAAATATGGTTGTTTTATTGTGTTAAAAATCATGTCTGATGAAGGGTTATCCCGAAAGCACTAACTTTTTATTCAATAAATGGTGATTTTATTGGTTTTATTGGTTTCATCTAGGCAGTGTCCTGTTACTTTTCGTTTTTTGGATTTATCTGTTTGAGTACCTTGGGACTTCAGCATAACGTTTTACTTTTGCTTGTTCACTTACACATATCCCTTGATATATCGCTGCAATTACGGAGGTATACAAGTAGCAAGCTCACCTGCAGACGATATAGAAACCAGTTAACAATGGCCCAATGTACAATCCCGTAACATAAGTCTGCTAACTGTTAGCTCTCTAATTAGGGACGGAGCCCACACACATATATACGGATTATGTAGAAATGCAAGGCCCACAAACCTGTATATGCTATGTACACCCACCGACATCCCCCACACTAGAAACTAAAGCAATACAGACTGTAATAGCAGCACAAACATCCAGTCAGTCAATTACATCTGCAGAACCCTCAACATACCGTGTGAGAGACACAATTAAAGGCGTCATGCAAAATTGCAGGTGTTGTATAATGGAACAAACAGCCATGTTACAGGTTTGTTTGCAATACTCCGTTATCAGACGTTGGGATGACAGGTACACCCACATGTTGAACCAAATACTCTACCTGTCACACACAATCCACGGGGGACATGAATCCAAAGTATACTTGTCTCCATGCATAGCAGTTGCAATTACACATAACAAAACACAATACAGACTGTCTCTCCGAAGGTAGGGCAAATAGGCAATGCCCAAGTAGAGAATCCAATTATACCCCACTGTTGCCGCGTAATTGGCGAATGGAATAGCTGCACAGCTGATATGCAAGTAATTAGTCACTCAGGAACACCAATTGGTGGGATGAATCCACATGTTACAGGTATCGACGTATATAAGGATGACTTGGCAGACATTCAAACCGTATGCTCATACCGAATACCAGTTGAAACACTGTGAGAGAGATAGAAACGAAATGCCATAATGATAACAAGGTATGTAGAACGCCCGATATGTAAGGTTATGTATAGCATGATCTGTATTAATTAGTTTTACTGTATGTATAGCCTGGTTTGCATTAATTAAACGTGTCCGCAATGCATAAAGTGGGGAAATGTATTTATGTAGTGATGTCTTGCTGAACATACTAATGCTTGTAGAAACTGTGCGTCCAACAGTGGGACCCAAGGTACACAGCACAGACACCACAAGGGATGCTACATGAGGGTGTTAAACAGAATAATTCCATACAACCCACCGTCAGTGGTAGGGTATGTCCAACAAGGACGTGCCATAGCAAGGGATAGTATATGTTGATATACTGTCACAGCACGCATGTGTATGGGCATATAACGTTAATGACATATCTAAGGTGGTCCCGCTGTGCAAGTATGCTTTGCATTATGGGATACTATGTGAAATATGTGTAATGTATAGTATTATAGGTAGATATGACAGATATTCTACACAGCATAACAGGCATATCATGCATACCACAGGTATCGTCTATTGGTATGTACAATAACAGGATACATATGGCTTGTAGGCATGGGACATTGTAATAGCATGATAGCTAATCTAAATGGAAGGGCTACCAAGTAACCATGCACAAAGGACATGTAATAGCTTCACAGGTGCATAGTGGGGTACTATGCATTCTGGCAAGTCCATGTGTAAGCACAACTACAGTGTTCACACTAGTGGCACCTCTCTAGGGTAGTGTCCTGTGAACAGCAGAGCCATGTGTCACATGCACCTCTGCACAGTACAGCCACTGCAGTGATCCCAGGCGTACATGTGTCTCCCAACCAACAAGGGAGGTATCACATGAACAGTGCTACTGAGTGTCCCTGCGTGATGTACATAGGACTTATGTTCCAAAGCATGGTGAGTGTCCAGTTTGGGAATGTAACCCACAAGCACATCCCACTCATTGTGGCGTGTGTGCACATATCCATGAGCATGTTGCTCACAGTGGCCTTTGCTTATGTCGCGTATGAGGAGTATATCCATTAATAATGTTGCGGACATGGGCCCTGTCTGATCAGCAGAGGTCACCCCTGAGTATGTAGTATGCAAATGTGTACAGATGTGGTGTCCGTAGTACAGCCGCATATTTAAACTGTCGGAGCTCAGTAAACATCATGGCGTGTTAATGTTGTGGCATGTAAAGCTGTAGCTGTTGTGTAAGGTACACTCTAAATGGGGTGGTGTACCCTTGAATGTGTGTAGATGTCTTGAGTTCAGACGTACAATGGGTGCCTATGTACCAGCTACACACCCAGTACAGATAGGTGTGGCCACGTAGAAGGATATCCATGCCACAGTGGCAATACGGTAACCACAGGAGTGGGTGCGACATATGTGTGTACTGCAAATATGTACAATGTGATATGTATGTAGGGGACTACCATCCATGTGAGAGTCAGTGGGTGAATGGTGTAATGCAAAGGTGATGTGCATGCACCTTGTGTCATGCAGCTTGATGCCATGATAGTCATATTATGTATCTGTCACAGTGACACCCGTATGGATGGAGTCGGTATCAGCTGGTGGAGCAATCATGGTGCTTTGTATGCAGGGGTTTGAAAGCTAGGCAGGGAAAGTCACCTGTGCTAGCCTGTTCTGCAGGGAAGCATATACTGAACATGAGGGGCCCTATGACTGAGGACTGTGTAATGCCAAATGTACCTGACATGTAGTAGGTACTATGGTATGCTGGCCTCACTGTGTGTGTCCTGTCCATGAGCCACATAGCATAACATCCTGAGACACAGGGTACGATGTGCAGGTGGATGTGTATGTTGTCAATACCAGAATGGGGAATGGTGCTGAAAGGCAATGAGAGGACAATGTAGGATGTGTGGACTCTCGTACCATCAGCAACTGCCCTGGTAACTGTATGAAAGGAGTCCACCATGTGTAGGGGCCATGCTCTGGCCCTAACAAGCCCAACCCGGGTGGCAGCAAAGGGGAGCCGAACAATGTCTCTGTGAATGACGTCCTTGATGATGTGCCCCATTGCCATGCAGAACAGTCCAGTCAGGTGTGTAGGACTATAGTCCCACTCGTGCATTGTGGTGCCACCTGTGTGTAGTGTGATAAATGCTGCTGTGTGCCATTCAGGGGCTACAATGTCTGAAACAAGGCTATTACTGAATATGGTGGCCTAGTGGGGAGACATGTAATTCAGAGGTTGGTGGACATCACAGCCTGGGACATTGGAAGGTGACATGGGGCCAGTGTCCCAGGACATATAGAGTGTAGGTCAGTACTGTGTAGGTGTGACCACAGGGACACCACAATGTTCATGTATGGATTGTGGCCCTGTAGTGAGTGATAGGGTGTAATGTTAGCATTGAATCCATCCTCCAGCATGTTGCCAACATCACCTGGGTCTGTAATGTTCCTGAGTGACTGTTGTATGTGACAGCAGATGTGGGTGTTGCCATCGACTACTGACATACCACCATAATGCCTGGTGGTACACCCCGGAATGTTTGGCAGTCATGTTTACGTAGCTAGTCTTGGAGTATATGATGAGGGACCCTGTGGCCCCACCATGGCTGACCAGTGAGCTACCCCACACATGGGAATGTACACCACTGTGCAACAGCCTACACCTGTTGTTGTACATCATATGTCCATGGAACATGACCACCAGAGTGGCGTCTGTTATCTGGTGTGTACCATAATGGCTCTGTGTGGAATAGCATGATCCATGCAGTTGTGTACATGCTAATGAAGTGCACTGGGGTATGTGTCAGCATTTGTATGTGCATTGTCCATCTGCACGGGTGTCATGAAGTTAACAACCGCTGTCAGCAGACGTCTGTAGTAGGTGTTGTAGTACTCATGTACTGTGTATGCTGTGATGGGTGTGGTGCCGGGATGTGGCTAACAAGGTTGATTAGCATATGTTCGGAATCCACCAATGAGGGGATAACCCCAGGTGTGTAACACCAGTCACATGGTGGTAGTGTTTATGCCAAGGTTAATGTAGGTCTTGGAGGTGGTGTGTATGGGTTGATCCAGCAGAGCGGAGGTTATGACTCATGGATGTGTCGGTACATGAGTGGCTATCCCAGTGAAGTGTGGGGTAGTGTCAGTCACACATCAGTAGTAGCTGTCTGAGGCCCACAGTCCAATATGCCAACAAAGAGGGTATGTTAACCGTGGGGTATGATGTTGACTCTGTAGCTTGTTACAATGTGTATAGTGGTCCCAGACACAGTTAGTTGCACGTGGAGCACCTCTGATGCATTGTGCTAAGTAACTTGTCAGGATGTGTGCAAAACATAGTGGGATATGGGAACCCCTCAGCTGTGGGTGTGCCGGTCCAGGTATGTGCCTGAAAGGTATGGTCTGTCTAAAACCTGTCATTGCAGGTGTACTCTGCAGAGCCTAAAGGCAGGTCCCAGTCACTGCAGAGATGTTTGAGTGGTGCATTATAAGGTGTGCCTTGCCTGCGTGCATCACAAAGGAAGATGCAAGCATTGTGTCACATGACCCCATGTCGTGCCTGCCAGTTCCCGTCCTGCCGGTGACAGTTATTGGAAACTGTGCAAGACAGGCAGTATAGAAGCAGCAAGAGCCTTACATGTGAGCTGTACTCCCAGGGCTGACAGGTGCAAGTCATCTGTGCCACAACATTGTGTTTGACCAGGTCAGTCAAAGCGAACAGATACCAGATGCCTGTGGAATGACAATAGGAGCATAGGCAACTGTTGAAGTGACACAGTAGGTCATTGTACAGTGGTATCGTGTCCGGATGAATGCAAAATGCTCCCCATGGCTTGGCCCACACCCTCAGGGCTATAAGACTGGTGAGCTATTGCATGTCCCTGCACACGTAGTCTGTGAAGTGGCATCACAGGGAAGTCACACTAGCATGGAGAATGACAGTCACATCGTACCTGGTGAGGTGTGGCATGGGTGCATAGGTTATGTTGCAGAAGCAGTTACCCGACAGCAAGATGTAAGCGACTATCGCCTTGTGTAGCCTGCTGTGTGGAACTGCAGTGTGACTCCCTACAGAGTCATCTATGACTGGTGTGTTGTGAATGTTATAACTCCCTATTGGCTGTATGTGATGGGCACACATGAGTCTGTAGGCTATAAGCTGGTGATGTTGTCTTCCATGATGGGGGCTACCTCTGGTGCCTACACTGAGTATGGAGACATACTGCACAAGTTGTCCTCGTAGGTGTGGCCAGTGGTGTAGATCATGTGAGACTATGTGATGGGTGAGGTGTGTTGCGAATGTTACACATCCCCAAATGACTGTTAGGTGCAGTCAGGGTTGGTGACAGCATTACCCCCAGCCATAGCTGTCAACCTCCTGTCCCCAAAATGAGGAACATTAGCCCTCATACTGTGTGACAAATGGGCAAAACATGGAACACTTACAACTGGCTTACTAACAGCTTCAACTAGAAAGGGCATATGATGGCTATTAAATAGGCTGGTTTTACGTATAAAAAAGATATTCTAATGAATTAATATGATTCCCATCTATTTAGCCATGGCTAGCAGGTAAACAATTTCCAACAATGAATGTGTGACAGACCCTTTCAATGTGGAACCTTGAGGAACATGCACCTTTTAGAACCACAAATGAGGTAAGTTCCTCATAATGAGGTACACTTGAGAGCTATGCCCCCAGCACAGCTGCAGAAGTGCATCCCCCACAGGCTGTAGTGTCGTATGTTGGGAGGTGAGCATTGAATGTGTACATGAGACAATTGCTCTATTGCCACATGTACAACATATCCCTCATATAGACAGGCAGTAGCACTGGTACGTGACAGTTGGACATGCCTGTATATACAACCATGTCCCACAGGATATGTGCGTTACGTGTGTACAACAGCTGTTGTACCATAAGCAAGCTGGGAAGTGTAGGACAGCCAGTGTACCTGTGGGAAATGGTGTGGAATGGGTGCTATAGTAATCAGTAGCTCAGGACATGCTCACAAGTTCTGAACAAGTGCCTAGCATGACCATACAATACAGATAGGGTGTTGGATAATATCAACCCACAAGTGGTGATGACAGTCATTTTGGGTGGCACCGCACTATAACCCTGCTGAGTATGGTGTGCATGTCCATGAACCATTATCACTGTAGATGTTAGCAGTACAGATGTACAAGACAGCACAGATATTTGATTACAAATACCTTTGTATGTCACAGGAGTGTTCCACCAGTGGCCTGTTGACAGACTCACAACTACAAAAGGTGCAAGAGTGACGTGCACATCACACCAGTGCCAGCTACAGTAGAACAGGGTTAATGTGTTGTACCCCACCCTCATTGTAGCCCATACCACACAGACAAATGTTAGGCATCTGTGTATGTAAGGCTGTGAATGGCCATGACTTATCAGTATAGCTGTGTCAGTGTTGTGAACAACATACAGAATGGGCTGTGTGGGTGAGGTGTGTGACATATGCGCACAGTCTGATGGATGATACCAGCATTGTCACCACTAGGTGAACATCCCTGTACCCATACACTACTACCTAGGCTGTGGTCAACATTATGGACACTGTGTAAGGGATGGTGCTGTGCAGTGCACCCCCCGACTTGGTGACATCTCCAGGCCCCTTAGGTAGTCATATGAGGTACCCATGTCATGTCAGGGTGCCATCTATGAGTATTGAGATCACTGGACAGGCATATACAGCACTGTGGTGACCAATATTGGATCACATACCACCTTTAAGGGCTAATGGCTATGCATGGATGTACGATACCAGCCTTCACAATCCTCACCTCCACTATGCATCATGCTGTTTACCTTGCAGAAAGACATTTGCTACACCATGATGATGGACATGCTACATGTCCATATCCTGATCTATAAGACATATGTCATGGACAGCCACCATCCTAATACTAGGATCGCCACAGGCTGGACAGATCCCTGTGCCATATATGTGACATACTCCCACCATACCATGCAACCCTGTCCATCAAAGCTGCACATGTCATCCCAGTCATACATGGTGTGATGGCTGCATGGTAGATGTACTATCAACTGACTGGATCAGTAATGTGGCACTGATGCACCTTGCGGTGGCATAATGGCTGCCTGTTACAGCTTGGAAACCGTGCCCGCACATGCTATGGTTGATAACCATCCCTGCCAATGTCGTCTGACTAGCCATTGTCCCATGTCTATCACATGTGCAATACAGGCGATCCGTGGCAGGATGTTGAACAGTTGTACAGTGCTGTGTAGATGTATATGGCAAAACACATGCATGTACAGGTGTCCATGCGTATGTGTGCATTGTCACTGCTCAAGTCCATTACAGCTGTGTCTGTGTTGATATGTGACATATACACAGCATCCAGGTCAACAGCAGTACCATGGACACATCCAGCTGTGGATGTGGACATCTATGGGTGTATATCATATGGAACAACACAGACATGTGAAATAGATGGCCATCACACACAATTGGCTAACACATGTGCACACATGGCCATGGAAAATGGCCAGAGACATGTAGCCACACAGTACATGGGATGTGTATACACCCCGTTGCACATTGTCCACACATGGTCCAATTATAGCCTTAGTTGACTGATTATACAGTTGATGTGGTACACTGGACAACCTAAAAGCCTGTGCACAACTACTGGAGGTGTCACTGAAGTCTACCATACACGATCTGTTGAACATCACGACTGTGTTGCAGTTATGGCTATGCAATGTGTACATATTATGCATTCTACAGCAACATAGATGCCTCATGATGCCATGCAATGGCACAGTGTCTGTACTTCACACTGTATAGCAATGTAGATGGCTCACACTACCCTCCCATGCTCATGCACATTTGCTAAACATGCATTCTATCTGTAGGGCATACACACAACACTGCAACGTGAAGCCCATTATGATGCTGTACATGTGTCAGGACACCATTTTGTCAGACATGTATGCATGTTAATGCACATGTCAGCAGATTACATGTCAAGGTCACGTCAGCCATGTGTACTGTTATCCTGTTCTGGGCTACATGGTGTATCACGGGGATGCATGCATACTACCATGATTGTGTGAAATGCATGGCTACTGATATGACACCTGCTTGTTGTAGTGTGCACCCCAGGGAGGTATGCTTACTAACACTATTAATGTCTGAGCTGCATGCCCTCTGCTGTATCGCAGGCATGCTGCATGCCATCTGACAAATCACATGCATGGTGTGTCTGTGTGTGTCTGTCTTTGTGTGTGTGTGTGTGTCTGTGTTTGTATGTGTGTCTGTGTTTGTGTGTGTGTGTGTCTGTGTTTGTTTGTGTGTGTGTGTCTGAGTTTGTTTGTGTGTGTGTCTATGTTTGTGTGTGTGTGTGTCTGTGTGTGTGTGTGTGTGTGTGTGTGTGTCTGTTTGTGTGTGTGTGTGTCTGTGTTTGTTTGTGTGTGTGTGTCAGAGGTATGCTTACTAACACTATTAATGTCTGAGCTGCATGCCCTCTGCTGTATCGCAGGCATGCTGCATGCCATCTGACAAATCACATGCATGGTGTGTCTGTGTGTGTCTGTCTTTGTGTGTGTGTCTGTGTTTGTGTGTGTGTGTGTGCCTGTGTTTGTGTGTGTGTGTGTCTGTGTTTGTTTGTGTGTGTGTCTCTGAGTTTGTGTGTGTGTGTGTGTCTGTGTTTGTGTGTGTGCCTTTGTGTGAGTCTGTGTGTGTGTGTGTGTGTGTGTGTGTGTGTGTGTGTGTGTGTGTGTATGTGTGTGTGTGTCTGTGTGTGTGTGTGTCTGTGTCTATTGTACTTTACAGTATTTCTTTGCATTCACAGGTGATGTAGGTGCGTTACCCTCCTGCGGTCCATCTGATGTTAGTGTCCCCACAGATACTAGCGGTGATGAACATATGCATGAGATACAGGCAGCATTGTCAGGGGCTGAATCTGTGCCAATGGTTACCATCCCAGCTATGTCCCCTCTTCCCTTTACAGTTCTGCTGCCAACACATACCGCACCACCAGTGGCCATAGAGGAAGGACAGTCAGCATCTGTTAGCGTGGAACAGGTACAAGTGGTGGCTACAGAAGGTGTGTCTGCACACCATGGTGTCAGTGTAATGACTGCAGATGTGCCACACAGGTATGTGGCCGGTGCTGCTCGTAGGAGGACCTCTGGCAGACATGCACCTGCAGGACAGAGCGCAGCAGCTGGTATCACCAGAAGCATGTTCCAGACTGTAATGGCGGCACAGGCACGTGCTGAACAGCAGAACAGAAAAGGGCAAAGGCTGCAGAGGGCTGCTATCCATACCCTAAATGACAACATCCAGGCATTGGCAAATGCTCAACAGCAGATTGCTAATGTTCTGGATAGGCGATTAGGTGAAATGGTCGGAATCCTTGAACGAGGCATGGCAATCCGCGAGCGGGAGCTGTCTGTGCTGGAACATCTGGTAGGAGTGAGGCGTAGGCCACGTGGACGTAGGCCAGCAACACCACCTAGTGTAGGTCAACGTGAGCGTGCCACCTCACATGCCCACTCCCATAGTGCCGGTAGCAGTAGCAGTGCAGCTGGTGCTGTGCTGTCAACACCAGGACACAGCAGGCCACATGGACATGGCCCTGGACTTTCTCAGTGGGGACACAGTTCCAGCGGACATGTGTCATCAGACAGTAGCCACTCTGTACCTCCACCTGGTAGTGCCTGTGCAACCCCAGGCAGGCACAGGTCACATGGCCATGGACGGACACAGTGAGCTGTACAACCTGCTCTGTACAATCTAGGGCTGTCAATTATTTACCCCGTGTAGGCCTCACAAATGGTAGAACTGTGTACACACATACATGCACACAGCAAACACAACTGTAGAGCTCCACAACATCCACATGCATTCTGAACAGGCATGTCCAATCAACTCACCGGCCCTTACACACACAAATGATGTTATCCATTGGTGCAGCTTATGCCCCTGGCAAACATATCACCCTGTGCATATGATGAAGCCTGTGCCGCATCCCTGTCATCCACACCATTGGTGCAGGGTTATGCACAAATATTCTGATGCACAGGGTGAACAGCATAGTGACAGGTGTATGTAATATTACCTGTGTATGCATAGTGAGGGATGTGTATGTTGCAGTGGTTGTGTGTGAATACTGAGAGAGATGTGTATGTGACATAGGTTGTGTACTGTCGACATGCACAGGTCATACCATGTAGTGCAGGTTCAGCATGCATTGTGATGTGTTCACGGTATGTGTCTCGGTTACATCTGTAGCAACATGTTGGTTGTGATACCCTGGTCCCCTCCTATGGTGTACTTGCATGTGCCTACAGGTAGCAGTGTTTGCAGTCCCCCACGTGTAACTGTAGATTACTCACAGGCACGTCTGGCAATATCAGCATGCTACATGTACCCTCAACCTGACTGTTGGAAACACCAACATGACACAGATGTCCACACATATACTGCACCTGACGCATGTGGTCAGTGCCACAGGCTACACTGGACAGAGACATGACATACATAGCAGGACACATTACAGGTATGGTGACATGGTGCAGGAGTTGTACACAGCAGTCTGGCCAATGATGATGTGAGGTGTCACTTGGTAGCTGCAGGCCACACTGTGCAGCAGTAGGACCCTGTAACAGTATGGGAACATGGCCACATTCACGGGGTGTACACCACTATAACGCACACCCCATAGTGTGCAGGTGGGGACCCTTGCCTATGTGGTCATCACCCTCACAGTACTATGCACCCACTCAACGTGTCACAGAGAAGGAACATGCACAGGTAGCCAGTATGGCTGGGACCTATGGCATCAACAGGGTAGTGCACTGCATCACCATTATGGGTTAGTCACCATGTGGAGTTAGTGATCATTCCTCACCGTATATTAGCATACACCCTCACACCAAGCACCAGACCTACATACAGACACACACACACTGTGGTGACCACACATGTGTATATGGACAGCCGTTGTGTGTGATGCACCACACTGGCTGACGTCATGCTTTCCACACTGACGTATGTACAGATCTCTACAAGGGTGTACAGGGATGTGTAACAACTGGGACATATTCCCCATGATATGTGGCATCTCTGATCACACATTCGGATACACATGGCAGTGCTGGGAATGATACACCTGCCATATGATGACACGTTTGATTGGCATGCAGCGGTATTGAATGCATTATGTGTACCAACGCTATATCTGGCAAATGTGCTGCTATATGCACACAGGAGGTTGTAGGTGTTACAGGTGCCATGTGACATATAGTTGGTAACACCTGACCGCTGTGTATGCATTATGTCAGCACTGTCACGTAACAGCGACATAGCGTACTGTTTGCACATGGCATGATAGGATGGCATGTGACACAACTGTGAGCCACCCCCTGCACACATACATCTTCACAGGTGGTTCACCACGTTATGTACACACATCCCTCCATACGTGCTGGTTGTATGTCACCATATACAGGTGTCAATGATGGGTCTGCATTGCGACTGCATGTCGTAGGTAGGTGCAACTATGTTATGGACATCGGCCATTGCACATACATGGTTGCTGCATGCACAGTACAGATGTCACATGTGTCTCCTGTTGCCATGTTTGTATGCATTGCTATTGTTGGACATGTGTGTTGACATACATAACACATGGACTGTGGTATGATATCACGGGTGTCACAGGCAACCAGTACAAGGGTATGTGTCCCGGTCAAAATTGCTACCCTCTGTAGTGTGAGCATTCAACAGACATGGGCCCACCTTCCATTCACGTGTGTAGCATTGATTAGGCCACTGTTATGCACGAGGTACATCAAAGGCTATGTATGTATGTGTTGTGTGTGCAGTCCATGCACACATCCAAACAATCACATGTATGACATATCTAGACATGTGTCCATTGGTGTACAGCAACAGTCAGGTGTCACAGCTGTGTAAGGGCCGTGGTATGTCTTGAGGCGACCTGTTCATGTATACTGGTATCATTGCAATGCATAACACCTGTTGGATCCCTGTTGGTACATGTGTACTCTGCACAGCTGGTGTACACCTCTGTACAGCCCAGTGGTCATGTGTCACATGGTGTTGTGGTACTGTAAGGCTGTGTAGTGCTGCACCGACGACATGGTGCTGACTTGACAGCTACCGTGTACACTGCAGTGTGTACATGTGTGACCTGCACCTGTGACAGCTGTGATGGCAGCTGTGTGTGTACAGGTCACTGCATGTGTGACCACCCTGTGCGTGAGGACAGTTATACCTTACTGTGCCCTTCTGTACTGTGCCCTTCTGTGTGTACACTCCATCTGCATGCACGACAGGCCTTTGCAACAGCTAAGTGTGTGAGCATGCCCAGTATGATGTTGTGTAGATGGACACACAGTACAGTCCATGTACGCAGTTGTGTAGATGGATACACGGTACATTCCACACTGTGCCCTTCCATGATTAGACTCCGTGTGCATGCAAAACAGCCCTTTGCAACTGCTAAGTGTGTGAGCATGCCCAGTACGCCATTGTGTAGATGGACACACAGTACATTCTGAACAGACATGTGATACTAAGCATGTGGGCATGGCCATTGACATCCTGTATAGCCATGGTGGTCATCCAGGCAACAGATGTCCAGTTTCAATGTCACGATGGATGCCTACATTGAACACACTGGTTGCTGTCTCAAAGGGTGTACTGTCTGTGGTGCATCCCGTATCTATTTAGTGTTGTAGTGCTCCATAGATATTTAGCTGGCCCAATGACAGCACTGCCGTGTTTGTCTATGTCTACCTTGGGACAGTAATATGCTTTCAGACTGCTCACTCTCTAAACATTCCCTATAGGCATCTTTGCTTTGCGGATGATGTCACCCACCTAGAAGTATGCCTCTGGGAGTGCTGTGTTCAGTAATCTCGGTAGCGTGTTCTGTAAATGCGTAATGCTGTAGTGTGATAAGGTAGGTAGATGTATGTTCAACTCCCGGCCCTGCCAAGTGTGTGTGTGTGTGTTTCAAACTGCCTGGGGACACAGTAATGCTTTTAGATGCCTCACAACACATACATTCCCTATCGGCGTCTTTGCCTTTGCGGATGATGTCACCCACCTAGAAGTATGCCTCTGGGAGTGCTGTGTTCAGTAATATCAGTAGCGCGTTCTGTAAATGCGTAATGCTGTAGTGTGATAAGGTAGTTAGGTGTATGTTCAACTCCCAGCCCTGCCAAGAGTGTGTGTGTGTGTGTTTCCAGCTGCCTGGGGACACAATAATGCTTTTAGATGCCTCACAACACATACATTCCCTATTGGCATCTTTGCCTTTGCGGATGATGTCACCCACCTAGAAGTATGCCTCTGGGAGTGCTGTGTTCAGTAATCTTGGTAGCGCGTTCTGTAAATGCGTAATGCTTTAGTGTGATAAGGTAGTTAGGTGCATGTTCAACTCCCAGTCCTGCCAAGTGTGTGTGTGTGTTTCCAGCTCCCTGGGGACACAATAATGCTTTTAGATGCCTCACAACACATACATTCCCTATCGGCGTCTTTGCTTTTGCGGATGATGTCAACCACCTAGAAGTATGCCTCTGGGAGTGCTGTGTTCAGTAATCTCGGTAGCGCATTCTGTAAATGCGTAATGCTGTAGTGTGATAAGGTAGTTAGGTGTATGTTCAACTTCCAGTCATGCCAAGTGTGTGTGTGTGTGTGTGTGTGTGTGTGTGTGTGTGTGTGTGTGTGTGTTTCCAGCTGCCTGGGGACACAGTAATGCTTTTAGATGCCTCACAACACATACATTCCCTATCGGCGTCTTTGCCTTTGCTGATGATTTCACCCACCTAGAAGTATGCCTCTGGGAGTGCTGTGTTCAGTAATCTCGGTAGCATGTTCTGTAAATGCGTAATGCTGTAGCGTGATAAGGTAGTTAGGTGTATGTTCAACTCCCAGCCCTGCAAAGTGTGTGTGTGTGTGTGTGTGTGTGTGTGTGTGTGTGTGTGTGTATATATATATATATATATATATATATATATATATATATATTTTTTTTTTGTAATATGTATGTGGATATTAGCACTATTGAATGTGCTGCATTATCTGTACATGATCACCTTGGATGTATCTGAATGTGCTATGGCTCTGTGATAGTGCACATACTGTGTGCTGTAGTGATCCTGGGTTACAGTTGTGTAGTGACCAGTTATTTTGTTGCTGGGTATTACAAGGGACATTGAAAACAATGATAGTACAGCACCTTTAAATGGTCATGTGCATATCTCAGCAGCAGTCAGCAGTGGTTATTACTTTGGAGGATGAGTATGGCTCATATAACTATGTATTAAATGACAATACTATGCAAATCAGGTTAACATTACTGACACCCGTTTATCCACAGGTTGTGATACAGATCCCAAGAATGTATGTGTATACATTGCCAGGTGCAGAACTGGAATATGGTTGAATGCATGGAGGGGTGTCCATGGCCAGGAATGGCGATCTGTACAGCCTGGCAGGTACAGTCTGTGACTGTCCCACAACCTCCAGTATATGGCTGACACATGCTGAAACAGTGTACATGCAGAGACACACATAAAACAAACAGCTAGGGATAACACATACACACACACATTGCATCAACATTGGGCCATGCAAAACCTGTTGTCCCTCACACACACACAAATGCATACATGTTGTTTGGATGGTTCAATGACAGGCCCTGGAAAAGAAACTACATACCCTGTGCATATGATGACACCTGTGCAACCTCTTATAATGTGTAACATTGATGCAGGTACAGACTAACATGGTGCTGATGCACAGGGTGGCTTCATAGCACTGTAATAATATTACAATGTTGTTAACACAAAGTGTGATTTCCTTCTAGGTGTATGTAAGCAGGCATGATACATTACAGCTATGATCATCAATGCAGTATAGTGTACAGCACTGTTAATTCTGAAGATGTATTATCCATCCATGTGCCATTTGACTGACATGTGTAGTATTGGCAGCATGTGTTTCAGAGTGTGCAGTACGTGTGTGATGTGTGTAGTACAGATTTTCATGTATTTATATGTGAACATGGTGAAGGTGCACTGTCTGCATGTACATGTATAGTGGACACATTGGAATGGTGACATGCCCTGTATTACACACTGTTAACACTTCATAGTTTCTATTGGTGGCCAGTATGCATTATACTACACATATTGTTGTACTTGTCTACACATGTGTGATTGCTATGGTTTTACACGGTACTGTGGGTGATACTTTTACTATCTGTGATTGTTTTGCATTATGGTAGTAGACACGACCTCAACAGTCTGAATAACCAATTGTTATATGATATCTTCATAACTGACCCACACATGTAGGACACACAGTAGCATGTGGATCCTACATGTACTATACTATACCAGTACGCACTGGTATTGACTGCCACACATTGCTGGGACCATTACTGTTTGACATATAGCCATGTTAGTTACAAGCAAAGACAATAGGGATATTCCTGTCCACATCTGGGAATTCATACTGTGGCCTAGAATGTATTCTGCACATGACACAGTTATTCTACACAAGGGTATCACACAGACAGATACGTGTTATCCAACCCATGCTGTAAACCTATAAGGCTAAAAAGAGTCAGTTATTCACATTTACTACACATACTTTACCAACAGTAACACATAGGTATTACACCCCAATATGTATAATGGGTAACAATGTGTACATATAGATAAGTGCTATGCAATTTGTCATTTGATATTTGCATTTACAATGGTATTTTGAAGTACATCACTGTATCACATATGCAATGAGAGTTCTGCATGCATATCCTCCAAGGTGGTTGTACAACTATGAAGAATGTCCATTATTGACATACTTTGCTGTGTTTGAACTGTTCTGCAGTAATACACATACATGAACAGTCACTCACACTATGTATATAAACTGTCATGTGTGTGTGTGTGTGTGTGTGTGTGTGTGTGTGTGTGTGTGTGTGTGTGTGTATATGTGTGTGTGTGTGTGTGTGTGTGTGTGTGTGTGTGTGTGTGTGTGTGTGTGTGTGTGTGTGTGTGTGTGTGACACAGATGACCTAGGCCACAGACAATTCTGGTACATGTAGTTGACAAGTGCTTTAATGCTCCACCAGATGTATCCAGGCACCAGAACTGTGACTTGAGCGACACAAACACATGCTAGAGTAAAGTTTCTGTATGTGCGTGTGCCTCATTATGGCATTCCTGTTCATGTGTGTGTGCATTTCTGATGTGTGTCATCAGCCACAGTTGAACTGCACATCCAGCATCCCCCACTAGGTGACCATGAGGGTTGTCCCCATTGCCAAATGTTTTGTACAGCTGCGTCAGATGCCACATATCGGAAGCATTGCAGCTTCCAGGGCATCCAGCACACACATTCATTATTATGGGCTGGCCATCACACACAAACCACCACTTCATGGTGGGGAAGCCCTTATGGATGATGTAGGCCCTACCACACTCACTGGCTGGTGCTGTGATTCATATGTGCATGCAGTGTATTGCACGCAGTACTTAGGGTATTCCACTATTGTGAGGAAAAGACACATATTTCTGTCAAATACTTACGGGAATTGGGGATATATACATCATCACTGACATGTGCTGACATGGCATTCATGAACTGGTGCAGTACCCTGGATGCTGATGTTTGTAAAATCCACATCATATCACCAGTTGATCTCTGGAAGGTACCTGTTGCTGGTATCCTTAGGGCAACACATACCTTGGTTTCCACTGGGATAGGTTTCCCTCTGTTGGTTCTGTGTGTGAGACATGGCCTGCACAGCTCCACAATCTTCTGCAGGAGGTCTCTGTCCACTCTATAGCGCTCTACTATCTCCAGCTCATGTATCCCCTGGTAGGTTACCCTGTGCCTGCACACTCCTCTCCGTCTACTCACTATGTGATGCTGAGCAGCATTCACATTGGCACAACCCTCCACATGTTGCATATGTTGACGTATAATAGCAATGGCAGCCCCTAACATTATGCTGTCTCAGTTAAGCTTTTACAGTTTTCACTTCTCTTAGTATACTACAGTGTTGCAGTGTGTCTGAGAAAAACATGGTGGAATGCTGTCTGTAGAGTTGTACGTGCTGTGCTGTGCTGGCCTACTGTACTGGCTGTGTAATATACTCAGTCTGATTGTTTTCACCTGCTAGCTGTGGTAGTTCTCCTTGGTTAACTTACTACTATTTGTTTACCTTCCTTTTCACTGTTTGTGCCCACAGTGAGCGGCGCCGCGCATAGGAGACCAGTGAAGTGTGCATCCGCTTCCACGTGCGCACACAGGCTTATACATGCGTACAAACACTTACACTGGCTTACACAACATTACACGGGCTTCAACAATCTTACAGTAGCTTACTCGTTCTTCAACTCGCGCACACGGGCAGACACACATGCACACATGCTTACTCGGGCTTACAGGCTTGCACGGGCGCAAGCACACTTCACCAGGTTTGTAAGGAACTTCAGTGATATCCATGGCATACACCATCAGTTTACTGACTTTACCTAGGATAAATCATAACATGCCTCTTCCACTGATGAGTCATTGACAGCAAACATGTGACACACTGCTCCAATAAGATTACAGTGTTTTATACATACACACTCATGATGTCACCTATCTTCTACGCTGATAGTCCCCTTAACCTACTCTTACACTGTAGAGGCTTGGCCCATATGGCATGACAAATTGTGCTTCACTATCCTTAGCCTCAATTGCATAGGATTGCCTACTAATCCTTGGTTACATCTCTGAGAGTGCGCTTCCACACATAGCAACCACTACTCAGTAGCCATGTTGTCTTCAGTTTGCCATTCACCTGCATGACGAACTAACTTTAAACTGACATTACAATTTGTATGTATATTTTACATATTTGTCTTGTTTTGTATGCACAGCGCGTACTCGCTACGCTTAAACACTGGAGATCGGGGGAGGACAACTAGAGTTTTATTAATTTCCAATGGAAAAACATGCCACTGGCCTTATATTTGGCAATTGGCATGCTTCTTCAACTAAATCCATCCTTTATTTGCAGATGACATTGCTCCATTTAGCTACTTGCAGAACGTTACTCGGTTAACATCCGTGTACATTTCTGCACATAACTCTACACTTGCACGGACAGCTTACTGTTTCATGTATCGCATATTTTACATCATTTGCATAGCTTTCACCTACAAATGGGGTAATTTGCATATCCTAACATTGTCCGTGCAGCATTTGTTTTAGGGGCTGTGTTACATGCCCCTACAGGATATTGCTGAATAGCTCGGCAGACATCTTGCCTTGCTCTACTCTTACTCTACTCGTACACACTGACCAAAGCTTTGTGAATCCTGGCCTAAGCTTTGCTGTGTGCTAATATGTCTATTTGTGGAGTAAGCATGGCTGTAGGTATGTTTTGACCTGCTACATCTGTCATTTCTACAGAGCAGCTCCCACTTTCATCATTTGTAGAGGTGACAGCTCCATAGAAACTATATGTACAGCTGTGACATTTGACAAGTCCACACATACCTGCAGTCAATATTAAACTGACTACTTCAGCACTTTTCATACCTTCAGATTTGTCTTGTAGTGGTATAGTCGATAATACTGTTTCCTATAACATGTATCTGTTTCTGATACAAGATATGTCATTTTATTACACCACTACACACAATATATGAAGAAATCACAGGCCAGATGCCATTACATTCCCTTTGTAGGACACACCCACCCAGAGTGTTGTGTTCCTCACAAAAGCCAACAGGTGCTAATCAAAACATATTCTGCTATCATCTACCTTATGTGTTCGCTGGTATTTGCACTTTCCGTCAGTGGCAGAACTCACATGCGAGTGTGGGAGACTGAACACTGTATCAGGGACACTGCATAGCACCCTGAGGGACACATTCATGTTGTTTCTATTAACCTTCCACATTGACTATCACAGGGCATAAGTATTCATCCAAATTTATCGAGGTACATGCTTTTGACTTATACATGTTTTGTCATTTGTCATCACGTCTTTCTTCACACCTGTCCACCTAATCTCACTAGTTCTGTACATTTATTTAGGTCAGGGTTACCTTCATACCTCTCAACTGTACACATTTTGGGTAAATGTCCCGAACTTAGACTTCTGATTTTGTTCCTTTTTTAATAATATTGTGCCTTTCTGGTAATTTAGTGGCAAGTCATTAGGGACTGTGGGGTTAGACAATAATGACAGACATTAGTAGTTTACAATTAATAACCCTCAAAACATTCATACTAATGAATGTTCCATTATTCTATCAATGTTATGACTTTGTAAGAGGAATATTTGAAATATTCCCTATTTGTACTTATTTTAAAATGCCTTTGTCCAGATGTCTTATTCTGATTGAGAGGTATGGTTACCATCTTAATCGTACGCATGTACGTCCATGATAATCGCTTACTCGACACTAATATAACTCCCTATGTCTTCCTCCAATAGTTTACACAATATCCAGTAGATGGGTTCTTCATTTTTGGAAGTTAGAGGCGTTTGCTATACCCACATAGGAATATTAATCACTCCCATGGGGCGGACCTCATAAATCTGTGCCAACCAACACCTAGGCACCTAGGCCCATTATTGCATACCCATGATTCCCAGAGCTGACACCCCTCCACAGTAGTCATAACACATATTTAATGTGAGTGATAATAAAGTATGAAGACACTTCTAAGCACTATCCACTCTCTGCATGTCGGGACATATGTCTTACATTCTGTCAACCCATGTGTTATTACACTTGCACAAGCTACTGTTGCATGTGCAGCTATATTGTAGTTGCGGATGACACTTCTTTGCAGCAATCATTACAGGGCAGTGCGTTTATAGATTCACTGTTTTTGGAGTCCTGCAAAGGACACCTATATCCATGTTTAAAGAGTAGGGCTTACAGATCTGGCACACTGATACTTTCAGGGCAGTAGTTTTGAGAGCAGCAATGTATTTACCTTAATTGCATGTCTGTTATGTGTATCCATACTAGCTATGGTGTAACCTATTTATGTACATGTGTTATATATACGAGGACATTTGTTTATATGTTTGTTAGGTATATATCAATTGATGTTGTATGTGTTTGAGTGTATGTATGTATATATATATATATATATATATATATATATATATATATATATATATATATATATATATATATATATATATATATATATATATATATATATATGTCTGTACATTCTTTATTTCATATATTTATTTAGTTTAAGTCTGTGGATATATATCTATACACAAATGTATATATCCATATTTAGACATTACGTGTAGAAACCAGCATTCATTTGCTATGCTGTGAGCGGATTACACATGCACAGGCGCACTTGCATTTCCATATTGTGGGTTACGCGCAGGCACACATGCATATCCTTATTGTGGGTTACATATGTTTACTAAGTCTTTGTGCTTACGTGGGCTTTATTACTTGTGACAGTACCAGTAAAATATCTGTAATCCGGTTAATGGACATATGTGAAACGCACGTTCACCTTTACATATTTAAATGTCTGTACAGCACAGACGCATTCATTACACTTTAACATTATATGTGCTGTAGTCGTAGTTGAACCGGGACTGCATTCACGTTGGCCGGATGCTGTAACCACTACACTTTTGGTGTTCTGACTCATTTTTATGCATACCCATAGTACATAGCTACATTAACATATGCCTCACTGCTTCACTTACGACACAGGCATCCATTCTCATGCTGGGAAAAATGCGGTACTATATATTACACATTCCCTATTCCCTACTGCTCTGGACCCAAGCTGCATATTTAATCACTGCAGGAATATTCAGAACCCCAAGGCTTATAGTCCTGACACATACAAGTCTTTAATTGTCAGGGTGTTCATGTGGTGATCTGGATTTAGGCTTGTCCATCTGGTGAACAGAACTGTCCTGACCATGTTCAAATGTCAGACAAAGCACATGGACAGAGTTTGTCTATTTTAAACATTTTATCTGTGTTTACAGACACAGGTGTTTGGGCACCTGTCAGCAGCTTATAATGTTGGCAATACATAACATGGGTGGGGGTGGTTACAATACATAATCCACGGTGAGTGGTGTTCCCATTCACATTATTTTACCTGTGTTTACAGACACAGGTGTTTGGGCACCTGTCAGCAGCTTATAATGTTGGCAATGCATAATATGGGTGGGGGTGGTTAAAATACATAATCCACGGTGAGTCATGTTCCCATTCACATTTGACTATTTCCTGTATTCATTCATACGAGGATTATTATTTTGGACATGAATTAACTATGAATTAACTACAGGTATGCAGTAGTACAGTAAACATATGTGAAGGCTTGTTACAGTAAAAATGTACGGACCTCTGTAATATTCGGGGACTACCCCACATCCTTCACAACATTTCATGCTAATGTACATACTATTATTCTGTGAACTTTCGAAGTTTGTGAGAGCAGTATTTACATCTGTCCCTATTTGTCCACCCATCATTTTAGGCTTGTCCAGATTTTGTTGCTGTAATAGGTTGAGAGGTGGTGTCCGTATGTGATTGAGTAGAATATATACTGTCGATAATTCAGTGGGGAGTAGGGTTACCACCTCTTCCTCTTTGCGAGGGGAAGTCCCACTTTGGACAGTTATGTCCTGCGACAAAACCTAAGACATGGCAAATGTCTTGTGATTTTAAGACAAAAGTATATTTCTTATTTTCTTTAATAGTTGCATGATATAGGTATTTTATATCTGAAACACATAACTATTATTTGGGATAGCATAAGCAATTCAAATGCTATGAAATAAGCTTTTATCTTGGCAAACAAGTGTAATTCTGTCCTTTGCACTGGCTGGGGGTATGTTTTATCCTGCAAATTCTCACATTTCTACAAAAGATGTCCCACCTTGGGCATCTGAACAGGTGGCAACCCTAGTGGGGAGACCTGCATGGTGGACAGGTGTTCCATCCTGCGTAGTATGTTTTGCATGTCTGCTAGAAACTGAACAGTACCGTGACTACACATACATGTTTTGTCCAGATGTGTACAGTACTAGACACCGTGGCGTGTAAACAACTCTGATGTTTCAACAGGTTACTTATCCCACGCGGGATGTACACACATTTTGCCAAAACATGAACATGCGGGCATTTGGATTTACATAATTGTGATGGGATGTTTACAAACGTGGGATACATATTTGCAATCCTAACACTGCCTAGGACGATACTTCCTACTACATATGGGGAATACTTGTTATGTGTAGGTGTACGGCTGCGCAAGGCTGATAGCTGGATTTGGTGGACATTCAGACATGGGTGTGGGTTATGTGCTATACAGGGGATGTTGCGTATTGCATTTGCATGCATGGGTTCTGCATTTGGATGTCCCGGTTCTGCATACAGCATCCTATGTGTATGTGCCGGTTATGTTCCTGTTCATGTGTATAGCACATTTTAATATTCATATGTTTGTGTGAGTTTGATTTGCAATTTGGACTGGCAGGTTTCTTTACGGGTGTTATATGGCCACAACTGCCCAGCTGTGTACTATCACTACCACTGTGGGACTGCTGTTGACCCTGCCCATGGGGCTAGATGTGTGTATTGGCGGCCCGCTGACATGATGAGTTTCACTTCCACTGGGTATAACTACTGACAGTGCAGTACATTACGGACACACGATTTTAAATATCATTTGTTCCATGGACGAAAACACATATTGTGTTGCGTGCATTTCTGTTTGGTTCTCCATTTTGTGTGGCCGGGAACTGTCTTGCATGCTTTGCATACGTTTCATTATCCACGGACACTGATAGGTACGATTACTATTGCAGGCAGACTATAATATTCAGTAGTTTAGGTTGCTCATCGACAGCCGACATTGACACACCTCCGGGCGCAGCTTAGTAACGCCCCATGCACTCGCGCACGTGTCCTATGCACGTGGATGTGGTGGCAGCGCACCTTCATTAATATGCATATGGCGCTACTACACCATATATATGCCGCACGGCCGGTGCAGGCCTTACACCGGCCTTGCGCCGAGCTTCATGAATCCGGGGGATTATCTTCTTGTTTATTTTTTAGACATAACTCTTAATGTGTAGTTATTGATGGAAAGTAATATATGGCTCACCATTATGATTCCCAGTAAAAAATTGAGAGGATGCCTCTAGCAAATATAAAAATAATAAAAAAATATATATATTAGGGACAATGAGCTAGAAACCAGCCACATTTACCTTTATCAGCCATAATAAGTGCTTTGACAAATAAATGCAGAAAATTCACTGGATTATAATGTAAATATCAATTAGCTTATTAAATGCTAAAAACCCATAATGACAACATGTGCTGCAAATAAAAAATACATATATTAAAGACACTCTTAATATAAATTAAAAATAATGTTAAAAAATGCTCAATGATTCAATGGCATGTACATTAAAACCCATTTGAGGCTAATATAACTATTTATTTCTGACACTGGACAATAGCTGCCACTTGCATTCTTGAAGTTATAATTGATTCAGTGGATCTCTTTCTTGAGGACCAACAAACTGATATTCAATAACAGAAAACAAAACCTTTTCAGTTTGTGCACATTAATATATATCTATTCAAGGTATTGCAAGTTTTACTAAATCTTTTTTACATTTTGCACATTAATATATATATATATATATATATATATATATATATTCAAGGTATTGCACATCTTTTAAATCTTATGCAGTGCATATGTTTATATTTATTTCCATTTTTTAATTATTTATTCACATTTGATTATAGGGAAAGTCTTATTAGGTAGGAACCCATTTTCAAAGGAGACATGGGGAGAAAAGCTTCAAAGTAATATAAAAAATGTAACAATAATTTCACAATCTTCAAAAATAATACAAAACATTTACAGTTTAAATAATTATACCAAATTAGATATAATATGAAGACATTGGTTAAGTATAGATACAAGTTATATGACAATGCTTTAATATTTAGAGAAATTTTAACCAGTGTATAAAGAAATTAAAAGTAAGTTAGTATAATAAAACAAGAATTGCAATATGAAGTTGGAGAAAAACAGGCTTATGGTATACTTAGAGAGATAGAAAGGGAAGTGAAATTAATAGAGGTAAAGAAGTGAGGGAAGAAGAGAGAATAAGAATGTAAGCTAGGAATAGGTATTTGTTCACATTTAGTGACATAGTTTATCCTGCTGTTGAGAAGAATACAACTAGCGTATGGCTATGAAGTCTTTCACAATGGTTTTGAAGGATGGGAAAAAGGGTATTGACCAAATGGACGCAGATACAGAGTTCCAGGCCTTAGCAACATGGTACAAGTTTGGACAATGCCCAGCAGTTTTGATAAATTTGTGGATAGACAGGAGTTTTTGGCAATTGGTCATAGTGATTACTGGGAACATAATTGTGTAGAATGTCATTTAGGGCTGGACAAGCAGTTGGATACTAGATAATTTTATAGGTGGTAAGAAGCTGTGTATATGTTAGTTGATGGAGCAGTTCTAGCCAATTTAGGCTTTTTAGTGTAATACACCAGCGGTGGGTTCTAAAAAAGGGGTATTTGCTGCAAATTTAGCAATGTTGTTATAGCATTGTTCAAGTTGTGATTTTTTTTTCTGATGTCTGGAAGTTAGTAAGGATGGGAGTGCCATAAAAAAGTATGGGAAGGGGATAAGTAGTGGCTAATATATTTTTAATTGCATTTGTGAGAAAGATTATGGTATGTAAAACATCCCAGATTTTTGATGAGTTCTTCTTATGAGTTTTTCTTACAAATATGGGTGCAAGTCCTTCTCATTGTTTTCTCCAAACAGAAGGCCTTACATTTGAATCATACTGCAACATAAACTCCATGCTTAGATGTGCATGTCAAAAAAGCCAGGTGGTGCATACGATCACTCTCAGATTGGACTATAGTAATATAGAAAGTTGGCCACATATCAGCAACAACTACAATGTTCACATATAAAGGTGCCAGCTTTATTAAACCCCTTTTCTCTGGGAACATCATTGTCAAAGGTACATTTAAAGTTTATGGGCCTCAGGTAACAAAAAATGTCCCCACCCAATGTTTGTAAATAAAAAGTGAATCAAGAGTAAAGATTCTCCAGTTGTTGCTAAAGCATGACACTGAATAAGTAAAATATTAAATACCAGGAACCACAAAAAGAGTCTCAGTCCAGAAAAACAAAACTAATAATCCAAACTCTGGACAGCGAAAGGCACAAACAAGTAGCTGGTAAAAAACAACAGATTTATTTAACACCACAAAAGGAAATAATACATACGTTTTCGTCTAAGTAACCCTCAGACTTCCTCAGAACAATCAATAAAGCACCATTTCATTTGGATAATTTATACATTCATTTATTAAATGAAATGATTGACAATCAATGAGTTAAAGACACAAGCATAAAGAACATACTGAAATGTCTGAAATAAAAACATAATGATTAAAATAAGAATAACATTCTTTTACTAAAAAATCTTGTAATTTCCTGCACTAATACTACAAAACACTGATGAACTAACATTATAAAAAAGTAAAAATCATAGACATGAATAGATAAAATATCAAAAACTAATTTAATTAGATAAAAAACTTTAGGGTCTGAAATGCGAACAATATATGTTTGAAATAATTGAGGATGTTGATTGTAAAAGATAAATCAAATAAACAAAATTGAAATAAACAATAAATCAAAAAGCATATTGTATGTGTAAAAAAATCAAAATATAATATAAGAATGTATATATACATATATACAAAGGTGCCAGTGAAAAGTGGTCATTGAGGCCAGGGGGTTTGTTGGATTCCAAAAATAACTGCCAATAAGTCTCTCTATATTCCAACCTGTACTCCCAGGGCCCCCCGCTTAGTTCCTTAGTACATCCTCTAACACGAAAAAAGAAAATTTAGCAGTGTTACATGATACAAAATGTTTGTACAATGCATTGTTAACATTACATTTGCTGATGTCATTCATGTGTTCATATATTCTACGTTTGAGCTGTCTCTCAGTTTTACCAACATAGAAGCTGTCACAACTAACACAGGTAACCAGGCCTTGGGAATTACAGTTGATTTAAGTTTTGGCTGATAGAGTTTTTTGTCTGCATGATAAAATAACCTGTTCTTTGTTAGAAATAAAAAAAATTGGTTGCAGGCTCCGCATTTGAAAGTGCCTTTCCTTCTATGAACAAAAACATCATCATATCTAACCAATTCAAGTACATTTTTGATGTTTTGCCCCTTCCTAAACAACATTTTGACAGGTTTTCCTTTCAGATTAGGTAAATCTGTAATATCTAAGAACCTATCCCATTGTCTCAACACAATGTTCTTGATTTGGTTTGCACTGGCACTAAAATTAGTGACAAATGCTCTATTGTAACCGTTCTCACTAAAAGTCTTCAAGCCATGTTTATTGGAGAAACCGCCTCCCATGCCTAATATAAGACTATAGATGTTTTTTCTTCCTTGTGCAACCTCTGCCTGGACAGAACTGATGAGTTCAATGGGGTAACCTTGTTCAAGAAACATATGTTTTAAACCTGCACATTTGGAAATGTAGTCAAAGTCATCAGAAGTCATACGACAAATACGCACAAATTGTCCTTTGACAATACCTTTTTTCTGATAGAATGGATGCATGCTGTTGAAACTAATGAAATGAGGGTTCCTGGATGATAGTTGTATTTTTTGGTTGGGTGGTGATGTCCTTTTGGATGAATTCATCTCTTACCTTAACCAAACTACCGATTTTTTTAGGTTTACTTATCAAACTGATGCTAATAGTCTTCATTATTTAGACATGTCACTACACAAAATCAATAATTGTTTCAAATCTACTGTATTTAGAAAGCCTACCTTTCCAAACACCTACATTAGTTTCAACAGCATGCATTCATTCTATCAGAAAAAAGGTATTGTCAAAGGACAATTTGTGCGCATTTGTCGTATGACTTCTGATGACTTTGACTACCTTTCCGAATGTGCAGTGTTAAAACATATGTTTCTTGAATGAGGCTACTGTATTGAACTCATTAATTCTGTCCAGGCAGAGGTTACACAAGGAAAAAAAAACATCTATAGTCCTATCTTAGGCATGGGAGGTGGTTTCTCCAATAAACATGGCTTGAAGACTTTTAGTTAGAACAGTTACAACAGAGCATTTGCCACTAATTTTAGTGCCAATGCACACCAAATCAAGAACATTGTGTTGAGACAATGGGATAGGTTCTTAGATATTACAAATGTACCTAATTTGAAAGGTAAACCTATCAAAGTGGGAATTATGAAGGGGCAAAACATCAAAAATATAATTGAATTGGTTAGATATGATGATGTTTTTGTTCATAGAAGGAAAGGCACTTTTAAATGCGGAGCCTGCAAACAATGCTCTTTTATTTCTAACAAAGAACAGGTTGTTTTATCATGCAGACAAAAAAATTCTATCAGCCAAAACTTACACCAACTGTAATTCCCAAGGCCTGGTTTATCTTGTTACCTGTGATAGTTGTGACAGTTTCTACGTTGGTAAAACTGAGAGACAGCTCAAACATAGAATATATGAACACATGAATGACGTCAGCAAATGTAACGTTAACAATGCATTGTAAAAACATTTTTTATCATGTAACAATGCTAAATTTTCTTTTTCCTGTTAGAAACTGTACCTAAGGAACTAAGAGTGGGGCCCATATATATATATATATATATATATATATATATATATATATATATATACATTCTTATATTTTGATTTTTTTATACATACAATATGCTTTTTGATTTATTGCTAATTTCAGTTTTATTTGATTTATCTTTTACAATCAACATCCTCAATTATTTCAAACATATATTGTTCACATTTCAGACCCTAAAGTGTTTTATCTAACTCAATTAGTTTTTGATATTTTATCTATTCATGTCTATGATTTTTACTTTTTTATAATGACAGTCCATCAGTGTTTTGTAGTATTAGTGCAGGAAATTACACAATTTTTTAGTAAAAGAATTTTATTCTTATTTTAATCATTATGTTTTTATTTCAGACATTTCAGTATGTTTTTTATGCTTGTGTATTTAACTCATTGATTGTCAACCATTTAATTTAATTGATGAATGTATAAATTATCCAAATGAAATGGCACTTTATTGATTGTTCTGAGGAAGTCTGAGGGTTACTTAGACGAAAATGTGTGTATTATTTCCTTCTGTGGCATTAAGTAAATCTGTTGTTTTTTATCAGCTACTAGTTTGTGCCTTTCGCTGTCCAGATTTTAAAATATGAAATAACATCTACAAGAATTCATACATTATTATTGCTTAAAGATATAATGTAAAGGATTTACATTTCATTATAAAAACAGAAATGTTCTGCACATCTCACAAAACTGTAAGATGTTACTACAGTGGCTACACAAAACACGAGAGGTAATTATATCTGCCTCATTCTTGTTTTCCTAAGGTTGTATGAAATAGGCTAAACTTTTGCATCTTGGAATGGAAACACCAATGCAGTGGAACCTGTGAACTAGTGTACCATTGCTTTAGTCCATATCTCAACAGCATTTGTATTCACTTGTCTTGAACAAATGGTTCCTGAGCTTTTTCTTGAAAGTCAGCAATAGGTCTGTATTGGTAATATTGTCTGGGAGATTGTTCCAAATAGCCAGAACTATTTT
The DNA here is from genome assembly GCF_019279795.1 of Protopterus annectens. Taxonomy (NCBI): domain Eukaryota; kingdom Metazoa; phylum Chordata; order Ceratodontiformes; family Protopteridae; genus Protopterus; species Protopterus annectens. Next base: position 1,599,332,011 of record NC_056728.1, read on the forward strand.
GGAGAAAAGTCTTTCTCGCATACCAACTGTAAATGGAGCCTGTATAACTAAAGCCCATTAATATAAGAATTTAAGATTTGTTGCTAAGCTGCAGCCTGGCAATGAGTGGTGGACAGTAGTTATCATTTAATATTTCACAGATGAGTATATTAAGCAATAAAGTATTTGCAGCTGTTACTGGACGCCAGCGATTTCAGCCATGAGTAGAGCAGTGATGCTTGCAATTGTTAGCTGAGTCTTTGCATCTCAGTATTTTATCTCCACCGAGGCAACATTCTAATCTGGGGAAGAGTACATTTATGAGGTTTTATGCTGAATTAACCCCTTGCTGATTTAAGCTTCTGTGCATCAGTGGTGTTCAGTGGATCTGTAATGCTGAAGTTATTGATTTTACTTAGATTAGTAGAAGTACAAAGAGCATTACTGTTTTTTCTGTATATTGTTGGACAGCATTTTTGCAAAGTCAGTTCCATATAGCTTCAAACTCATTCTGAAGTTCACTTTTCACAATGTATAAGCTTTTGTTGGACCTGATTATCACAATCTCATTTACAGACATTATACAGTTAATATGGTGCATAACTCAGGTTAGATCATTAATATACAGTGAGAACAACAAATTGAGCAGAACTGAGCTTTTTGGGAAAAGGAAATAAACTGATAAAAGAATATGCTACTACAATCATTCCATACTCCTACTGGACACTTAGCATCTGCAAGCCACAGTCCCATACAGAGATGTAGCCACTCTAGGATGATGAGGCAGCAACTACATATGCAAGGATTTAGGGGATGCAATCAGCAGATGGCAATGGATTGTTAGTACATTACTGATACGGAAGCACACTTGGTAGATGCTGATTGATCAGTAATGCAGTACTGGCATGGGACGACACTTGGCACATGCTGACTGGTCAATAGTGCAGAACATGGGAGCAGACTTGGCAGATGCTGATTGGTCGGTAATGCAGTACTGGTATGGGAGTACACTTGGCACATACTCATACTACTCAACTGTCCAGATTTTTGCAGAAGGTTCAGATATTTGCCTCATATTCTTGGTCTTTTCCTTATAAAATTTGCAGTTTTCTAGCAAAGGACTGAAATCGCTAAATAATGGCAGACATTTGAGTTTCACACATTATATTTTCCCAAAATGCATGCTAACACAACAGTTATTCTAGCAACTTTCTACATTTAAAAAAACAATATTTAAAATGTGTCCTTATTTTGGAGCATTTGTAAACCCATTATTGCTGACTTTTATCCAGATTTCTTATGCTCAGAGGTTGAAAGGTCTGGTCAGTAGTGCAGTGCTGGCATGGGACCACAGTTGGCAGATGTAACTGGTCATTTGTGCGGCACCAGCTTTCAGAAATGAATTCTGGTTCTGCATTTGCAGTCAAGACTGAAGCACTTCAGCAATTTGTGTATGGTATAAGCATATAATCTACATGAAGCCATCTGTTACAAATATAGCAAGCTGTTGACTTGCTGACTATAGTTTAATTAGGAAGAGTATTTTTTTTTTTTGCTCCTCAACTTAAACCTGAAAGTGGAACAAAATCAAGGAATAGCTCGACACCTGGATATCTAGCTATGACTCTGACCACACATTATTTCCAAGGGTTATTTATGATCTAGTCATACTACAAAAAATGCAGCACCCTATGGTACTCATTAGATACATTTTAATCAGAGTTTCAATTTGTGGCAAAATTTCTTCATTTTGTGTAATACAGTGTGATTACTGATACTTCATAATCATTTCCAGTGGAATTATTGAAGTTCAGAGTATGTGCTATTTGTTACTAGTTTGACATGTGGCTTCAATATGTTTTTTATATATTTTCATAAGTTGGGTCATAAGAAACCTATACTGGAGATATAGGGAAGGTTTGAGGGCAGACATCTCATTGTGTGGTTGAAACAGTAATCTTTACTATCAAAGAAGAAGCCCTTAATCATATCCATCAGTTCACTGAACTTCAGTGAGCTGAGTATAGTCTTGAATATTCCGAAGCATTTATCTGTACTCATATATTCCATCAGTCCATGTAGTGTACCTGCCGTGTTCAGTTTATTTGTAGACTTGGCAGGGAAGTAGTTCATGTCATACATATGTCCTGCTGTTGAATAGTGCAACAGATTGTGTGGCAAACTTCACCCTGGAACGAGCAAGCTATTTTATGGCAGTAAGAATACAATTTCTTTATTGTGTGTCAAATTATCTTTGTGAACAAATGACCTAGCAGAGAAGAACTGATGTTTTGTAATGTTTATGGCAGGCTGTCTAAGCAGTGAACACTTTTAATGTACAAATACTGCCTGAGATACTCAACATCAAGGACACTCATTTTGCTTCCCATGTTATTCTGCATTTTTGGACACATCTTCTACTCTATGTAACACTGCTTTCATTCACTGGACATTTGTTATCCTGTATTCAGGCCTTTAATGCCTTCGTAATCCCATTAAAACAACATATTGCTGCTTTCCAGATGTCTTTCATATTCCTTTGCAGGGTCTATATTAGATCACTGAATGCTTAAAAAAGCGAACGGTGATTAATTGACCCTATGTAAGCAAAAGCTTACAATGTCGACGTGTCAGAACAGCAATTTTTTTCCAAGGGAAAAAAATCGCTATTCCAACAAAATAAATAAATAAATAAATAAATAAAAATTTCAAACTTTACATTAAGTGGGGGGCTTTGCCCCCCCCCTACTTAAATATATCAACTCCGAGACCACACTACAGTGCCAAAAACAGCAAAGTACGAAAGCGGCCAAGCAAATTCTTTCCTAGGGAAAGAATTTGCTTAACAGCCATTTCGATATTTTGCGTTTTCAGCCTTTTATGCTTGAACAAGACACATTCTAAAGAATGCGTCTTCGGTCTTCTAATATGGACCCTCCTTTGCAGGCATATTTATAACATGCAAGGACAATTGCTTGATTTATAAGTGCTTTTATCTTTTCTAGCACTAGTGGTAACAAAGTGTAATAGACTTGACAGAATAGGATCTGCTGAAGCTCTAAGTACAAGGGAGACGTCACCTCTTAGTAGCCTGCATGATATCAATATGTGGGACAAGGCATACATCTTATGATTTAGGCCCTCAATTTTTTTTACTGAGAAAGCATTGTGGTAATTCCAGTTATAACATATGTTTGGACAGGTAAATATAGAAAGGGGCATTATACTCATTGATCGGACTAATGACTGCTGAGTACAGTGGAACAATTATATCCCTGGATATGAATGTAATGCCTTTAGATATACTTGTGCAAAAAAAAAGAAAAAAGAACTTCCTTACATCTGTGGATACATGGTGATCAAAGTACAGTTCATTGTGAATGTACGTTCCTAGCTCAGAGGATCAGTTTTCAGGCAATGTGACAGATAATGTAACAGATATAAAAAAAAAGACTCATGCTTGAGGGTGATTGTGATTATACACCACTTGGCATTTAGTTTTAGTAAATGGTTTTGGAGCCAGCATTTGTTTGGGTCAGTTCTATCTTGGAGGAACCTGGTATCCTCTAAAGAAGTGTATCATGGCATCACTTTGAAGGTGTCTGCAATAACAGTAGCAATCGCTTTTATTTCCAAGAAGAGCACAAAACAGATGGTCCAACAACCAAACCATGGGGAACAACACTAATGACAGGTCTTTTGTAGAAGGTAGAACTCCGCACCCTAACTTCCTCGGTTCTCCAGGTTTGTTATCCAATGAGTTACACAGGGATTTACATTTAGATGGTCTATCTCCAAATCTTTTGGGTTTCTAATATCATGATGGGAATGGACCCCATTCCTAAGTCAAAGTATGATTAAAGTTCATGAAATTAGTATTGTTTCAATCTTTGATGTCAGCCAGAAGTGCTCTTTGCAGCACCCGCAATGTGCCCAGTAATGACTCCTTCTGCAATTCATACAGAGTTAAATGTATTGGTCACATATCTAAATAAGGTAGTAGATTCTTTTTTATAAGACCCATTGCTCCTATTACTATTGGAACTGTTTGGGTATCTTTCTTCCATATTGCTCTCATTTCTGCCTGCAAATCCTGATATCGTATGAGTTTCTGTCTCTCTGTAGGCAATACACTGTAGTCACTGGGTGTAGCAATTTCAATGATCAATGCTACTTTTGTCTTCTTTTCATGGACCACTATACCTGTTTTTCTCACATATATCTTTTGAAATTTGGTAATGGGTGATCCCATGTGATGTAGACTTCATAATTTTCTATGATACTTTGTGGCTCATGTTTCCATTGTTTTCCATCTGCTTCGATATTATAATGTTTGCACAATCTCCAGTGCAACAGTCTTGCCACATTATTATGCCTTTCAGTATACAGTCCTTCTGACATTAGTACATCACGATGAGCTACAAGGTGTACCACTGTTTCCAATTCTGTTTTACATCACCTACATTTATCTGCTTCTCCCACATGTTCAATGGACTTTGTAAACCGATGTGTACGTAGCCCACTATCTTGGGCCTTCAATATTAACTTTCCTTCTTTTGGTTTCAAATTTGCCTCTCCTTAACCATTCCTGTGTTTGATCCTGATCAACATGAGATTCTTCCAAGAGTTTTCTGTACTTTTAGCTGGGAGAGTTGATCTATGATACATGAGTGTGAGATGATACGGAAGACCTTTGTAAGGTCTAGATGTGTGGTGTGTACAAATTTACCCCCATCCTTTGCTTCAATAACCTTCTCAAAGAAGTCAATCAGGTTAAGTAGGCAGTATCTGCCCTTGAGAAATCTGAACTGGGTAGGGTTAAGAGTGTGTATGTTACCTATATCCTTGCACATTAATAACATAATCATCCTTTCCATAGCCTTACAGATTAGACTAGACAAGATTATGGGTCTATTATTACCTGGGGCTGTTGAAGTTCCAAATTTGTGCAAGTGAATGAATGTTGCTGCCCTCCATTTATCCAGCTATGTATGGCTATGTGATCTGAGAGTACTGGAAGAGAGAAGGGTGTGAAGGTTGAGATACATTTGTCTACTAATAAACTGACTATGTCCTCTGGGTCTGAGTATGCAATATAATATCACTTACTATTAGCTCAACACAGTCGTGGGCATTGTTTCTGACATTTCTAACATGATTAAATGCTCTCTTTTGAAATGTCAGCACTCTAAATGCTGAGTGCCAACTCTCCAAAAAAGAAGATCGAAACTGCAGAAGAGGAGCAAATGTTGAATATCACTGTTTTCCTTAAAACTTTTTTTTGAAGGGGTGCCCCAGAACATTTTATATATAAATATATGGGTCTCCTTGACATGGTCAAAATGCCGAGACCATATGTTCGACTTTTGGAATCCCGACTATGTGTAACGGACATCTCCGTGTAGTGCAGAATGGAAATATTTCATTTCTGCACTGTAGTGCGATCTTAGAGTTGGTATATTAAAGTTAACAATTAGAAAGTGTGTTAATGTTGTGTATTTATTTTTTACATGTTTGAAATTGTGGAAGTCGAACATATGGTCTCGACCATATGGGTTTCAGCTTTCTGCAATTTTGATCATGTATAGTAGACCCATATATATATATATATATATATATATATATATATATATATATATATATATATATTTATACTAACTCTGACATCATCGTCCCTTGGAGAAAAGGGAATAGTCTCTGAAAAGACCATCACAATCTTAATATTTATGTCCGTTTTTCTAGCCATTCAGCCTCTGTGTTTCAGTACTTGCTCTAGCAGGTCCTGACATTTCAAATGCTTATGTAATTAAAGAAGGTTTTGTGGGTATCTTGCACTTGACTGGCTATTTTTATGTCATATCTGGCTTTGGTTTATTTGATCATGGTCATAAGGTCCTTTTTTAATTAAGCAAGAGCATTTTGGCATCTCAAGAGTTAGATCATTTTTACATGCAATTAGTTCTTCTTTGTTTTATTATAGAGTATATACATATTTGGGTTTCACCATATGGGGTTTATTTTCAATTTGGTATTGTATTATTTCGGAGGGAGATGGATGCATCTATGCAGCTATTTACATGTGCATAAAATTTGGCTGTGAACAATTCTGAATATGCAGTGGAATCATTAAGATGGAAGGATGTTTGGAATTCAGCCAAGTCAGTAGATTAGTCTTGGCACAATCTCTGAAAACTGATGTAATGGAACATGCTTCAGGCTTCAGTCTTATGGCAACTGGTTGACTTGTTGTCTGATTTGACTTAAGTGGAATTTGCAATTTTTGGGGTGCAAAGCTGCACCGTATTGGTTAGAACTAATCCAGGATTTTATCATCACTGGTTGGGGTGTAGACTAACTGAAGAAGCCCAGAAATCGGTGGGCATGTAAGTCTGAGGATATATAAGTCTCCCAATTTATGATGCTTCAGGATTCAGATTTATGGTATGTATGATTAACTTGTGGTATGATTTGATCAGGCAGGAAGTTAAAAATGGTGGGAATAAAAGTTGTCACATATTGGTAAGGACCAAAATCCAGGATGTTATTGTCCCTGATTGGTGTGCAAACTAACTAATCCAGAGAGTTTGTGCTGCTGGATTCAGAAAATTCTGGGCATATATATTTCAAGATCTATAAGTCTCCCAGGTTAAGGAGGAACAGGTTAAGTCTCCTAGAGGAATGGTGTTAAGTAATATTTGTGGGCTGAGGGGGACACAGAAGGAATCCTATTGTTAGCTGTGATATCATAAGGGGGTTCTTAATAGTGAGTCGGATGTGGAGACGTTCTAGGTCATTATCTTGTCTAATTCCAAAATAAGGTGAAAGGAAGCTCCAAACCACTAAAAAAATTTTAATAAAACAAGTGAGAAATACAGTAATGTGAATCGCTTTTTGTCCGGTCAAGTGGCCGGACTTTTTCAGATAACGTCAAGATACAAACTCCATTGTTAAAAACACAAACATTTCCCTCCTTCCAGAGGCTTAGCCAGTCAAAAATAATGCACACGTAATGAATTAATTGACACAAACACTAAATAAAATGAATAAGTAAACAAGTAAAAACTTTCTAAAAGGTATACCAGTTTTATAAGTAATTTGTATTGCAATACATATGGGAATGCTCAACAAATAAATGCTGTAATTTCATTACCTATTTAATATTAATGTAAATATAAATACAGTTATATCAGTACTAGCATGAAAATAGCATAAAAATAAATAGTGATGGTAATTATAACAAAACAATAATAGTAGCCACTACTGACCTAAATATTGTACTCTACAACACATTTTAGCCACACAGCAATACCTACAAGGGCAACATACATTGCCGAGTAGTCAATGTCTATACTTGTATTTACACTAAAAATGCATTACTTTAACATGGATTTAAAATTGGAACCTCCAATAATTCATCTAGTGAGGCTTCTTAATTTCAAAATACAAGCTATCGAAATCATTTAATTCAAACCTGGTTTTCTACTCGAGTCCAGGCGTAACTGCCATAGTACCTCTTGTCTTTCTAACATCAAAGGAAAGGGCCCTCTTTAATGTTAGGGACAATTTGTTCAATAACCCTAAAATGAAACAAATGGCCAGGGTGACTAATGCAGTGTCTTGCCAAGGCATTCTCATTCTTACCCTTGGTAATACTATAGGCATGTTTGTATACCCTTTCCTTCAATTTTCTATTGGTCTTACCAATAAAGTATGCCTGGCATTATGCATAGTAAATAACAGATTTCGAATTACAATTATACCTCCCATTGACTCTATATATTTTGTCACGAATTGTAAAAGTACAACCTGATGCCATATGTGTACAAAGACTACATGCTTCACATTTAAATATGTGTGGTGTTCTTTCAGTTACCTCTTTCTGTAATTCCAGCAAAGATTTCATATTTCTGTCTCTCTTAAAAATTATAGTGGGTTGTTCACCTGTCTTATTAACTACTTCATTATCAATTGAAAGTAGTTTCTAGTTCCTACTTAAAATGTTCTTTATACGCTAAACATCTAAACTAAATCGGGTTGTAAAACTAGCTGAGAAAGCTACATTTTGGTTATATATAACAGCCCTAGAACTACAGAGACCAAGGCCATCCACAATACTTTCATCTAATTCACTAACAACATTAACTGATCCTAGAATTGGTTTATAAATTCCACTCTGTCTTTTTTGTTGCACTTCTAAAGGCAATTCCATAATTAAGTATTCAGGATAACCTCTCCTTAAGAACATCTGTTTTAAGGTCGCACATTCGTCAAGGAATAATTCTTCCTCTGTAACCATTCCTGCTGCACGCACTAGCTGGCCCTTCAAAACTGATCTTTTTTGGTCAAGTGGATACGAGCTAGAGAAGTGCAGCATTGAACTGCAATAAGTTTTCTTATGGAAAATTCTTGCTGAAGATGATTCTTTAACAATGTCCTTCACTAGTAAGATATCTAAATAAGAAATGCAGTTTTCTTTAAAGGAACTTGTAAATTTTAGAAAGTCAGCGGTGTTGTTCAGATGTTCTAACACATCATTAGCTGCTACCTCGTCCCCTTTAAACAAAATAAAATGTCATCCAAAAATCTTGTATAGAAACTAATAGAAGACATTATGTTCGGGTCCTCAAAAACATAATGGTATTTCCAATGGGCCATCACCAAGTTAGCAAAACTTGCTCCTCAAGCTGAGCCCATTGCTACGCCCACTTTCTGCAGGAAAATTTCACTATCAAACATCACAAAGTTGTTGGACAAAATAATGTCCAATAGTTCTTCGATTAGTCTAATTTCAGTATTTGATGCTCCACGATGTCTCATTCTATCAGTAACCCATTCGATACCTGTAACATGGTAATGGTATCAAAAAATACAAGTCTGTGACATCTATAGTTCAAATGTTAACATCCTTGTTAAAACATACAGAGTTAATAGCTGACAAAAAAGCCCACGAGTCCTTGTAAATTTGTTTCTTTTTTTCTACATACTTTTTAAAATAGTGTCAACAAATTTCACACTGGCGTAGTTAATTGAAAACCTTGCAACTACTAACGCTCTAATGCATATGTCACAAATGCTCTTACGTATCTTGGGAACACCATATAGCGAAGGGACCCTAGGGGATACATTTGTCAAGTAGTTTAAAGTATGTACATCCACTAAACCCTCTATGAATAAATCATTCAAAAAGGACTTAATATTCCTATGTGCTGTGTTCATTTCATTAATACTCACTTTAATGCATGTATCGCTTTCTAAAACTTTTCTCATTCTCCTTTTATAGTCTGTAATGTCCATAATTTCTAACCCTCCTCCTTTGTCAGGTTTTAATACTTGTATTGGAAGTATCACTAAGGGCTTCCATTTCATTATTAGTTCTATTCACATCCTCAGTGTTCACATTTATTTTAATTAAGCTCCTAAGGTCCAATTCACACAGGTATTCATACAATAGTAACAAAGGGTTTGTAGGAGGGTTAAAAGTGCTCAGACTATTTTGTTCTACAGAATTATTACCAAACATAATTAAATTAAAGTTAAATTCAGTTAAAGTTAAATTCAATTTCCGCATGTACATTTTTAAGTCAATTAATGTCCTAGGTAAATCAAAATGGCAAGTAGGAACAAACATAAGGCCTTTAGAAAAAAGTTCAACAAGCAGGGGATCAACAACATATTTTGAAAAATTGTATATCTTAAAATCTACATCAAGATTAGTCAAAATTCTACACTTATAGAGTTTTTCGTTAAACAACATTGTAGAATTGTCAGTTACCTCTTCTTCTTGGTGTTGTTTTTGGTGAAGTTCTTGTGGGACCCCCTGGTATTGTAGGTCCGTTGATGGTTCTGGCCTCGGTCAGAAGAAAAATCCTGTTGATCATTCTGTTGTTGATAATTCTCCCTGTTGTTGCACCTATTATTCCCATTAAATGATGCTGCTCCTGCCGTTTGTTCATGTAGTACATCCGCATTGTGGTTATGTGAGTTCTGGCCTGGTAGCATCATGTCCTCGTTGGAAATGGAATTGCCATTCTGATTGGTTGAGTGTGTATAGTGTTGACCAAGAGTTCTTATGTTAAGATGGGGGAGGTTTAGGGAATGCTGCCCGTTCTTATAGTCTGCCAAGTCCCTATTCAATTTTTTAATTTTAACTTCTGCATTCCTTGACATTTGTTGATCAATAGAGCCAAATATTCTTTTATAATCATATTGATATCTTGTAAAGTCACTATGGCTCTGTACCTCATTGTCCAAATTAGTAATCTCTACTGCTAAGTTATCGATAGCTAGTTGGTAATGTTTTGACATCAATGTAATGAGTTCTAACCCATGTTTATTAAACATTTGAATGAGCTCAGTATGAAACTCAGACCCTGTTTCCAGCCCATTGGAGTATTGCCATAAATGAAGGCCTTTTGGTACAATGCCCTCTTTGCTACATTCTGAGAAGTAGCTCACCTCAAGTTGAAGTTTCCTGATTTTCATGAGTTTAGCATCTAACACAGACAGTTTTGATGCTAGTGAAGTGCTTCCTCCAGCCGGTTGTCCCTGGGATAACTGTTCAGAAGATCTTTTCAGGCTGGGTTGTTCTTATGTCCAGCCAGTAACATCAGGGACTCCAATAAGCCCCGAGGAAGTTTCTATAGGACCTGTGTTCACTTTCTGTGTGCTGCTTACATTTAGAGTAACTGCCTGTGAGTGACTAGTGTTGCCTAAGTCTTTACTGGCATAGTCCGTTAGGCATGTTCGATTCAGTGCATTTACCTCTGTACCAGCAGTTACAGAATTACCAAGTACCTGGTTACTTGATTGGCTCTGTTGGCTGAGACCATCCACTCAGTCCGCAAGGTCTATGAGCCGTTGATTCATCGCATTGATCAGGGCCGTTAGATTCCCTATGTCACCCAATGGAGACTGAAGTGTCTCTGATTGTTGAGAAAAAAGTTCAATAGATGAGTTTAGTAATCCTCCAGCTGCCATTCATCACACAAATCCAATCCAAGAACAAGGAAACCAAACAGATAAATTCCAAAATAAAGCGAAAGGAAACTCCAAACCACTAAAAAATTTTTAATAAAACAAGTGAGAGATACAGTAATGTGAAGCACTTTTCATCCGGTCAAGTGGCCAGACTTCTTCAGACAAAGAAGTCAAGATACAAACTCCATTGTTAAAAACACAAACATTTCCCTCCTTCCAGAGGCTTAGCCAATCAAAAATAATGCACACGTAATGAATTAATTGACACAAACACTAAATAAAATGAATAAGTAAACAAGTAAAAACCTTCTAAAAGGTATACCAGTTTTATAAGTAATTTGTATTGCAATACATATGAGAATGCTCAATAAATACATGCTGTAATTTCATTACCTATTTAATATTAATGTAAATATAAATACAGCTATATCAGTACTAGCATGAAAATAGCATAAAAATAAATTACTTATAAAGCTGGTATACCTTTTAGAAGGATTTTAGTTGTTTACTTTTTAATTTTATTTAGTGTTTGTGTCAATTAATTCATTACGTGTGCGTTATTTTTAATTGGCTAAGCCTCTGGAAGGAGGGAAATGGTTGTGTTTTTAACAATGAACTTTGTATTTTGACTTTGTCTGAAGAAGTCCAGCCACTTGACTGGACGGAAAGCCTTTCACATTACTGTATTTCTCACTTGTTTTATTAAAACGTTTTAGTGGTTTGGAGCTTCATTTTGCCTTATTTTGGATTTTGTCTGTTTGGTTTCCCTTTTCTTCATTATCTTGTCTAACAAGTCTGGAGATGAAGTGTTTTTTAAGACTATGGAGCCACTACAGCCTTTAATGCCTTTTTTAATGCAGTGGGCCTGAACATGTGCTATGCATTGAAACTCTGCACTGATGGAGTGGTTTCAATTGTCATGAACCAATTTACTGTGATGCAAATATCAATGTTTTCCCAGAGTAAGGAGTGCTTGTAACAACAGGAGAATTTTATTTGGGCTCCTGGCATTGAGTAGTAATACTTTAAGGATAGCCTGATTCTGTTTAATTATGTTAGGAGCTTTACAAGACTGACATTGACTAAAAAAGGCACTATGGTTTGGACCAGTATTTATCTAATATATGAAAGTCTTGAGGGATAGGAACAGGCCATCATTGGCAATGCAGCAGGGACTGCTTTCATTTACCTAGACGCTATGCCAGTTGTTGAGACCTAAGTGTTTTTGTCTATATTGCAGCATCGTTCTTGCTGATGACAAAATGCTGCTCAGAGTTAGGTTTATACAAGCCTCAGACACATATTCCTAGAGCTCCATCACACCTCTCTTCATATAGTGCAGACAGGTACAACTCAAGTTATTTACATTCATGTGTGCTATGACAGAGTCATATGTGTACTTGTGGTACAAAGACTTGAGTGTTTGTGTTATGTGGTGAATCCTGGTGCCTGTAGGGCAACTAACAATCACCTTTTTGCACTGTCTGGTGAGTGCAGCATTGATGTGTCTCACTATGAAGTCACTTACAACAAAGATATTGGATTGGTGGAGGTTTGCCTTATGGAATTTTGAACTTACTCTGTGTGACTCTTAGATGTAAGTTTCATGGTGGGTGCTGCCTGTGATATGCATTTGTGAGGTTGCTGACAGTACTTATTTCTTAGGTTACATTTGGGGACTTTGTTATTTAGGTATTTTATTTTTAAGACTCAGCTTATGTATGTCTGTGTGTTTGGTGTGAGCTGTGTGTGCTTTGTTTAGTGTTTGGGTGGTACTAACAAATTTACTGTGGCTTTTGACAGCTCTTTGCCTCCAATAACATTGTATAATTACATCACTCACACGCTATGTCGGCTGGCAATCACTACATTGTTTCAGGATGTCCGTTTAAACCAGACTGGCTACAGAGAGGCTAGAAAACTGCAAATCCATTGTTCTGGGTTGCTTACTAATGCGGGATGAAGTGGCATTGTGCCTGTGGGAATGTAATCAGTTTACTGGGGATTGTACTTGTTTAAAACAAACAATCTATGTCTACACACAAACAGCAACTCACAACCTTGTAGGACCTAGAGGCCCTTCACATAACTACTAAACATTTAATGTACAATACAAGTTGGGTGAGTAAATGGGTGAGGTCAGAAGGAGTTGCATTGTGTCTTTGTGGATTTAGAGAAAGCATATGACAGGGTGCCTAGAGAGGAGTTGTGGTATTGTATGAGGAAGTTGGGATTGTCAAAGAAGTATGTAAGAGTGGTACAGGATATGTACGAAGGTAGTGTGACAGCGGTGAGGTCTGTGGTGGGAGTGATGAATGCGTTTAAGGTGGAGGTGGGATTACATCAACGATCAGCTCTGAGCCCTTTCTTATTTGCAATGGTGATGGACAGGTTGACAGATGAGATCAGACAGGAGTCCCCGTGGACTATGATGTTTGCAGATGACATTGTGATCTGTAGTGAGAGTAGGGAACAGGTGGAGGAGACCCTGGAGATGTGGAGATATGCTCTAGAGAGAAGTGGAATGAAGGTCAGCAGGACTAAGACAGAATATATGTGTTTGAATGAGAGGGAGGATGGAGGAATGGTGAGGATGCAGGGAGTAGAGGTGGCCAAGGCAGATGAGTTTAAGTACTTGGGATCAACAGTTCAGAGTAATGGTGAGTGTGGAAGAGAGGTGAAGAAGAGAGTACAGGCAGGATGGAGTGGGTGTAGAAGAGTGTCAGGAGTGATTTGTGACAAACGAGTACCAGTAAGAGTGAAAGGGAAGGTCTACAAGAGGGTAGTGAGACCAGCTATGTTATATGGGTTGGAGACAGTGGCATTGACAAAAAGGCAGGAGTCAGAGCTTCACATGGCAGAGTTGAAAATGTTAAGATTTGCTCTGGTTGTAATGAGGATTGACAAGATTAGGAATAAGTATAATAGAGGCTCAGCCCAGGTTGGAAGGTTTGGAGACAAAGCCAGAGAGGTAAGATTACGTTGGTTTGGACATGTGCTAAGGAGGGATGCAGAGTATATTGGTAAAAAGATGCTAAGGATGAAGCTGCCAAGTAATAGGAAAAGAGGGAGGCCTAAAATAAGGTTTATGGATGTGGTGAGAGATGACATGCAGGTAGTTGGTGTGACAGAGCAAGATGCAGAGGACAGGAAGAAATGGAAACAGTTGATCTGCTGTGATGACCCCTAACGGGAGCAGCCGAAAGAAGAAGAAGAAGAAGAAGACAAGTTGGGTGAGTAGGATGCATGGAAAAATGTAAGGCTCTAAATGCCTGTGTTTATACAGTGCATTCAGCTACGCTGCTGGGGATAGGGTAGCTCTGCACTAAACTATCATCTTTATAACACAGTGTTATATAACCAACATGTTTTTTCAATGGATGCATCGCTTAACTTTTGTGTCACTACATCACTTCTTCAGCCGCTGTGCCTACAAATGGTCTGTGCAATACCCTGGTTAACCAACTAAAATAAATAAATAAACAAAATAAAATATAAGGTATACAGTCCTTAGAACAGCATACCAACCAATAGTAAAACACTTTAATTTCAACTCCATAGCAAATAATGCCCTCATCTAGACTTGAAACCTTTTTCTGCTGTCAGAAGTAACCAGTAAACTCATTATAGTAAAAACTCACTAATTTAGCAGGAAAAGCTGTGCAAGCAATATGAGCATACTCAGTATTAAACAGTTATATCAAACGTCACTTAGCCTGGTGAACAGCTTAAGGACAGAGACATTGCAAAATGATACTTACAGGCAAAAACCAATAGCTCTTCTCAGGCCTCTGCTGAAAAAGGGGGAAAACAAATGTAAAATAAAAAAATGATCAGAGGGAGGGACTGTGTTCTCACATATTCATAAACGTCAGACAACAATGGGCAGTTGCCAAATTAAACATAGTTATATAGCTGACTAACCTGGAACAGCATTAAAAATAGATCAAGAAATGAAAACTCTAAACATCTGAACTATCACAAAGCAGCAGTAGTTAAAAAAAAAACAAAGAAACAAAGCAATAACTGTGTGGGAATTCTTAGATACTTAGCACTAAAGCTGACTGTCCTAGAACGTCTTAATATAAACAAATACCTACCTGAACTGTCCTGACATGCACTCACCCCATGCAAAATAAAAAAAAGTGTGTTTTTTTTCTTTATTATGTATGTTTGATGTAATAGTCATTCAGTGGAGTGGGTTGCAATTTTCTGACATTTGGTAATAGAGTTTTTTGACTATTGCCAATATAACCATGCACACATGTGCAGACAAACACACACACACACACACACACACACACACACACACACACACACATATATATATATATATATATATATATATAGGATTTAGGACTGGATCTAGGACTGTTGAACAAAAATTCAACAGTCTGAATCCACTATCACCGAACACACTTTAACGAAAGCTCTTTCACTGAAAAAGTGCTTTTGTTAAAGTGTATTAATAAAAAAAAAACATTACATTTACGTTTTTGCAGGGAGGCAAGCCCCCCTGCACCCGCCACACCCCCCTACTTTAATATTCTCACTCCGAGGTCGCACTACAGTGAGGAAAAGGGAATTTCCCTTATCCCCAATGTAGTGTGACCTCCACAACAGGCATACTTACGCAAAAGTGCTTCTTTGGTGAAAAGCACTTTCGCGTAAGTATGTCCAGCCATTTCACATTTGGTGAAACGGCCGGTGGAGCATTAGTCCTGGACCCATATACATATATATATATATATATATATATATATATATATATATATATATTTAATTTCTTCAAATGCCATTTAATCAATTCACATTAAGTTGAATGTCCGTTGAGATTAGTATTCAGTTGGGAAAGGAAAATATTATATATGTATATTATATGCTTATATATATATAAATATATATATATATATATATATATATATATATATATATATATATATGTGTGTGTGTGTGTGTGTGTGTGTGTGTGTGTGTGCAGTTATGAGAAAAACATGCCCTAATAGTTATATAGACTAATTTGAGATTGCTCTACCTTGGAGAAGAGGTGTTCCTCCAAGATATAACATTTTGTCTTTACTGTACATTTTCTCTGAATGCAGTTACATTTTACTATTCTTTGAATAGCACTTATCTATTTCAAACATATATCAGCAACTCACAAAACCATCTCTAATTAAATACACCAACTACAATATCACACAATCCCAGGAGAAAAGGAACATTCACCATCCCCTGGTATTATAGCAATCCTGCACCAATATTGTAACTTTCTTGTCAGCCAAATTAAGTCAAAATAAAAACTGTCAACTAACTCACAATTTGATGAAATGCATGTCTCCTATATTAATATATAGAGAGAAAGAGAGACACAGAGAGATAGATAGAGGGACATATCTATATCCATATCCATAAATATATATAAATAAACATATATATATATATATATATATATATATATATATATATATATATATATATATATATATACATATTTAAGAGTGAGAGACACACACGGGAACACTACAGAATCCTGACAGACCAAAACCCTGAGACGAAAATCCTGAAAGTTAAAAATACTAAAAACTCAAAATCCTGAAAACATACAGGATACCAACACTTACTATATGCCAGCACAAGTACATACAGAAACAAATAAAACACAAACTATATTACTGTTCTCCAAGTATAAGCTTAGCGTAGTGAAGTGCAATCTCGGAGTTGATATATTTTAAGTAGCAGGGGGTGCAGGGCGGCTTGTCCACCCTGCATATAGTTGAAGGGTAAAATGTTTCTATATGTACTTGTGATTGAATATAGTAAGTACTGGTATCCTGTGTGTTTTCAGGATTTTGAATTTTCAATATTTTGAGTTTTCAGTATTTTGAACTTTCTGGATTCTGGTCTCAGGATTTTGGGCTTTCAGGATTCCATAGTGCTCCCACACACACATGTATATATGGAATAACAACGCTCATAACAGCCTGTATATACTGTACACACACACACACACACACACACACACACACACACACACACACACACACACACACACACACACACACATAACATTCATTCATGCATCTGTATGCATCTGAATAAATATATATAGGTTTCAATGCAATCAAATCCAAACTTATATTAAAAAAAATAATTGTCCTCACCTACCATGCAACTGTTTTGTTAATACCATTGCTTAGCAAACTCATACAATCAAATATCAGCATTGTTTTGTTGAATCTGTGCTGCTGGGAATCATGAGTCTCATGTGCTTATGGAAGGTTATAATCAAATGTTGCAAAATGAATAAATGTGAGCAATGAGTCTCCCTCCTTCATACATAAATAACCATAACACCAAGGATGCACAAAATGTTCTTACGTAGAAGTGTTGCGTAGACCTACACAGTTATTGTCTATCAGTTCAAACTGACAAATGGTTTGATAGTCAAGAAATTGTTGACTAGAGCTCATCTGGCAAGTGCTTGCCAACAATAGACTAACTTCACTGCTGTTGTGATACAGAGAGATGCCTACACTAACCAGGAAATACAAAATATGCAGCAACTTTTTTTAGCCATCTAGTTTGTTCTGGTAGTGATTATAACTGCACAAACACAGGAAACCCCCAACTTTAAGTGACTGGAGATCCTGCCAACCTTGTCAGATGTCTTCTCAATGTCTGAGATCTTCAAACTCTCCCTACCTGAAGTTAGCAGTCAGAGTCTGATGGCGAAGTCTTTCTCCTACCACCAATAAAAGGAGGCACATGGCATATTCTCCCATAGCTGCACTGAGAAATGCTTTTATCTCTGGTCCATACATTCTCCAGCAGTATTTAGTGTTCTAACCAGTTTGACTTCTGATGCAGAGCTGGATCTTGGTCAAATGAGGCCTTAGCCAGGGCAAAGGAAACAACACCCCCTCCCAGCCATACCAGTATGCTATTACTTGGCTGTCTCTCCCCAGTGACCATAAATTTCTGTTCACGTTGATAGTATGCACACTATTGTGTTATTTTGCAGTACTTTTACAATGATCACAGAGATTGTATATAATTTACAACTTTTTTCAACAGAAATACTGAAAGCCATTTGATGAATACAACAAAATATACACATTAAAAACAGACATAGCATGAGTAACAGTAAACATTTCCTCTGAAACTCACATTTATTGAAAATGTATCTGGCAATCCATTAATCAACAAGAGACATGTTGGGATTCATACTCAAATATTATAATGAAGCAATAGTTAGTGGCTATCTGAAGGGGGCAGGAATTCAAAAAGCATATGGGTAATACATTTACTAACAGCTTGGGACAGCCCAAATGACACAAGTTTCTCTTTTTGGGGCATCCCAGGAACACTGTCACATGAGGTGACTTGGTCTGTCTCTTATACTGGACTAACTAAAGCTGAGGGAATCAAATCTTGCACTACAAGGAGCAACCCATTAACAACTCATAGAGTACTCATCTTTACTAAGTACCATACGAACTAAACTACTGTGGGCCTTGTGCCTGCAAAAAAAAAAAACAGGTTAAATTTAAAATGAATTAGTACTTAATATTAAACTCATAGACTTCATGCTGCCCAGCATAATCACATCCAAATCATACAACACACTCAGTCAACAAAACAAGCAAATCAATGATCATATCAAAGAACATGGTTCTTAATGACGAGGCTTACTTCCTGGGGGCTGGCTAGGCAGAAAATGCTGTCAAAATAATTCCTTCTGCAGAAGCAAACCACAGTAGCTGGAAAAACTTTCAAAGTCAATCTGGCAGAAGCAATCTACAGTAACGTAAATGCAGCTATAGCAACTTGAGTTTGAAGCTTTGCTAATGGCAAACCACTGTTAACTGTAAATAGTTCTTGTTGGCAGAAGCAAACGGCATTTACTGGAACATTTTTCAAAGTAAATCGGGCAGAAGCAATCCATAGTAATATAAACACTGCCATGTCAGCTTAAGTCTGAAGCTCCAAAAATGGCATTTCAAATATAATCTTTTGAGTGTGAAGCTCCAGGAAACCTAACTCTTATTGACTGAAGTGTAGAGTGAATAAGAGAGGGAGCAAGAGAGAGAGAGAGAGACAGAGAGAGAAACTTCTTGTAGTTTGGGCAGCTGAGCAGCTGCCAAAAGGTGTATGAGTCAGAGTGAGACAGCTGTTTTTCTTCACATTTATGGACCCACTGCTATCACTGGGCCCTACGCAGCTGTCTAGATCACCTTATGCTGGATCCTGCCCTGCTATGACCTGTGGTATATAAAGCCTTATATACCATACTGACTGAGTAACATTAGTCTGTGCACTTATATTTTCTCCTTCTTTTTCCCTGTTTCAGATGCACAAATCCTAACCTGTCAACCTCACCAGCACCAATCAGAACTCCATTGCTGTCAGAATGACATACTTTGCATATCCGTGGCCCATCAAGGCCCTCTGTTTCATCTCACCTTCAAGCAACAGTCATTATCTTCTGTAATTACATCAGCATGGGTGCACTTTGTCTGATCACCATGCTAATGAGGTACACCATGACTAATCAAGAATCACACTTCAGTGGCATAGTATATGGACTCCACTTTAATGGCCTATACTGGATTCCAACTGCTGTGTTGCTACTAAAATATTTCCTTTCCATGATCCATACCACATTTTCTGCCAGAACTTCATTGTTACAAAGTTGTTTCACCTTACTACAAATCTTTCTTTTAAGTGAATCTTACCTTAAAACTACAGAGTCCATGTTAAAAGAAGTCCCTGTTAAATGCAAATAAAATTCAGAACATTTTGTATCCAATACAGTTCATTCATTACACGTTGTAAAAGAGCAACATCGATGTTGTAGAAAAATGTTATTATATGATAAGTGCTACCAAAAAGGAATGCGGGTGTTAAGATAATGCTGCTGGAATAAATTTAGATTAAGAGGCATAATGCGGATTTACATTTCAGTACACCATTGTTTTATTACATTATTGAACTATGCATTTTAATTTGATTCTGCTGGCAAAGGATTACAAATTATGTGGCCTTTATACTTAGCCAAATTACAACCCAATTTCTTCTTCTAATTATAAGGTAGACGCATATCCCTTCATATCATAGACTATCATTTGGTATGCCCTTCAAAATAATCAGATTCACAAGATTAGCTTGACAGTTTACAAATGTAATGTTTAGTGTTTACAGAGATAAATGTAGCTCTTGTAACTGTCTCCGTATTAAGACTGTATAGTTCACATTACTGCACCAGTCAAAAAGCTCACATTATCTATCCAGTTATTATTTTTTTCTAATTTAGTCACCCTCTGTAATTTCAAAGTTTTATAATAAAATATATATAAGCTAATATGGAGTTATAACCTGCAACTGATTTAATGTTGTAGTTCCGTATGAAAAAAACAGTAAGATAAAAATGACCCAGCCCAGACTGCATTTATTACACCCTCTCTGCTCACCTTTTAAATGCCTAATAACCCTAATCCTAACCCTGGACTTTATCTAAGAAACCCTTTCAGTGTGTGTGTGCGTGTGTGTGTGCGGGTGTGTGTATGTGTGAGTGTCTATAGATATATATATATATATATATATATATATATATATATATATATATATGTATAGATCTAGAATGTTTGCTCGAGTGAGCAAACGACCGAAACCCAAATAGCCAGGCATACTTATGTGAAAGCGCTTTTCACAGAAGAAGCACTTTCGCGTAAGTATGCCTGTTGCCGAGGCTGTACTACAGTGCTGGTAAGGGAAATTTCCCTTTTCCCCACTGTAGTGTGGTCTCGGAGGGAGAATATTAAAGTAGGGGGTGTGGGGTGCACAGCCCCCCACATGGGGGGTGAGCGGGGGTGAATACCCCCTGATACAATGTAAATGTAGTGTTTTATTTTTTTTTTGTAACACACTTTAACAAATGCGCTTTTTCAATAAAAGCCCATTCATTAAAGTGTGTTCGGTTATTATGGATTCGGACGTTTGCTCACCTAAACAAACCTCCTAGATATATATATATATATATATATATATATATAAAAGAAAAGGGTAAAAAGGTCACTCACACAGACAAACCATTCAGTAAAAACTGCAAGAAAACCCTGCCAAGCTAGAGTTTTCACTGTATGATACCTTAATCTTCCTGTAATGGATACCCGCGGGATATATGCAAATGATGCTTTAAAGACATCAAGCATTTCAGTTTCATGGCTTCTGAATCTCTTTGACTTTTTTCCTTTTTAAGTCCTTATGGAAACATTCATTTAAATAATGTCAATCCCCACTAGCTGTGGACATGTATGTTTTGGCCTTCTTATTGATATTACCAGCAGAGCATAAGTGGAATGTTTGGCTGTATTTTAGAAACACGGGATTTAAAAACCCAGCAGATGCCCATAAACATTAAGATGCCTACAAAATATCCCAAAACATCCAGAAAGGTCACACAGACAATCCATTCAGTAAAAACTGCAAGAAAGGTCCAGCTAAACTAGAGTATTCACAGTGTGATACATTAAACCTCCAGTAATGGAGGCCCATGTAATACATGTAAATGACCCCTTAAGGGCATCAAGTGTTTTAGTTAGTGGGGTTTTGCTCTATTGGCCTGAACGTAGCATAAAGACTTAAAAAGTAAAAAGCATGGATATTCAGAAACCATGTAGCTACATACTTCTCAGCATCTAAAAGCAAGAAATCTGGACAAAATCATAAATAATGGAGGGGGGATAGGGGAATATTTAACTACTGCTCTTATAAACTTAGAATGCTGCTAGAATAACAGGTTTTGCATGAATGGGATTTATCTGAAGGGTATGAAGTCTGAAATTCAAATGTCTGCCATTATTTTCTTACTTCAGTCCTCAATGATTTACCAGAAAAACTTTTTTGTAGAGGAGACCAATAATAAGAGACAAAAATCTGGACAGTTGAGAGTATGCATGGCTAGCTCTCATATCCCTAGTCAAATATACCATTTCTGCATTGTTGTTCTCTGTGTTCCTTTTAGAAGGGAACTCTACTATTTATTAAAAGCAATGCTCTTGTTGAGGTATTCATAGGACCTGCAGCAATAAGTTTGCTGTAATTAAATGCGTCAGTTTTCAAAAACAAATACATTTAAATGTAAACTGTACACATTGTGAAACATGTTTTACAGTTTAAATATAGTTTGATGTATAAGAGGCAAAAGATTGTGCACTTCTCTGCTGTTATGTAAGAGAGCATAGCAAACTTAAAATGTCCAGTACTGGCAGTCATTTAACTTTATTCTGCCAGTATATGTCAAAACATATAAGGTACAATGAATTGAAGTACTCATGTGGTTGTATAATAAACAGATCAGGGTACACTCAGTTGAACCAAACTAATCAAGTATACACTGATCAAAACAGAAGCACAACTAATTACACCCATACAAAACCACATAACTCACCCATCTCATAACTAGTGACTAATGTTATACCATACACTTGACTGCCTGGTGGTATGTGGTGTTCACAGATAGTGCCTGTTGGATGTCAACAAAATGGAGTACCTACTGACACATTGTAGTTGCCACTTATGAGCTGAGGAAGGAGAACCAACTCTGAATATATAACTTTAACACAATAATCAGAACAAACTTGACACATGGACTAATAAATATTAATGCAGGCTAATGTATAACCTGATCTTGTGGACTTCATATGTTAAATTGAATCTGTATATATTGCATGGTCCTTACAAATTCGTATACCTTTTGGATTGCCTTCACATATTAACAATATATTTTGCTGTTGAACCTAGAATGCATAAACCTACCATCCCTACTTCTAACACATGCAATGCGACTCGTGTGTGCCCTTCTGTCACGGAATACTGTGATCCACAAGTGGTTCAGGCTCATTTGCTATGAAAGCAGAGCTATTTTCACATGCAAACTTTGCATATGAAGGGATCTGACCATGTGCTTGCACTCCTAGGTGGATGTATTTTATCGATTTATTTTGGTTATTTAGTTTCATAATTATGCATGCTGATATACATGACATGACTTCCAATGTGGGCAGTGCTGTCAATGTCTAATAATGTACGTGAGGCAATACTCTTTGCAGGCTAGCTGACATTATACTCAGCAATAGTATGGAGAGTATGCCATCATGATGTCACAGTCATCACTTGAGTACTTATTTTAATCCTTGTAATCCTCCATAAGACGCCATAAAAACTGTTCAATTTTCTCTGAAATGCACATGCTTGTGAATTGCATATGATAGTGCAGAACACTATTTGCATGCCAACTGGACAACAAAACTCCTTCAGATACGCAGCGGTGTGTTTAGATATTCTAGAGGAGTTAGATACTTTTATGAATTGAGTAAGGTACTCATATTTGGATTTTGCTGTGTACCTGCTCTATGCAGATGGGCATGTTGTTTAAGAATCTTTGTCTATGAACTTTGATCAGAGCTTGCCAGTTTTATTTTGAAATAAATGTTTGGTGCAGAAAAAAATAATGCTTCTGCATAGGACATATAGATTAAAAACTAGCATTCTGTTACATTTATTTCAACAATATGAAGCAATAAATATACTTTAACTATAATAGATGGTTATGGGATGGAGTATTGCAAGCTGGGCTATAAAGATGAGATAGATGCAAACAGAGGAAGTATTGCATTCTGAATGTAGTGAGAGTTTGGTGATAACGGAATATTGTGATGCATTCAGGATAATACCATTGCTGTCATATACATAGACAATGAGGACTCTTAAGCAAACACTGTAGAGTAGAAAAGTGTAATAGGTTTTTTTTTTGCATTTTGGATGAAGTGAATACAACTGAATGGAAGACAAAATGGGTACTATTTTGAGGGGAGAACATCATTATGCGGAATACCTTTAGGGTGAAGATGATACAGAGCATATTGGGGGGGAAAGAGGTAAGAGAAGAATGGAAATTGCAGAAATTTTGGATAGCATTACAGATTTGAAAAAAGGAGAAGATGAAAGTGAGCATGTGGAAACACAAAATAATGTGTTAGATGGAGAAAAGGGCAGGGGAAGTATATTAATGTTCAATATGATGAACATATTACAAAAGATAAATGCATGAAGGGAAAAAGTTTATATAAATCCATAAAGAAGAATCAGATTTATTAGGAAAGAGAACAGTAAGCAGAAAAGAATTCAGAGAAATGTCCAGCTTTAAGAGCTGAAGAGGAAAAGGATGATGACACAATGAAAGACAATACAAACTAAAGTAAAAAAGAAAAGTAGTGAAGCATGTTGGACACACAAAGAAGTAAAGTAAGGAATATATTATAATACAGATTCTAAATGTAAACAGTCAGATATTTAGATATATTTATGATCATTTCAATTCTAATTGTAATTAACCACTTTGAGAGATGTTTCACACCCTTTTTGCCTGGTCACTTTCAAGAAGCACATTTCTAAATCCTGTCTTTTTTTTTTTGTTGTTGTTAATTTGCTTCCAGCCTAAAATGAGTAGTACCTCCAAGACTGTTTTTTATGCCATGAAATTTTCAGGCAGTACAATGACAGATAGTATCCTTGTATTCCATACAATAAACACAAAGGACCATTTGCATCTTGACTATTAAGGAAGAAAATAAAATGCAGCCCAGCATTATATCTTTTATATAGCAATGTTTGAGGTATTTTACCTGCAACAACAACAATAACAACAGTCTGTGCCAAATATTCAGTGATGGCACAAAATACAGCCTGGAGGGCTCATCTCATCATCTGACAACCATCAGCAAAGATAGTGTCTTAACATGTTGAGCTATTTGCACAACCCCACTGAAGCTTCATTCAAATACACAGTAATAGCATCCAAACATTCATACTGTTACCATTGGATTATCAAACCTAGCACAGACCTGGGAGCACATGGTAAAACATACTGTGACAGACTACTGTAAACTGAGAATGTATGCAATATGAAGTATAGCGAAAGAGGGTTTGGGAGAGAAATGTCTACATATAATGAAAACATGCAGCCCATATGTATTTTTTCCTTATAACACTGAATGCCCTTTACTGAAATGTACAGCAAACAATTGTGCCAAATTACTACTGTAGGCAGCTAAGGGAGAATCAAACCTACAGGCATAAGTACATGCAAGAAAAAAGGCCATATTTAAGTGTGATGAGATATTCCTACAGGTCCACCAAAGAATGAATGCACACACAGAGTGATAGCATTAAACAGTCATACTTAAAGTATGGAACTTAGCAGTGAATTGCCAGGTCTAGACAAAATCTTATACTCTGGTACCCTACAGCTATACTAGGTTAACAGATTATCATTTAAATCTGTACTATATGAAACAGACGTACTCACACTGATGCTAAGGCACTCTGTACTACACTTTTGCAGCTAGGCATTCCCCACTATTGCTTCTAGATAAAAAGGAGTGTGTTAGATATATGAATGGCAGGCACTGACAGGTTGTATGTTTAGGTAAGATAAATGTTACTTACAGCACCCTTGTGGTGCTATAGCTTTAGCTTTGTCCACCCTCCAGCCAAAGATGTTGGTGTGGCATCATCACACACCAGGATAATAGCAACAGTACTCTCCTGTGTGCACCATGCCAATCACACAAATGACAGCCTGTGACAGAGTATTCCAGGCCTTCAGTTTACATTAAGGCCTTTATACCTTTACTCTAGTAACTGATGGCTCTAGTCACTGTGAAGGAGGAAGAGAAATGTTTTTCACTCCTCTGCACACCAATTCTGTGCCTTGAGAGGTGCCGTTCCCTCACCATTAGAAGTCATATTTCACAGATAAATATGGCTGGTGCCTCATGGATTTACTTTTGGGTTCACAGGTTCAGTTAAGTTTTAGGCTAGCTGCCCTTGAGGACCATTTTAAGCCTAGCAAATTTCCCTAAAGGTGAAAATCAAGTCCTGCATATTGTATCTGTAAGGTAAACATCTTAACCATTATACCAACCCCCAACTCCCTCATACTCATTTTGCCAAGTGGCACAGAATGTGGGGCAGCTCCTTTGCTTCACTTGTAGTGGGACAGCCCAATATATATACTGTATTACAGTGCTTGAACAGTGGACTGCAGGGTGTGAAAAATGGACTCTGGTTATATGCTATTAATAAAGCATGCATTACAGCAACTCCATGTCTCTGAGGTACAGTGTGATATTGCATGTCTCCCTTCCTGAACCAAAGAGTAAACCACACATATATGCTGCTACCTGCAAAAGCCTAGGCATGTGCATGACACTGTCTTCAATTCACCTAGAAGTCTGGCAAGTAAGCAAAGTACAGAGAGTGAGCAATTCAGAGAGTGTGACTAGTTGAGTCCTCATTTGCATAATCACTATGTCCAGACACCTGAATGTCTGTAATATATGGATGAGTGAAGGCAATGATCCTCAAGACAGATGAATTTGTGGAGTTGCAATGTTTAAACCTGCAAAAAGTGACTCTCGTACTGATTGCTTAGAGGTTTTAGATTCCCAACTTCTATAAGTTAAGTGCCGTTTTTTTCAGCTTTGCATTTTAAACTATGAGTACAGTTAGCTGCTGTCATACTTAACTACATAATGAACTAGCTCTGATATTACTTTTATAGGTTATTAAAAGTGTAGAGTGAGGCGGGTTCTACAAGGGTAAGGCAATTGCTGTGCTGAAGGGTAGTTAACCTAATGGGAAACATACCAATCAGCAAGTACTCAAAGCACATGTGAACACATTCATGCTGGCCTTGTACTATACTTTTGTGTGTAGTAAAACCATTTTCCTGTTCTATAGCTTACATGTATCTATATCTATATATCTCTATATCTACTCTATATCTATAGATAAATACATATGTGTGTGTGTGTGTGTGTGTGTGTGTGTGTGTGTGTGTGTGTGTGTGTGTGTGTATATACAAACACACACACACACACACACACACACACACACACACACACACACACACACACACACACACACACACACACACACACACATAAAAACAATATATATATATATATATATATATATATATATATATATATATATATTTCATCATCATCGTCAACTCCTTTTTCACCATTTTCTACATTGGGGCAGGGTGTCATGTCAACCTTCTCCATCTCTCCTGATTCAGTGCTACTCCTACCATCTTCATCACTCATGCCTGACTCTCTCAGGTCTTATCTCCCACAACTCATACATCCCTGTGCTGGATGCCCTTGATTCCTCTTGCCTACTTCCTGTCTGTTCCAAATCTTCTTCATCAGATTGCTTTCTGGTTTTCTTCAGATGTACCTGAACCATTGGAATCGGTTCTCTTTGACTATCTCTGCAATTTGAGCCACTTTGGCATCTGCACTGATGTCCTCTTTTCACAGTGTGCACCCTACTACCCATCTGAGGTACTTCATCTCCATCACCTCTATCTTCTTCAACTGTTCTGCCTTTGCTGCCCAAGTTGCTGTACTATAAAGTAGTTCTGGTCATGCCACTGTTTTGTACACATTACTTTTCAGCTTATTTGGTATTCTTCTGTCATAAACTGCCCCTGACACCCTGTGACAGAGGGTTGTATACCCTCTGATTCTAGCTTTGACCTTCTTGTTCAGACTTCCCTTATCTTCAACCAACCCTCACAAATACCTGAAGCTGTAGTATTAACCTGTTCCACTATCTTCCCTTCTATCTCAGTTTTCAGTTTCTTCAGATTTCCTCCATTTCCTGCCATTACAGCTGCGGTGGTGGTGCTGCGGTAGCTTTGTCACCTCACAGTAAGACGTTGTCCTGTTCGATTCTCAGCTAAAGCATCTTCTGTGTGTAGACATGCGTGAATGGGCGTACCTTTGTTGAAGGATGTGCATCAGGCCTGGCAAGCTGTTACGTAAAAATCTACTGCCAATCATTAGCAGACCGGAGTTCCGCTGTGGCGACCCCTAACTGGGAAAAGCCAAAAGATACAACAACTGTCATCCCTGTACTCGGTTGCATCCTATGTGCCTTCAGTTTTGCATCCCATTCTCCTATCCTTTGCTGAAGGTCTTGATCAGAGCCTGAATGTAATGCCACATCGTCTGCATACAGCAACTTTGTTGAGCTGTCTCCCCTGAACTGCTTGTTAATGTAGTCCATCATCAATATGAGCAACAGTGACCTCACAGATGAACCCTGAGCACACCCACTCCCACTGGGATCCCTTTGACAGTCCAAACACTGTTCGTACTTGAGCCATTGGGTCCTTGTACATAGTCTGCACTAACTCTGGCAATGTTTTTGGCACTTTGAATTATCATAGGACTGCCCAAGTCAGCTTTCTTGGGACCTTGTCATATTCTTTCTCCAAGTCTAGGAATGCTCAGCTGGACTCTTCTCTCATTTCTAGCTTCTTCTCAACCATCTGTCTTACTGCATTCATAGGAGTGGCTGTGCTGCATCTTGATCTGAATCCAAACTGCTCATCTGCCATCTTACTTTCTATTACTCTACACACGTTTATCAGTCACCATTATCAGAACTTTCATGCAGTGTGACAGGAGTTTGATACCTGTGTTTTGCCCACAATTGTAGATGTCCCCCTTGCTCTTGTACACTAATGCCGATATGCTTATTCTCCAGTCCTCTGGATATACCTTTCTTGCCATATTGCTATGAGTACTCTCTGAAGCCTTTTCGTCCAAATCTCACCCAACATCTTAATCATATCATGCTGTGATTTCATCTGAGCCTGCTGCTTTCCCTGACTTTGTTTTCCTTACTGCTGTTCTTTTTTCTTGTAGGGTGGGCTTCTTTTTTTCCTTCATCATAGGATGTGTCTGGGGCAGTACAGCTTCTGTGGGGTTTTGTTCATTGACAATCTGCAGAAAGTACTCCATCTGCCTTTGATGCCATGTGGACTTGTGAGCAGGTTGTTGCAGCTTTCCCTTACAAAGAGAGTCTATCTTCTTTATTTTTCTTTCTTTGCCTTGCAGTGTGATAGAGTTTCTTTGTGGAATCTATTGATTCACTTTCCAGAAGCTGGTAGAGAGCCTCTGATGCCAAGTTCTATGCAATTGCAAATCCTCTCTTAGCCTCTTTGTTAGCCAACCATTACCCCTTCTTAGCCTGGTCTGTCTTTTCTATCTCCCACTTTTTACTGCACTCCTTCTATCTTTTGATGATTTCTTTGACTTCTGCATGCCACCCCCAGTTTTCCTTATGTACCTTATTTCCATACCTGGTTTGACCACATAGCTGTTCTGTAGTCCTCACACTTGCTGTTTTGAGGTGGTGTCATTCTTCTTAAACTACACCTATTTCCTCTTCTTCATGGAAGTGCTAGAGCCCTCAGTAATTGTTTGAACAACTGCCCTTTCTCTCCTTTCAACTTCCAGGCCTTCAGCCTAGTCTCTGTTGATCGTAGTGCCTTCTCTGACCTCTGCTTGCTGCTGACTGTATCAACCAGTGGTTTATGCTGTGGGCTGATTGTTTGACTGGGGATGACTTTGCAATGACTGATTTTACCCTAGTGTCGTTTTCTTACCATGAGGAAATCTACATGAGTTGCATGTTGGCCACTCTTGTATGTGATCTTGTGACTGTCTCTTGCTGATCCATTTGTTGGTAACCATCAAGCCATTTGCCAGACAGAAGTCTAGAATGGCCTCTCCTTCTTTATTCCTGTTGCCCCATCCACATGGACACAGGCAGTCCTCATATACATTTCTGTCTGTCCAGACATACATGTATATGTCTGTGTGTGTGTGTGTGTGTGTGTGTGTGTGTGTGTGTGTGTGTGTGTGTGTGTGTGTGTGTGTGTGTGTGTGTGTGTGTGTGTGTGTGCAATATATATATATATATATATATATATATATATATATATATATATATATATATATATATATATATCACATATTTAACAGTATGAGGAAGCAGTCATGTCACCTTGGGAAGTGGGAATGTTAGCTTGTTAGCTTTGTCATAGTGTAGGGTCATTTGATCAATAATGGTATGCTGCTGACATTAAGTAAACTCTCTGTATATGACTGTCAGACACACCAGCAGCATGGCATATGGACAAGGGGTCAGCACTGTGCTAAAAGATTTTCTGGGCCACTCAGGGCCATCATGCTAATAGCACACTTTTCCATGCCTACAAACCAAAGGCTAAGAAGGTTGGTAAATAGCAATATACTAAAGAATCTGCAGAGGAAGATATTCATAAATCAAACTTTTCTGAGGCACAGAATGAGGTATTACTCCAGGCTGTCCATCTCCATGGCCAATTCCTCTTTGGGCAGGATGCTGCTGATTGGGCCTACCAAGAACGTACCTTGAAAGACATTGTGGTTGATATTAATGCTGTCAGTGGCCTGGGCTGTAATTATGAAATGGTCCACTACAGAGTCAGTGGCATTACTCATATTCACTGTCAAATGTATTGAAGCTGTCTGATTGAATTACACAGGAAAATTACAGATTGCACTATTGCACTTGCATGACTATCTAATCAAGGCACACTATTTATCTGTTTGTTTTTCATAGTCTACTAGTCTTACTGCTGATTTTAATGTATGCTTTTGGTACTGGGTCATATATACACAGGGGATTGTAATTTGCTGTGTTCACAGGTGATTCTCTACCTACACTACTACTGCTGAATTGCCACCACCTGACATTGGCGGATCTGCAGTCTCTGATGATGATGGTGGGAGTCAGCTGGCATGGTGAGGATGTACAAGGAATGTGACCGCTGGGTTCCCTGCTCAGACCAAGAACACAGACTCCATGCCTGTTGATACCCAGGAGACTCACACCACACAAGGAGGACAGGTTATGCAGGACACAAGCAGCTGGAGGACTGTACTACCTCTCCCTAAATATATTAGGACCCAACTTTAGCACAACTTGACAGGAGGCAGGTACACACAAGAATGTGGGTGTAGATCAGAGTGTGCATGCAAGAAGCCTTCCAGTGAGCTATCATGTGTGTATAAATATTGAGCATGTGCAAGCAAGACTGCCGTTTTGTAGTGAGCTGTAGAGGAGTAAGCATGCATGTATGTGTAGTAGTCAGTCATTTTTAGTTAGTTCATTTATATTTTATGTTTCTGCTATCAATCCTGATGTGTTTGCGTGTAATAAAGTATATAAACGAACACCTGAGCCTTTTCATCTTAACTAGCTACACAAGATGAGTGACATGGTGTTACAATTGGATCCAGAGTCAAGACCATGAAGCACTCAGTCAAAGCTAGAGGAATATATAGGAGTGGATCATCCCTACTGCTCAAATGACTCACAAAACAGGTCAGAAACAAATTCCAGGTACTAAAATTTGCTTAAATGATTTTTTACTCAAACAATATAAAACAAAACACTCAGAATGCTTAAAACAAATTTCTAGTTAAACAAAATGCCCAAAACTACATCATACTGATAAAAATATTCAAAATAGTTAAGAAAGTGTTTGAAATGATATTCGAATCACAAAAATGTATAAAACAAGGAAAATTACCATAATTTTTCACTATGTGCTACTTTTTCATATTAACTAATGCTATTCAAAATATCTGAAGTGTACAAAGTGTTTGCAAGTTTGTGTGGTATTACAGTGCTGTTCTTTGACAAAATACAGCATTCCAAAGA
Source organism: Protopterus annectens (assembly GCF_019279795.1). Classification (NCBI taxonomy): domain Eukaryota; kingdom Metazoa; phylum Chordata; order Ceratodontiformes; family Protopteridae; genus Protopterus; species Protopterus annectens. The sequence continues at coordinate 1,599,363,604 of NC_056728.1, forward strand.
ATATTTTGCAAAGTATCATTTGCAGACTCAATTAGCAACTTAGTTCCTCCATCTGGTATGTTGTGTCTAAAAACATTGATATTTAATTGACTATGGCTTTGTAAAAGGGGAATTTCTACCATTTATAACAGTGAAAGTGAACGGACAGTAATCTGGGAGTTCTAGATGGTCTTTTGGTGTATTTAGAGCAGTAAAAGTTACATTAACTATGAACTTTCTGTTTAAATCTTTAAAACTTTCTGTTTAAAACAGTTCTAGATGGTCTTTTTGTGTATCTAGAGCAGTAAAAGTTACATTAACTATGACCTTTTGTTTAAAACTGTATTTAGAATGTGTAACACATGTACTTGAAACAGAGAATTAGCATCTTGTTTCAGTTCAGTTTTATGCCTAACAAGTGATATTGCCAGCTGTTAGTAGTGCGTTGTGTGTATTTTACTCTTGTATTAACCAATTACTACTGTTTATGTGCATTTATTCAATAGCTTGTTCTCAGAGTAAAGCGAGGCATTTCAGTGTTGTCCTGGCAGCTCGTACTCCAGCAGAAATGGCTTATCTAGCATTAGCGAGTGTTTTACCCTTGAATTTAACTGAATACTACTGTGGATGTACTTTTAATAAATAGCTTGTTTTAGTGTAAACAGAGACATCTCAGTGCTATCCTGATAGCCCGCATTACAGCAAAAGGGCAACTCCATTTAACCCACACTAGTAAAGTTATTTTATAAAGGCCACAAGCTGCTATATGAGGAACTAGTAACTGTCTTAACACATATGACTTAATGTAAATGCTTTCTTGGATTACTACCTGCAATAAAGCTATTTGTTTACCCTAAGTAAGGCCTAACTGTATATTAATGTGATAAAAGATAAACGCTGTACAAACGGAGCTGATTTACTGCTTACAGCTCCATGGAACTGCTGTGTACTGCATTCTCTCTAACTGATGTGCATGTTGAATATGCCTGCTTGTCTGGTGGTTATATGTTTATGCCTGATAGAGTCTCACTCTGTATGTATGCTTATTTTTAGGCAGCCCCCCTCTAAATAACCTACAAAAGGTTCACCAACCTGAAAGAAGGATTCCTGAACACATTGCCCACAAATCATCTACCTGGAATCCATTCTACCTCTGTTTATGGTTAACACCTCAAAACTGCATTTAAATTGCATAGTCAGTATATCATTGCCCTGGGTCTAAAGGCACCTCTAGTTTGTCCCTTATAGCAATCTGGCTCCCTCTAAAACACTAAATTAACCTAGCTGCCCTTAGCATTCTATACCTGTACAACCTAAGGTAAATTGAACTCTGCATATTAAAAGGGAAGTCTGACTCCTATCTTGTATTAAATATCCTGCTAGAGTATGACACATATTATAAACTCAGTCCATACCTAGATACCATTCCAGTTAAAAATTCAGCTTAAGACTCTAGTATAAAACAGTACTAGATTCAACTATAAAGCATGTATTTATGAAACTTAAGCTGTATTTCTTTATTTTACACTAGCTACTTACCATAGCCTAATAATTGAAGTCAGTATTAGACCTGCTCCACTCACACTCACTGCATTCAGGCTCACTTCGCGCCCCTCCCTACCCCCAATTCCCACCCACCCCCAGTGTCCACACCTTTATAGGTACTAAACCACACCCCACATAATTACACCCTCAGCCTTACCATCCTCATCTTTGCCCCCACCTAAACTTCCTATCAGCTCTAATTATCCTATATCTCAACTTGACTACCTTCTTACTGATCATCTCACCTTTGTCTGCTGAGGCTCTAAATAACAAATATTAGCCACCAAAAGCCTCTATGCCATTATGTTATACTTCTCTTTACTACCCATTCTGTTAGCCTCTTATGTACTCACTATGTATGAAAACCAACAGCTTACTGAGTACGAATTCCCTGCAGGCCACATCACACCCCTAGCTGTAGAATATCCCACCTTTACCTACACTACAAACTATGGGTATATCCCCACATCATTTTCACTACTGCAGCATAACAACCCCCACAACATTAGCACTAAATCCAAATGATACTACAAATTGTTAAACAAACTCCTAAGGTTCATTACTGAATATCGACTGAGCCTTATACTCAGTGGTGATATACACCCCAACCCAGGCCCATCAACCCCCAATATATATACCCCAACTACCTGTAACCTAAACCACAAAAATATAAACAGCAGATCAACTAACTCTCTCCTGCATGTCATCTTAACATCAGGAGCATTAAAAATAAGATACAAGATCTGCATGCTTTCCTAGCTGTCTACTCCCCAGAGATTCTCTGTTTATCTGAGACCTGGTTAAAATCCTCCACTGCTGACAATGAAGTGTTACCACCTGTGTATAATATACACAGGCTGGCTCATGTTTTCAGGAATGGGGGAGTAGCTGTACTCTATAAATCTGAGCTGAACGTAGCCACAGAAGTTATTCAACCACCTCAGATTAATAACTCAGAAATATTAGCCACCAAATTGTAACTCAACAAAAATAAAAGCATCAACATCATCTGTATGTATATTCCCCCAGACAATAATGTAACCACACTTGAAGACACTCTTTACTGGCTATCAGGTAATTATCCCCAAGAAACCCTAATTCTAGGAGACTTTAATATTGACTGGGGTTCTTGTTCCACAGAATCCCCATCTACCCACATCAACCTGCATGCATTTACTCAAACCATAAACACCCCTACCCGACTAGGTAAACCCAACGAAAAAGAAAGTATTCTCAACTGGATACTTTTTAACAGTAACCCTCAAATATACACTGCAGGTACAGTCACTGATGAGCTAAGTGACCACCTCCTCACATACATAGTTAAGCATAAAGCCATTAGTCCGCAACAACCCTTACTCAGAAAGGTAAGAAGCAAACAAAGACCTTGACCCTGACAAGTTCCAGTTAGAACTGAGCTCCTGTAACTGGTCTATGCTCAAGCATCTCCCCTTAGAGGATGCAGTTACCTATTTTAACAATAAATTTCTCAAAATCCTTGATCTACATTCACCTGCCCGCTTAAAGCAAACAAAAGGAAAAAATGCACCATGGCTCTTTAAAGAGTCTAGACTAAAAATTACCAGTAGAAATAAACTCTGGACTACATGGCGCAGCACTAAAGACCCACTTGACCATGTTAAATACCGGCATGCTATGAATTAAACTAAAAGATTAATCTTACAGGACAAAAATCAATACTACTGTAAATTACAGACAGCTAACCAGAACAATCCTCAAAAGTTCTGGGCTGGGATGAACAATCTACTTCATCCTGGAAAACATCTATACCTACCCCCACTGCCACCACTGATAAACCCCAGAGGAGGTTGCAAATAGTTTTAACCATTTCTTTACTGAAACCATTCAAGCCCTAGCCACCCAGTTACCTCCCAGCTCCCCTGGCCCTGACATTACCACCACTAAAAATCAACTGTCATTTAGCTTAAAACCAGTGTCTACATCACTTATCCGTAAATTGATCAAAACATTAAAACCCACCCTCTGCTGACCAACTTCCCACTGAGTACCTGCAAATAACAGCAGATGCCATTGCCTATCCAATTTCAATTTTAATCATCTACACCATATCAGAAACTAACATTCCCACTATATGGAAAACATCCTATGTAATCCCACTATATAAAGGATGTCCCTCAACTGAATATTCCAATTACAGACCCATAGCAATACACTCTCCTCTAGCAAAAATCATGGAAAAATGTATACACAAATAAATCATGAACCACCCAATCCAAAATCACCTCTTAGCTGATAGCAAGCATGGTTTTTGTCCACACCATAGCACAACCTCAGCCATAATGACCTTTACCAATACTAGAAACAGTAACCGTAACACTAATCTCACATCCTCTGCCCTCTTCTTGGATCTTTCTAAGGCATTTGATATGGTCGATCATCAACTTCTGATTCGTACCCTGCAAACTTTCTATCTAGATTGCAAAGCCCTTTGTAGGGTTCACATCCTATCTTAATGGGAGACAACAGGCTGTCCTCTGGCAGAGCAAGCTCTCTAAACTACTACCAAACACCTGTGGAGTACCGCAAGGTTCCATATTAGGACCCCTACTGTTTTCCATATTTATTAATGACCTGCCGACCATCATACTAAACGTCAGCTGTATCCAATATGCTGATGACTCCATGCTGATATGCTCAGCTACATCTTCCACAGACTTGAGGGTTACTACCCAGTTTACTTTCTATACCATAGAAAACTGGCTCTACAAGCGCCTGCTACTACTTAATCCCAAAAAGAAAAACAAAATGCTCTTATTCTCACCAACCCAAAAATCTGCTTCCTTCTCCTTTACCATAAATGCAAAAGATGGAACAGTTACCTCCCCCAACCCCCATACAAAACTACTGGGTGTCATTATCGACAATAACTTAAAATTTGATCTACATGTGAGTCTTACAATCAAAAATATCAATAAAAAACTTGGGTCACTCTATAGAATTAAGGCCTTCCTTACCCCACCAACTAAGATGGCCATTGCTCGCTCCCACCTTCTTTCTAAACTTTTATATGTCACCCCCCTTCTCTACAACCTAAACAAATCTGAACTTAATAGACTCTCAGCCTGTTGTAATCGCATTGCCAGGTTCACCACAGGCCTGCCATTTAGAACCCACCACTGCATCAACCTCAAACAGCTTGGGTGGCTGGAACTTCCCAATCAAATTCAATATAATATGCTAACCATGGCTAACAAAATCCTCTATAACCCAGATAATACAACAGCCCTCAAACATATTATCCTCCCCCATAACAATACAAGGCTACTCCGATCCTTGAATAAACTACAAATTCAGATGGTTAAAATTAACAATGCCGTTGGGAATGCCCACCTCGCAAACTCAGCAGGTAGAGCCTGGAATGTACTTCCACCCAATATTACTCTGCTCTGCTCCCTAGGCCAATTTAAAGCTAAAATCAAACCTCTGTCATTAAACTGGCTATGCCACTGTAACAAGCCTGGCTAAATGCTCAGTATGATGATGATTTATCCACTTAACTAGCTACTGTTAATTCCTCCTGACTACAATCAGGGGTAACTGTTTTCCTGTAAACCTGTATTTTCATGTTTACCTTTGTATCTGTTTGAACTATAATATCTGTAACTATGTCTTGTCAGTAATTTAATGTAATTGTATTCATTGGAGCTTATCTCCCTGGGCCTCTGTTGAAAATGGCATCAATGCAGTCGGACTATCCCGGTCAACAAATGTAAAATAAATAAAAAATAAATAAATAAAGTGCAATTTTTGAAGAGTTTATTGTGCATTTGAATGTTGTTACAAGTACATGATGTGTGTGCATGTTCATACATAATTACAAAGGCCATTTTGCATTGTGTTTAAGCATTTATTGGCATGCAGAAGGATTTCGCAGACCTGCTCCACTGTTATGTAATAATATTGCAGAAAATTGGAGAGTGTTTGAGCAAGAGTACAATATTTTCATACATGCTGCATTTTCTGACAAAGATGCACATACAGAGGTATTTATTCTGCTTAATTTAGCTGGTTCAGAAGCCATAGAAAGAGAATCTTCATTTGTGTATGCAGCGGAGGGGGAACCACCATATAGTGATACCGGCTGAAACAAGGGAAGATCCAGAGTGCTTAAAATGTAAATTTAGAGAAACGTGTAACCCCCAAACCAATATATCAATGGAAAGGTACTTATTTAATACAAAAGATCAAATGCCTGGTGAAACTTTTGCAGCATATACAATTGACTTGAGAAATAAGGCTAAAATCTGCAGATTTGGTGATTTAAGGGATGAATTGATAAAAGACAGGTTTTGTGTGCTATTAAAGATGATGCAGTGAGAAAGATTTTACTTTGAGACAGTGATTTAAGTTTGAATAAGGCCATTGAGATTTATCAAAAATATGAGCTCATAGAAAAGCACACAAACATACTTACAAATGAGAAATGCTTGCTTCCAGCACCTTCAAGTGCTAATGTTGATAGTATGCAGCACGTGGTTAAAAGATACAGGCCAAACTTCAGTGAAACCCAGAACCTTTCTAGGAAATTCTAAGGCATGCTCTGTAAAGCAGACATGCTCAGTGAAGCACAAGGGTGAGTCAGCAAATTCAAAGCATGTGCCCTCACCAAGCCTTATAGTCAACTGTTGTAACTGTGGTGGAACTCTAAAGTAGAAAAGTGCTTAGCTTTTGGTCAGCAGTGCCACAAGTGTAAAAAGTGGAATCATTTCAAAAGTTTTGTAAATCAAAAGGGGTCCATTCTTTTATTAAAAGAGAGCATTCTAAGAGACAAGTTGATCAATTAGAGAGCTGTGACCCTACTTTTTATGTTGATGATGTGTCTGTGCTTGGTGAAACACTCAATGTAGTAGATTTGAGGGCAAATAATGAAGTATTTTGTACTGTTCGGATTAATGGGAGACCCACAGAGCTGAAACTTGAAACTGATTCAAAGTGCAATGTTATATCAGTAGAAACATTTGCTAGAGCTGGTGAGAAGCTTGATTTGGCTAAGTGTGCAAAACTTGTTGCTTATGGTGATGAAGAAATTCAAACCAAAGGCTCAGTAGTGCTTTCATGTTACTTTGCTCAGAACAGCTATGACTTGCAATTTTATGTAGTCAAAAGGCATGTACAGTCACTATTAGGCCTCCGAGACAGTTTGGAAATGGGACAGCTTTCATTTAATGAGAAAGTTCACCATGTAAGCTTGAAAGACAACTGTTTTAATATTTCACAGACAATTTTTCTACCTATTCTGATCTTTTTGAAGATGAATTAAGCAAACTCCCAGTTGTGTACTCCATGAAGTTAGACCCTGAAGTCAGCCCAGGTGTCAGACCAGCATGTAAAGTTCCTGTAGCTATGCAGGGTAGATTCAAAACCAAGCTAGACAGAATGGTGCAGCAAGGAGTGATTTGTCCAGTAGATGAACCAATGAATGGGTATCATCCCTGGTGGCAGCTCATAGGAAAAGCTCAAATGATATCAGAATATGTATTGATTCAAGAGATTTGAACAAAGCACTAAAACAACCTCATCATCCAATGTGTACAGTCAAAGAAGTTGCTGCTCTTATGTCAGATGTCACTGTTTTTTATGTCTTAGATACAGAAAGTTCGTTTTGGCAAGTTTTGCTTGACCGAAAATCTTCATTGCTAAGCACTCCTTTTGGCAGGTACAGATTTTTGAGACTGCCATTTGAGATAAATTATGCCAGTGAAGTCTTTCAGAGTGCAATGGAGCAGTATTTTTCTGGATATCCATGTGCTATTATAGTAGACGATATTCTTGTGGGAGGCAATGGTGAAGTCGAACATGATCAAAACCTCAGGAATGTTCTAGAACATGCTTGTGAAGTGAATCTTAAGCTGAATCCTCAGAAGTACAAATTCAGGCTACAAGAAGTTACTTATGTTGGTCATTTGTTTACTAGTTCAGGCATACAACCAGATCCTGCCAAGCCAACAGCAATTCTTGCGTTGCCAGCTCCAGACAATGCTCAAGCTCTACAACATTTTCTTGGCATGGTTAACTATCTTGGCAAGTTCATTCCAGATTTGAACCAACTTTCAGCACTGCTCGGATGGCTGACACACAAAGATGTTAACTGGTCCTGTTTAAAACAACACCAAAGAGAGTTTGATGTCCTGAAACGTAGAATTGCCAGCCCAGCTACTTTAATATACTATGATGTTCACAAACCAATAACTCTTTCTTGTGATGTTTCTAAGTTTGGTCTTGGTGCAGTCATTCTTCAAGAGGGTAGACCAGTGAACTATGCTTTGAGAACTCTTAACAAAACCAAGATGCAGTATGCTCAGAAACAGAAAGAACTCTTGGCAATTGCATTTGCTTGTTTAAAAGTTCCACAATTATATTTATGGGCAACCTATTCAAATCGAGACTGACCACCAACTTCTAGTTACTGTTTTGAGAAAGTCTATGCACATTGCTCCTGCAAGATTGCAACCCATGATGTTGAAATTGCAAAAGTGTAATTTCAATCTTGTTTACACAAAAGGTAAACTTATCCAGATCGCCCAAGAAAAAAAAACTGAACAGCATGAAAATGAGCAACTTGATTTTGAAGTCGAATTTTTTTCCATGTCTTGATGAGTTTAGAACTCATACAGGTTCAGATCCAGTTCTCCAGAAGCTCAGCCACTTTATCAGTTGAGAATGGCCATCAAAGCAATCTTGTTTACCTTTAGAAGTGCAACCATATTTTCCCTACAGAGATGAGATTTTGTTTGACAATGGTATCATCATGAAAGGTCCAAAAGTGATTGTTCCAAAATCCTTGCAACAAGAGTATATTACCATCTTGCATGGTGACCACCCAGGAACTGATTCTACCAAACGAAGGGCAAGAGGACTAGTATTTTGGCCTTCTATGTCAAGTGATTTTGAGACAGTACTTTCATCTTGTTCTGTTTGCAATAGTACTGGCCCGCATCAACAGCAAGAACCATGTCAGCTAAACCAGATTCCGTACTACCTTGGTTGACAGTAGCTAAAGACATTTTTGAATGGAATGGTATTAGTAGACTCTTATTCAAATCATTTTGAAATTGACCTACTTTCTAATCTCACATCCAGTACTGTCATTACTAAGTTGAAGATACATATTTCTGTCCATTCTAGTCTGCACAAAGTTATTTCTGACAATGGTGCACAGTTTATAAGCCTGCAGTTCAAGAGATTTGCTGAAGAGTTGGACTTTATTCATGTTACAAGTAATCCTGAGTACCCACAGTCAAATGGTTTGGCAGAATGTGCAGTTCAAAGTGCAAAACAGTTGTTAGAGAAATTGAAATGAGATAATACTGCTGAATCTCCTGAATCTCAGAAACATTCCTTGTGATAAACATCTTGGTTCACCTGCCCAGAGACTTATGTCAAGACAAGCCAGAACCACACTAACAATCAATAGTGATTTGTTGGTTCCATGTGCTAAGGACAATAAAGCAGTGAAAGTTCAACTCATGAAAAAGTGTTTTCCCAAAAGTCCTATTATGATAACACCAGCAAACCGTTCAGTCCCTTATGAGAAGGGGAGATAGTGAGGATGCAGATAGCGAAAGGTTTTGATCAGACTGGAGTCATGAAAGGTTTATGTCCAGAGCTGAGATCGTACATTGTGGAATCGCAAGGAGTAGGATTTAGACAAAATTGGAAACATTCAGTACTGGTGTCTGAGCCAGTATTGCAGCATCCTGCTTGTGATAAAGACTCTAGTTCTCAGAGTGACTTATCCAATGTTTCAGTTCCAGAAAACATTCCAGCAAATATCCCTGTTCCTGAGAATAACCACGAGAGTCCCAAAACTGATCATTCACCAATGACTGTCCCTGTTGCTAAACTGAATCCTAACTGCTACATTGCTAGATCAGGTCGCATTTCCAGACCATGTTCCAGATACACGGCAACTTGGACATGCATGTTGTTTTATACATTATTCTCTGTTTAATTTGCATGCCTATTCAAATGTCATTATCATTGCAAAACAGCTCAGTAAAGGAGGAGGATGTAGATCAGTATGTATGTTTGTACCTTTAAGAAGCCTTCCAGTGAGCTAGCATGTGTGTAGCAATACTGAGCATGTGCAAGCAAGACTGCCATTTTGTAGTGAGCTGTAGAGAAGTAAGCATGTATGTGTAGTAGTCAGTCAATTAGTTAGTTTGTTTATATTTTATGTTACTGCTATAAATCCTGATGCGTTTGTATGTAATAAAGTATATAAACGAACACCTGAATCTCTTCATCTTAACTAGTTGCACAAGACGAGTGAAAGTGGGAACTGGTGCTCACTAGAGACATAGCTACCACTCACCCCATGAAGATGCTGTGTCAATGGCTGCAATCCAGCACATGCACATGGCAATCATGGAGGCCTAGGCTAGTACCACTATAGCCATGTTTAGGTTAGACTGATGTAGGATTTACAAGCTAATCACCATCAGTGCCTGTTGCATATGTTTGATTGTTTTGACAGACTAAATTACATATTTGAACATTTCATTTCCTGTCAAGCTCACCTGCTATGCATCACATGTCATCCACAAAGCTGTTCCACTTTCCCCTAGATGGATGGTGGTCATGGTGGCTGTGGACAGCAGAGATCATGGCAATATAGCACTTCAACAACTACATCTGTTGTAGGTTTGACTATGGCAGGGTTGTTAGCAGCATATTTGGCAATGGAAATGGTTCACAGTTAAGCAATATGCCAATATCTAGCCAGAGCTGTGGTATGACCATTGCACTTCCTGGTAGAAGCGGCACTTAGGTATGCTTGCATGAGATGCTCAGCCCTCAACCATACATAAGCTTTACCTGTCCAGTAGATCAAGCTGCAGTGCTATGTCTACTAGTGAGGATGTGTCCCTGCAGATTCAAACTTACACAACCACAGTTGCCACTGCTTCAGACACATAGACATCCAGAGTCACTCTCTCTTTACCAAGTCTTTTAGATTAATGGCTGTCCCACATAGACAATGTCCCTACATGCAGTGCTCTCTTGCTTGTCAGTGTCATCATCACTCACACATTTCCCTGGGAATGGCATCCACACATTCGATCCTGTCCCCAACCATGAAAATTATGACAGCTGTGACCTCCTCTTTGTACATTGTTACTTGGGTTGGCTATGTCTGATGTACATTAAGCACAACCTGATAATAGGTTTGTGTGCATCACTTTTGTTGTAGTGCCTCTGCTTTACTGTGGACAGAAGCTAAGTGCAAGTCATTCCTTCTTTGTCAGTGCCACAGCAAACTGAGCCCACCTCTATCTAACATGTCCATCCCCTGCTTCTGGCTCTTTCACAGGCAACTGATTTGGCTCAGATTTCACTGCTTGATATCCTAGTGTCTGTTCCTCCAGCAACTACCCCAGCTGCTGTAACTGCCTCCCTTGTTTGATATTGTATAATGTTGCACATAATGAAAATATTTTTTTTTACACATTCCTGGATCATACTGCAGGGCACCACCAGATGAATCTAGACAGTGAAAGAGTGCCTTCAGCAGCTTAAACACATGCTCCTACATAACCCTTGTTTGTGAGTGGATATAGTTGTACCCCTGGTCTGTTTCATTTTGTGGATTTCTGATAGTTGTTATCTGCCATGGTTTCAGGGTATATCTGGCATCACCAATAAGAAGCCCTTGGGGGAAGTCTCCACTGGCAAACTGTTGGTACAGGTCAGAAGTGTACCATATGTTGGAGTCATGATAAATCCCTAGGTGGCCTGGAAAGTACATTGTACATGATACCCTCTGCTTTATGATACCCTCTGCTTTACAGACCACTTGGCAATTGATGGAGTAATATATTCTGTGGTTCATGTGCATCCTTCTCAGTTCACAGGTGGTACTTTTACTACAGTGTGAGTACAGTCTGTGGGACACAGTACCTTTGAGAATTGGGCTATATCACAGTATTGCTGCAAGGTATCCTCTCCCCTATGTGATATGAGGAAGCTACAGATATTCCACAATATTCTGAATCATGACATCAAAAAATTAATAGAGTGTTCCTGAGACAGATGTTTGAGATTACCCCACTGTGACCAAGTAGATCATAGAATGGTCCTTGTAGCTGGTATATATAAAGACAGACATATCTTGGTATCCACCTGAACAGATATTCCATGACACCCATTAGGATGTAGGTGAGGCCAAAACAAGTTCACATTATCTTTCTCAGTATCTCTATCGACAAATAACTTGTCCACAATGATGATTTGATGGAGTCCTTGAAACCTTAAGCATGTTTGGATGACACTGTGCCTCCAAGGGATGTGTTGATGAGCACCACCATGGCTCATAGTGGCAATAAGAGTTTCTTAGAGATGCACATTAAAAGAATTCTGCAGCAACCCCTAACATTTTCCCCATTCAACAGAGAGATTTGGCTGTGTTCAGTAAGGCTAGAGTTGGAACTCCTTGTTGCATCAGTCATATGCTTCTGAATCAGTAAGCCATCGTAATCTGCCACATTTATATACACAGCACTACTCATTTTAAAATTGCTGTTCATTATTATCAGAATATACGGTCATTAGCATATGCTGTGGCTAGCACTGCTGCGTGGCATTTGCCTGCTATCTGCATCTATGAATTCAATACACCCTCTGCATGGCCACGGATATCACAGAATGGGTTATCATGAACAGGTTAGGTCATCTGAAGTCCATCCAAAGAAATATATTCCTCTACAAAGTATAGACCTACACAGTGTGCCTGTCATTGCAAATCCTTTTACTAAAACATCTGCAGCAAACACCAAATCATTGCAAACTGCCTGTACTCCACTTAGAATGAAGTCAGCAAGTCAAATGAGCCTTGTGGAGGTGAATAAAGAACATCACAGCTAGATAAAGTAAAAAAAAATTGCAAAAATATAAAAAGAGGAAAATATCTTATTAGCTAAATTAACAGCTATGTATTAATAAGGCAGACGTACCAAGTACATCACTACAAAAATAAATTACCTGTAAATTTTGGTTATGATTTGTGCATTTGATGTTAAATGACTTACATTCATTGTTGAAGTTAGCTGCAACATTTTCTTTTTCTCACCATAGATATGTTTAGTGGTGATGGTTTTATTACAATCATATTTATTAAGAAATGGATTTATTTGTTTGAATACCTTATACTGACTGTGCTGCTACAATATTTTTATCTTGTGAAAAATTGTTGCACGTATCACTGTAAAGTACTTCTGCATTTCAGTGACCTCATTACTGGCTCCAGCACTGTTAAGTAATTTTTATTACAGTGTTCCTTGTTTAGTCAGTTGTTTGTAGTTTAGTTCCCCACCTTTCAGCTTTGCCTTTGTGATTTTTATTAAGGATAATCAGAACTGTGCTCCAGTGGCAGTGTGTTTCTGTGCGTGTGCGTGTGCCTCTGTGTGTGTGGTGGGGGGAGGTAGCCTGATCTGTTCTGAGCTAGTAATCACAGAGAAATCAGTTCAACTTTGACCCTTGTTTTTGTGCCTGTACAGAATCAGCCTGTTTGTGTGACACTGCCTGTCACACACAGTTTTGTCAGTGCCCTGTATAGACACAGGCACCTACAATTGACATTTCCTTTATAAACCAATCCTCAAAACTTCCCCAGTCCCTACTTGTGCAAGGAGAAACTGGCTTGCACAATGACAGGCATTGCCCCTAGAGTTTGCATTATGTTCTCCTGGTTTTACTCTATACTACTTCAGGAACCTTCTGATCAAGTAAAAACTGTCTGTAACCATGGATATGAACTCTCCTGTTATTTCTGCATTCAGCTTGGTGAATATAGTCATTAATAATGTAGCAATATACTTAATTTTACTGACAACCATCTAATTCTTAAACAAACTGATAATGTATATGAGAGATGTGATTACACAATGTCACTGGTGGCAAAACTCTCACATACAAGCAGCCATAATACCAATAAGTAAATCCAAAAAACTGAATGGAGTCCACTGGCAAGTATATACCAACGCAGAATGGTAAACACAGTCCTTTATTAGAATAAAAACGATTAACAGTATTCATCAACGTAAAATAATAAGCACTTGCATCTCCATTTATACAATTAAGGAGACTTTATCAAACAAGAACTGAACATTAAAGCAGAGTTTAAATACTAAAAACACTGAAAATCTCCCTCCCAAATGACATCACTTCCTGGCAAAGCACAAAGTTCTAATTAAAGAAACAGTGTACTGAGCTAAAAACCATATACAAGTGCAAATCGCATGTATAAAATAATAATAAATAATAAATAAATAACTAATATATATTGGCAGTACTCTAATAAATATAGGCAAAAATAATTGTTCATGTATAATCATGCAACTCTCAACAAAGGATAAACAAATGCACAACATGGAATTCTAAATTAGGTTCCATATATCAAAGTATTGGCAGCTTTGTAAAAACACGCCCTAAACTCTTATATGACAGAATTTAGCAACTGTCATGAAAATGTGCAACATATGGTTTAAATGCTCATATTACATAGGTTAAAACTGTACAGTGAGACAACTAAATGGGAAGAAATCCGGGCAATCAAAATATATTCTAGAACACCACCGCCTTCTCCGATAGTCTAAGAAGTCGATGCTTAAATATATAAACATAAAACTTAACTCATATAATGCAACAATATGTAAACCTAATAAATACCAACTAAATAAATAACTAATAGTTAAAAAATAACTAAATAGTTAAAAGGTGTATTTCCATTAGTCTCTACCTAATGCTTTTAATTTTAGCAAACTACTAATGGAAATGTCATCATTTAAGCCTGGCAAACATGCAGCATTCAAGCGCAACTGCCAGGCTAGTTCTGTTTTTTCTAAATAGTATTGCCAAGCACCTCCCTTAGTGAAATAGACCATACTTTCCAGTATAAAAATTTTAAAATAGTGTTCTGGGTATATATTAATATGTTTAGCTAACGCATTATGGTCGTGGCCATCATGAATATCCCTAAGGTGCTCACCTATTCTATTTTGCAACTGTCGTTCAGTTTTGCCAATGTAAAAGCATGAGCAAAGTACACAAAGGGCACAATACACAATTCTCTTCATGTTACAAGAGAATTTACCACTGATCCAAATGTTCATTCCATTGACTTCTACAACTTCAGCTTCAAGTATATTGCTACAAAACTTGCATCTTCCACATTTATACATATGTCCCTTACTTCGTTTTGGTGCATGATGTTCAAATATATTTTTCAAACAACAGCCTTTCCTATATACAATATAATACCAATCAGGTTATCAGTGATGCACATAGAGCATCCACCACATACAGGATGGATCAGGCATGTAAACCCGCACATGCTGAAGTTCTTAAATGTAATCTTCCTTAACCCCAAAGACATCCCAGATATTGCACCTATAAGAAATATCCTCAGCAGTCCCTAAATCAGTCCACCAAAGCATCAACCAAAAGACATACAACTACATCTCTAGTGCCTCAGCAGCTAAGCCTATAAGTCAAGCCACCACACAACCAGATGTTTTAGTCATAGGAGACTCCATTGTGAGACATGCAGATGTCCTGCTCACCAGGCTGAGTAAGGAGAAAATCACAACTAGCTGCCTATCAGGGGCTAGGATCCTGCATGCTCTCAGCTAAGTGGATCACAACGTCCAGCCTGACTCATAGTCTATGTGCATGCTAATGACCTGAAACATACCTCCATGGACTATATGAAGGGGGAAATTATGGGCCTCTCAGATCATGTGTCCGGGCATTAAGCAGCATTCTATATTATCCAAGGATGATAGAATGACATGAATGGATGAAGTTTGACTTTAATATCTGGCTTAGTTTTTGGTGTTACTCCAAGGGAGTACAATACTGTCAACATGGGAGGATAGTGTCAGCAGACCACTCTGCTTTGTCAGCATCTCTTACCACTAGACTTTTGAATATTGGCTGTAACATTCTCCTCTCCAATGCTGCATTTTTCAGGCAATGCCAAACTGACAAACCTTCCACATGGCACAGCCAGTCATGGAAAACCTAAAGGAGTTAACAATCAGTGTGAGGAGTCTAAACTAGAAACTCCACTCTCGCCATGCTCTCCTCACCCAGTAGAATGTAGACATTTGTGCAGTTACTGAGCCATGGTGTAAAGCCATGGAGAAAACTCTGGCAGTGCAGGGCTACAATGCTTTTCACAGATTTATTCCAGCTGCTGCACATACATGGACTAAACGAAGAGGTGTCTTGATTTACATCAAAAACAAACATACCTCAAGGTTGCTCAAACAGGATGTTGTACTTGATCTTCTCCAAGTTCAAATTACCAAAGGCAAAGTTAAATACCATGTCCTTGCAAGTTATAGGTCCCCCTCTAAGAAGCAGGCAACCCATAAGACACACTTAAACTTACTGGAGACATACACCATTCACTCTAATACCATATTCATGACTTTAACTACCCTGCTATAAACTGGGAATCGCACATGACTCTAAACTTATAGGCCCAAAGATTCTTAGACTTTCTTGATGCAAACACCCAGGACCAAAGAAGCTATAATCCACTAGGGTCACAAACATATTGGATATGGTCTTCACTAACATAGGAAAATGCTGCACCCTTCCTTCTACAAGTGTAATGTCCTCCCTGGTAAGGATAAATCATAAAGCTACTTCTAGTGAAAAAAAATAAAACCTGGGAATCCTGTTAACCCTGGATCTTTTACAAACTATTCTAAGACAAGCTTTCTATTATTATGTAATAACCTGGAAAATTTTAAGCTCCCATCAAAAGCTAACACTGCTGCTCTTTTGAGTTGTTCACAGATACCCCATACAAGCATGCTAATAGATGCATAGAGACCACTGTGCTTACCAGCAATTTGCCCAGAACAAACTCAGAGAAATAAGCCACTCTGGTGGAATCCTAATATCAATAGGTTGTTTAACAAAAAGAGGTAAGTCATGGCAAAAATTAGGAAGTCAAGCACAAAGCACAAAAAGTAAATCAAAAAGCTGAGACCTTCAACACTGGCCCCAATAAAGGCTGTGCCTCCTACAACTTTACAATTCACCACACATGAGTAGCTCCAAAACGAATAGTTGGCCAGTTAGAGTATTCACAATAAAGGGTAGTTGGCCCACAGATAAAACGTGATATTTTATTGTTAAAATATACAACACAAAGCACACACAACTAGATTAAGTGCTTTCATCTCCCATCCGGAGACTTCATCAGAATCAAAGGCTTAATTGTAAATTTCCCTGGGAAAGAAATCGCTTGGCCACCTTTGTTACTTTGCTGTTTTCCCCACTGTAGTGCAATCTTGGAGTTGGTATATTTAGTTAGGAGGGGTGTAGGGAGAACAGCCCCCCATGTTGGAGGGTGTGAGGGGGTGAAGCCCCCCACTTTGTATTGTTTGTAGTGATGTTTTTTTTTTTTTTGTTTAGGGTAAGCAATTTCTTTCCCAGGGAAAGAAATCTCTTATATGCACGTTCGCTGTTTTGTGTTTTCGTGGTTTACGTTTGATGAAGATGTGTTCGATAAAACACCTGAGTATCTAATATAGACCCTCTATATCTATATACAGATTTAGATATTTAGGTAGATATATATATATATATATATATATATATATATATATATATAGATGCATCAGTATTATGTAAGGGTTTGTTGTAAGCAATATCTAAATACATTTTGCAGACTGTCGGATTATAATTCATCAAAACTGAGAGTAGTATGCTTTGATAACAATACTAGTAAAAGTTAATTTGTGTAAGGGTTTGTTTTCCTTGCTTTTGCTAACCATCATAAAAAATAGTTTTATCTCATTTCAAACACATATGTCTACATAAAATGAGAACTGTCTGAGCAGACATTCTTTGATTTTGAAGAGATCCCATGAACTCTCTGCAGATAAATGTTAGGATTTTTTCTCAGATATATTTCAGCTTTCACAAGAAGGCTAAAATTTATCAAAAAGTGATGTGCATGTGTAAAGCACTAAAATTCAGTCACTGCTTCACACGGTGGGACATAGCTAAAAAAATCTGCATTACACATTGTCATTGAACCCCAGCACCCTTCACATTCCTAATAATTACCATTGCAACAGGCAATACTCATCCATGAATCCTAGTCACAGACTTTCATATGCACAAAGAATAACATAATGACCACTTTCTGACTTGGTACACTCAGACATTTGACTGTGATGGAAATATATACCACACACACACACACACACACACACACACACACACACACACACACACACACACACACAAATATGCACAAACTGACTGACAATACAGAACAGCAATTGTTAAGCTATGATCAACTGACTGTAGTGATCAGCTGTATTCCTTCTCAGTCTACCCAGCTTGGCTGCAAGAATAACCATTGTCTGACTGTGATCATGAAAATGAAAGTATGTCCATAGTACAGGTATAGTTACTCACACACACATGCATGCAGCACTCACAGTCATTTAACTTTTATCATGTGACAGCCGGGCTTTTACTTTCCCACATACAGTTATTCTTTCCTCACACATTACTGCACTTTGATTGGGTGTATCAGCTCAATTTATCTGTGGTCACTGGAAAGATATTCTCCCCAAAGTAATGCGTTTAGCTTGTTTCACATACACATAACCCCTGCATCATCTTTCGACTTTAATATTTTGGTCATTTTGATATGGACTCAAACCATTCCTATAACTTTATATCAGGAGACTGAATAAAATATATTTGCTTTCAGTAGTGTCTGCACCTCCAGTTTAAATAAACATTCAGATACCTCAGGTATTAGCGACATTGTTGGTCAATAACATTTAATGTGTTTAATACACTTCACATGCAACTGTTTGTCAATAGTGGGAGTATAACTTTAATTCTAACTGACTGCAGTACAGTCCTGCTTCTGCACACAGCTCACTTTTATAATGGCAGAGAAAATGATTCATTTAGTCCTTAATAAAAATTCAACATACATGAGCTAATTTATGTTTAAGTTCCTACTGGGCGTTATTAGGAATAAACTGAATTATCTCAACATCTCTTCTGGGAGTGATTTAGTGTAAATGGAGTTATGTTAATATCTGGCACAATGGCACTTGGGTCTATATCACATGTCCAAATGCCGAAACTTCGAACTGGGAAGTTCGAAGTCTAAAAACAACAAAGTCGCGGAACATCGAATTTTTTCCCAGGGAAAGAATTTGGGGGGCCATTTCCATGGCTTTGCCATTTCCTCCACTGTGGTGCGATCTCAGAGTTGGTATATTTAAGTAGGGGGTGGGGGGCACAGCCCCCTACATTAGAAACATTATGTAGTGTTTGTGTGTTTCCGCATTTTGTACCAGAACAGTGATTTTTTTTCCTGGGAAAAAAATCGCTGTTCTGACTGCTCCGTGTTTTCAGTTTTTGAATTTTTGGGTTCGATATTTACATTGTCAAAGTTTTGACACTTCGACTATGTGATATAGACCCATGGTACTTCTACCAGCCTACCACTATAGCTTGATACCTGGCCTTTGGGGGTTAAGGTGGAATGTAGAAGGCAACATAATGATTGGGTGGAATCAACATTGTCTAGAGAGGGATATGACTAGTTCAGGAGAATACAGAACATGCAGCAGTAGGAAATATTTTGTAAGTGACGAGCAATAAATATTAAAATAGGTGTAAGTAGTCTCATAAAGGGTGTTTGTAGTATGCAGAATTCAGCTGACCAGAAATACACATTTAATTAATATATTTCTACATGAAAAAAACAAAAAAGAAAAATAAATTAAAGTGATAAAATATTTTTATCAACCAGCTTTCAGATTACTTTTCAGGAGGGCATGAAACTGAAATATAGATTTGGTAAACTGAACTTTTTGAAAAATGAGCTACTTGTGAGGAGTTAAAGGAACGTTTAAAGAAAACTAATCTGATGGTATTATTAGGTTCATAATAAGATTTTGTCAATTAGAGAGCATTTTAAAAATGAGCTACTTGTGTGGAGTTAAATGAATGTTTAAAGAAACATAATCTGATGGTATTATCAGGTTCATAATAAGAGTTTGTCAATTAGAGAGCATTTGAAAATTCAAAGGTGGAATGGCAGCAGTGTAGGTTTCTAAGATAATAAAGTTAATACCGATGATGTCTTTTATATAGCAGGAGTAGAAATAAAGAAAATAAAATGGGAAGCATCATTTAAAAATTTTAGATAAACTCAGGCCTAGTTTATTAGGTAAGGTAAACTGTATGGGGAAGATGTAGTAGAATGGAAAGAGGAAATAAAATATTAGGTATCTGAGAGTTTGGAACAGTTAAGTATAATATGAAAGTAAGTTAGAGATTAAAATGAATGCATTTTGAAGAAGCAGGTTGGGAAGAATGCAATGATAAATACAGTAGCTAGTGGAAAATGAAAGGTGCAACAATAAGAATACTAATATTTGATCAAAGGCCTTTATGAAAATTTAAGCAAATAGATAATTTGTGTAAGTTGTTGAAGACTGTTGCAGGGAAAGAGCAAATATATGGCACACTCAGCGCAGGAGTCAAGTAGTAGCATAATGTTATGGGAAGCACAGACTCTTTAAGTAGGAATTTTAAAAAGAAAAAAATATGTACACATCATAGATGGTGTCAGAGCATTTGTATTAATAATGTAAAAGAAAATGAAAAGGTAAAATGTGGGGAGAGTTGCTGTGCTAGTCCAAATAGTAGTTCAGAAAACAGCATGTCAATAATGGGTATAGTGAGTAGAACTTTTCTAACACAAAAGTAACTGACCTCTAAGACATATGTCATTGAACAACTGGGCCACCAAAACAACTTTTGAATACCATGACAACCCATAATAATGCAGGGACTAATGCCTGCAGAATTCTTTCAGCAAGTTCAGAAGATGTGTATGACTCTGAATGGCCATATCTGGAACAATTCCTTAAACTCCATCTATGGAAATTGACTATTGAGACCATATCCCTACCTATACCACTACTACAGACCTCCTTAACTTCCTAGGCATTATAAATCAAACCAGAAAAGAAGACCTAGTCTCTGCAGTATTTCTTGACCTCTTGATGGCTCCTGACAACAATTCACTCACAATACTGCTATATAACTTGTCCTCCATAAGCTTAGGTATACTTACACCAACTAAAATTTGACTGCTATCTGTCTTGCAGATAAGAGGCTGTTAAATGGCAAAATAACAACTTTGCTTTCCTTCTCAGCCAGCATATCTATTAATGAGATCCAGGCAGCATGCAAGCATGCACAAATCATTCAGAATATAGATAACTCTACCCTGGTCTGTGCTGCTAAAAAATGGATGCACTGCAACAACTTACCAAGGCTTCCTTTTTTTCTTTTGAAATATAACTATCCCAAATTCTTCAAAACCCACAAAATCAAAGCATCGTATTCACCCCAAATCAATTCTCTACCTAGAAATCCCTATTCACTCTAACCTTCACAAACAACATAAAATTTGAATTAGAAAGCCCACAATAAGCTACTAAGTGTAGTAACTGATGACAACTTGAAGTTTTACTACTGTATGTAAATTATGTTAAAAAAAATCATCAAAAAGTGACACCCTTTACCGAATAAAACCTTAGCTAAAGCTAGAAAATACATTGCTTTGAGTTTTGTTTATTTACTGGCATTTGATTACTAGGAAAATAGGAACCAATTTTCAATTGAGTCCCAGGAAGAAAAACTCCAAAGTATTACAGAATATTTAAAAGCAATAATTTTCCAACTACAGTTTAAATAATTATACCAAATTAGACATACTATGAAAACATTGGTAAAGAATAGATATAAGTTATATGACAATGATTTAACAGTTAGAGAAATTTTAGCAAGTTTATAGAAAAATTAAAGATAAGCTAGTTTTGCACAAACAGGAATTCAAAACAAAGTGAGAGGAAAGCAGGCTTACAGTATATTTAGAGAGTCAGGAGAGAGAACTTGTTAGAAGTAAGGAAGTGAGTGCTGGAAGTAGAGTAAGGAGATGTAAGCTATGAATTGGTATGTGTTCACATTTAGGAATAGAGTTTATCCTGGTGCTGAGCAAGAGCAGAGGCAGCTTTTGGCTAGTAAGTCTTTCAGAATAGTTTTGAAGGATGGGAGAGAGGGTTATGGAAAAAGAGCAACATGGTATGGGTACAGAAAATGCTCAGCAGATTTGATAGGTTTGTGGACAGACAGGAGTTTTTGGTCATTGGATTGTAATGACCAACTAGAAACATAGTTGTGTAGAATGCTATTTAGTGCTGTACAAGCAGATGGAGTCTGGAAAATGTTTTAGGTGGCAAGAAGCTGTATGTATGTTAGCTGATAGGGTAGTGCTAATCAATTTGGGCTTTGTAATGCCTTAGAGTGCTGGTTTCTGAAAAGGGTATTTGCTGCAAATTTAGTAACTTTGTTATAGCATTTTTGAAGTTTTGATTTTTGTGATGCCTAAAAGGTTAGTAAGGATGGGATCGCCATAAGGAAGTGTGGGGAGAAGATAGTGGCAAGTGTAGTTTTAGTTGCATCGGTGAGAAAGTTTTTGGCTCTATAAACATCCTTAGTTTTTGATGAGTTTTTATTATGCAATTTTGTATATGCAGGTCAAACTTGAGATTATCATCCACTATCATCCCTAATAATTTGCTACGAGAAAATGACTTTAGTGATTGCATTATCACGAGAGAGAGAACTTTAAATTTTGTTTTTTTTCCATGGGAGATGGATTTGGGGTAGCAGTTTTTTTTTTTTTTTTAGGGTTGAGCATGCATTGTGAGTTACAAACCATGTTTCAGTCATTGATAAAGCTTCCTAACTAATATTTGGGAGATGTGTCATTTTGGCAGATAAGCAAATGAGTGTGAAGTCATCTGAGTACAATATTAGGAAGGTCTGTTGTGTGGATGTGTGGAGAGTGTTGGTGCGAATTTTAAAGAGGAGGAACCAAGGACAGAGCTTTATGGCACACCAGCGGTGACTGGGAGGTATGAAGACAGTTTCCCCTTGCAATTTCTTGCAACTCTTCTTCATGTAACACCATTTTCCTTAATCTAGAGTCAACCCAGACTAATTTCCTTGACCAATGCTACAACAAATTTGCTGCTAATATGACATACAAATCTTACAACTGTGAAGCACCAAAGCAGCTTCACTAGCAAGAACTGACTCACTCCCTGACTGTCAACTATTTCCTGCACAAAACCTTATTCGCAGACTAGAAAAGTACCCTAGCCTAATTCACATCTTTCAACACTACTCAACAAACAGGCCTCTTCATTCAGCATATAAAAAAAAACTGCTAATAATATTATTAAACAACTCTACTGGCAACACTTTCTATTCCTGCTACATTTCTAAAAGTTGAAACTCCATTCCCATTGCCCTGAAACAAATAACTCAGGTGAGATATTTTAAGGTTCAGTTAAAATTGCACATAATGAAGACAGGGCTGTGTTTTTGCTCAGCTTCTACCTAGACAAATATTACAATCCACCCACACAGTGAGTGAATTCTAAGCCCGGTTATCTCTCACTTTATTTAAGGATACCATGCTGACATAATATCTACAGCCTTTTTCTCTATTAGCCTTTCTCAATAAACTACTTAATTCCCTCTCATTTCTCTTTCCTTACCACTTCCTGTTTTCTCACATCTCACTTATTTTTATTACACCATCCTATTCCCCCTTCATTATCTCCTGGCTCTCTACCTTGCTTTTTCTCCCTACACACACAATTTCTTTCATCCTGTCTCATATTACATCCCTTGTGTACCTCCCTCTAGCCAGCCATATTTATTTATTCAATTGCATTTTATTTACCAGGAAAGTCCACTGGGCCAACAGAAACCATTTTCAGTGGATGCCCAGGGAGAAAAGCTCCACAGTACAAGAAATTAACATACAATGTCAGTCTTACTAAGGGACACTGCATCAGAGGTGTGCTTCAGTGTTGTTCTGTATTTTGCTTATAAATGTATTGTATATCAGTCTGGAGTTATACATCTCAACTGTACAGATTTTCGCAGAATGTCCAGATTCTTGTCTCATATTTTTGGTCCATTTTTCGTAAAATTATGGTTTTCTGTCAAATTACTAGCAAATCATTAACAACTGACGTTAGAAAATAATGGCAGACATTTGAGTTTCGGACTTCATACTCTTCAGAAAATTCATACTAATGCAAAACCTGTTACTCTTTCAACTTTCTAAGTTTGTAAGAGTAATGTTTAAAAATTGTCCTTATTTTTGGGCCTTTGTCCCACTTTCATTTATGGCTTTTTCCAGATTTCTTGCTCTAAGAATTTGAGAGGTATGGATGACAAGAATTCTTGCCAAGCAGCAAGGATGCATATCAGTGACCAATCCATAATTCACATATAATGACCAGATTGTGAGACTGACTTTACTCAGGAGAGAAAAGTAGCTTTAAGAACAGAAAGCATGTAGTCAGTTAAATTACACAGACTATGTTAGAAACAGGAAACTGGTGATAACAAAATAGGAACTGTTAGAAGTCAATACTTCTTTTTGGGAGAAGTCTTGTCTGAAATAACTACTTATAATAATGTTAAAAAATCTCTCTGCAAGTGCTGGAAGAAACTCTGAATGAAGACATATCTGAGTAGATTAGGATTTTTTTTAAGAACAGTTGTTATTTTTAGAACAAACAAGAGAAAAGAAACATTGATTCAGTCATTTAGAATCTTTATTGGTGCTACAAAGGTCTCCAAGACTCCAAGAGATGAACACTTGTTCTAAACTGGTACCAATGGTTTGGAATTTATTTCTGCTTATATTAATTTTCCTTGCCTTAAAGCGTCTGCCATCACCTGGAGCAAGGTGCCCCACTTCTGTTTTTTAATACCATGACTTTGAGGAGAAAGTGCAGTTGTAGAAACAAAATAATTTCTCTTGAAGCTCTCACGCTCTTCATTTCCCAGTTGAACTCTTTCATTTTATTTGTAGATCAGAAAATGGAAAAGAGTGAATGAAACAAAATATATACCAACTATATGGAAATGGACTTTAACTTGGTTGTATCTGTAAACCAGCTTGATGCATAAACCTCAACTGTCTAGATTTTCACAGAATGTTCAGATTTTTGCCTTATAATTTTGGTCTTTTTGTCATAAAAATATTTGGTTTTGTGGCAAATGACTTGAAGTTTGAAATAACTGAATAATATTAAATAATGGCATGCATTTCAGTTTCAGACTTCATTTCCTTCAAAAATACTTAATAACTGAAAACCTGCTATTCTAGCAGCTTTCTATGTTTATAGAAGCAATATTTAAAATCTGTCCCTATTTGTGGGCCTTTGCTGCCTCATTATTTTTGTCTTTGTCCAGATTTTTTGGGTTGAGAGGTGTTTGTTTTCCTTTTTGTTTAGAATCTTGTTTGTTTTTGTGTCTATGTTAGCCAAGTGATTTGCTACATCATCTCTGGTGTTGATCTCTGGAAATGTTCTCATTGTATCCTCTTGTTTGTGTGTACCTGCCAGCTTTACCTCAGCCTTCAGCTTCCCTCTACATCAAACAGGTAAGAAAAACGTCATTTTTTTAAATCTATGTTTTATATGGAAGCTAATTCATTGGAGATGTTTATCTGGTAGATGAGACCTCTATATTTATATTTTTTTCTTCAAGGAATGTGAAGTGATTTGGTTTCTCACTTAACAGGAAATAGTTGCCTGAAACATTAAAGTGGCAAACATGCAGCTTAAGTTGAAGAAGTGGCATCTTTAGACATGAGCAGTTCATAACCCAGTAATAAAAAGTGTCTGTATAACAAAAGGAATTCTATGGCAGCTCTGGGTTGGAAGTCTATTGGGATGTGGTTTTATCCTCTTTTAAGTCATTCATACTCAGCAGCTTTGGAAAATTACAATCCTATCAGCCTAAATACATCCTTAGGGTCCTGAGCCCTTTTGAAATATTAATTAAAACAAAATAAAATAAAAAGAAGCCAGAAAAGAAATTTGCCTAACTTGTGAAAATGTGAAAATATCAATAGCTTATGAATAACAATTACTATTAAGAAAGTATAGCCAGCAATGACATTCTATAAAAAAAAACTTGCTTTTTACAATAATAAAAGTAAATTGACTTTTTTTTCTGTAAATCTTACAAAGAAAGCTTATATTCCTTGAATAACATATTAACCGCACAAGTTAAATACAATGTATCAGCAAAACGTTTTGGCAGTCCCATTTGAGCTTTTTTTTGAGATAAACACAGAACTATGGAAACAACACCTATTTTCAACAATATAAAGAACTTTGTATACTCTCTCAAGCTACAGAAGTTATAAAGTATCTGTGACAGTTTTCTCTAGATCCAGGCTGCCACGTGATAGCATGCAGCAGTTTGTAAGTCACACAGTTTGGGTATTTGTTACTAAGAATAGGAAATACTGTACGTTTACAAAATACCCAACCGACAGCTAATATCTTCAGTGTAGCACATTTTATCTGAACAGGGCAGTACATTTTTTTTGCTTCCTTTATGACATTTCATTTCATAACTCTCATCATTCATATGATAACATTTGATAATCATCATTTTTTTTTACTTATTTTTATTTTTACATCATTTGTGTCCCTCATACTTTCTTATATCCTGTGTATTTTGATACCATAGTGTGTGTGTGTGTGTGTGTGTGTGTGTGTGTGTGTGTGTGTGTGTGTGTGTGTGTGTGTATATATATATATATATATATATATATATATATATATATATATATATATATATATATATATATATATATATATATACATATATATATATATACACTTTTTTAAATTACATCTATATGAGTTTTTATTTGATGTTGTTTTAACTCTCTGGAGTTGTTCTCCCTGAGCCTCTGCTGAAAATGAGAATTTATTGGCCAGATGGACTTTCCTAGTAAACAAATGACACTAAATAAATAAATAAATAAATAAACTCTTAATAATATGTAACTCAGCTGTGGGCTTTGAATGAAAATGTAAAAATAGACATAACATTTAATGCATGATCATTATCTCCATTACAAGGTACCCACAGAGATAAATTTAGTGTAATCTTATTTTTCATGCATTGCCATTCATCATGCTATATAACATTAAGTTATTGACTGTTTGGTTAAAGAATCCTTCAGAGAATATAATGATGGCATTAAGAGATAAATCTATTGAAAATACTACAAAATAATTATGGGGGGAATTGTAAGACATGCTCTACAGAAATCTAATTTGGAATCTTCTATTATCTTGATGTAGATGATACTGAGTTCTTTAGTATCCCTTTATTTATTAAAGCTCATCAGCTCCCTAGTCAATTTTCCTTATTTCAAGCTAGAAATGTCATTCCATTTCTGGAAGTAAGTTTAGACAAATCAAGATATGATAACTGCAACTACCAAGTGATCACAATATCCTTTCTATGACTAACATATAATCTGTCACTGAAAGATATGTGTCTGCAAAAAGCACATGCTAAATGTCAAGCTGGATTTGTTCCTTTTGCTTTTCAGCCAGTGACATACAGTGCAGTGTGTTACCATTCTAGAGCAATCTGTTTTATTTATTCTTTGTTGACCAGGTTAATATGACTAGGCAGTGTCCTCTTTTTAGGGGAGACCCAAGGTAGAGTTCATATGATCTAGGTGAAATTTGTTTAAGGTACCAGGGAACTTTCCTAATCTTTGAGCTAGAAGGTGGCACTGAAAGGCTGTTACCATGGATCTAGGAATTGAATTTGGAGGAAAGCACAGTGACTGGAAGAGAAACAGCAGAATGTCTGATGGGAGGACAAGAAAATGAGGTTGTGGTAACAGAGCTGGAGGTCTGTGGGTTAGATACTCCAATATTGTTTCATTTGTTAGATCATGACAAGCCAAATGATGGTGAGGAAGTGATGTAGTGTGATATATGGAATGGGAAGTGCAGGAAGAAATGCCAGAGGAAGCGATCTTGTAAATGGAAATAAGGAGAAGAGGTTGGGCTAAACAAGACAAAAGCTCACAGTATGCCTGGCTGGTAAAGAAAGTGGTTTTAAAGGTGGATTCCATTAACAGGGTGATGTAATAAAAGAGAAAAAGGACATACTCAGAAATAATAAGGCAGAGAAGAAATTATAGAAATGCAAAGAAAGAAAGAGGTCAGCAAGCAGTGTAATGTCAACAAAAATGTCTGCTAATAAGGATTAAAAGTAAAGTACTGACAGTATTAATAGATATGATATTATGGACAGTATAACATTGATTTTATTATTTGAAGTTAAATATATAAGTGCTCTGATATGTTTCTGTGCAGAGAATTTTTCTGAAGTGGCATTTGAAAACTTTGCTTTCCTGGACAGATTTATGACTAACACAGACAAATTATATATACACACATACACACACACACACACACACACACACACACACACACACACACACACACATATATATATATATATATATATAATATATATATATATATATATATATATATATATATATATATATATATATATATGGAGAAAAACTTGAAATTATTTTATATAGGCATTTTAAAGGAAAGAAATTGCATGTTTTAACTTTTTTGGGGAAAGAAGTAAAAATAATAGAGTAGAATATGG
Organism: Protopterus annectens; assembly: GCF_019279795.1. Taxonomy (NCBI): domain Eukaryota; kingdom Metazoa; phylum Chordata; order Ceratodontiformes; family Protopteridae; genus Protopterus; species Protopterus annectens. The sequence goes on from NC_056728.1 coordinate 1,599,391,780, forward strand.
AGACAATATTGGAAGAAAAATGTGAGAAAAAATAAACAGTGTGAGATTATTGAGGTGATGGAAACATTTGTAGGTATAATGTATGATAGAGAAGAAAGTAGAAAAAAAGAACAATGGAAAGTTAAATAAGTCTGATAATGTGAATATTTTAGAAGAAGAAATTGCAATAGAAAAACTAGAAAAAGTGAAACAAGAAAGAAAAGACTATTCAGAACTAGTACTGTATTTAGGTATGGTTATAATAAGACAACTGAACATGAAAAAATAATATTTATAAAAGTTTTAAATGAGTGGATGAAGGACGGTGTAACAGAAGAAAGAATATGTGGCGGGATAATAAAATGCATATGGATGAAGCATAAAAAAGATATAAACAGCTAATGGTATTCAATACAGATTACAAAATATTCATGAAAGTAGTACAGAAAAGAAGGCAGAAAGTTTTGGATGCTGTGATAGTGTATTGGATCTTTGGGAAAAAAGGAAGAGAAGTGAATCAAGATTAAGTCATGTTAGAAAAGGAGCAATTTATAATAAATCTGAAAAATTGGTGGTATACTTAGTATGTATGCATTTATTTTGGGTAATGAAGAAGGTTAAAGAAAGAGAAATTAATATGGTAGTTGAGATCTTATATTATAAAAAAATAGAAAATATGAAGATACATGGAAACATGAAAAAGGTAAAATTGATGAAAAGAAATGCAATGTCAAAAAATGTGAAAAAAATTAGATTATGGAAATTAAAAGTGAATGAAGTAGATGGGAATAGAATAGATTGGTATGATATAATTTTTGGAAAATACTATTTAGTGTATTTATGGAAAGAGTTAAAAAAGACAAGAAAAAGGGGATAAAAGATAGAAGAAAATAATTTTCATGAAGTTGTGGACTTTCTTCTGGAAAATATTAGATAATATATGAGTTATAAGTAACATAAAATATAAGTATTAGAAGCAAGAAAATGAGTTGACTGGAATAAAAAAGAAACAATGAAACATTATTTTTAGACTAAAAAGCTTTTGGAAAAGTGTAAAAGTAAATATAACTGGGAAGATTTCAGAACTTTAAATATGAACATGATATCATATGAAAAGTATGAAGAAAGTAAAACCATTATGATATTGACAACTGAAAAAATATTATTCTTACAGTATGACTATTATGGAAAATAAGATATAATGGAATGTTGTATAACAGAAAGAGTATGAGGATATTTTAGCTGAAATAAGCAGATTCTGGAAAATAGCGTAGAGGGTATTTGGTTCATAGAAGAGTACTAGGTTAACTGCCCTTGTGGGCCCTTTTATGCCAAGCCAATTTCCCTTAAAGGTGGGAATCAAACCCTGTATTTTGTGTCTATGAGGTAAACACCTTAACCATTAGAACTGATTTTTTTTTTGTAAATAGTTTAATATAATGGAATAGATGTGAATGTAAATATGTAATATGAAAGTGTAAGTAATGCAAAATACACTTTAAGTTAAGTTGTATAAATATACCATCCCCTACAAATTTTTTGACAATTGTCCTAGAATGTTTTACCTCTATAAATATAGTATTCCCTACAATTTTTTTGACAATTGTCATACGATATTTTACATCCACATGAGCTATCACTAGCTAAGGCAAATGGGATCTTGATTTAACAGTTCAGCTGAAGGATGGCACACTCAGGAGTGTTACTGTTGGGAAGTTAACTCAAATACTTGTTGTGAGAACAGAGCTTATAGCCTTCTGATCTTTCAGCATCAAAGGCAGGTGTGCTTCATGCTCTCTCTCTCTCATGCCAGATATATGCATAATTTCATAAATGCAAAATGTATATTATTAGTTTGCAATAAACAATAAAAAATGCACTTTATCTTATACTAACCATGGAATCATCAATAAAAGCAAACATACTACCACAGAATCGCAGTTAATTACACAAATATATATATTTTTTCTGTGTATGTGCAAAGTGCATGTGAAGCACTGGCTGTGAATTATTGATTTGCTGGTTGATTAATTGCATTTGTTTTACTAACTTGGTGGGCTGGTCTTAAAATTCTTTTCAGCAATGACACAGTTGTGGGAAGATATCAACCTACAAAGTTAATATGATATGCGGCACAAAGGACAGAAAATCTAAAGGTGTTACTGCTCAATGCTGGTAGTCTAAACAAAAATCTCCACTGCCTAGAAGCTCTCTTTACCCTAGAGAATGCTGATGTCTGTGCAGTCACTGAGACATGGTTTAAAGCCAATTAAAGCACACCAACAGTGCTGGATTATAATGCCTTCCATACATTTAGGCCAGCTACTTCACAGGCAGGGACTAAAGGTGGAGGTGTCTCTATTTACATCAAAGATAAATATACTTCAAGGCTGTTTAAACAGGACAATGCACTTGAGTTGCTCCATGTTCAAATCACCATAGGCAAAATGAAATATCACTCCCTTGCAAGCTATAGGTCCCCCTCTATGACCCAGGAAACCCATACCATGTATTCAAACTTATTAGAAACACTAATCATCCAATCTAATACCATATTCATAGATGACTTTAATTACCCCACTATTAACTGGGAAATTTATACAACACCGAATGTACATGCACAAAGATTCCTGGATTTTGTAAACACAAAACAAGATAGTCAATACTCCAAACAGAGGTACAACCATATTGGATCTGGTCCTCACTAATATGGGAGACTGCTGCACATGCCCTACTGTAATGCCTTCCCTGTTAAGGTCAGACCACAAATGGTCTCCTTTGAAGTAAAAATAAAACCTGGACCCCCAGCTAAACCTGGAATATTCATGAGCTATCCTAAGTCTAACCTCCAGATATTAAGTGATAAG